>NC_134831.1:84986387-85586387 GCF_004210375.1 Tachypleus tridentatus
AAAGATTATAGGCTAAGAACTTAGCCTGTATTTAGCCTGTATAAACATTCTTAAGTAAACACTCTTATAAATAAATTAATACTTCATACACTAAGCCTTCAATAAAACACAGTTACATATATATGTATAAACATTAAACAGTCAACTTTTGAGATTTGGAACAGTATCATAATCTTTTTAATTCATTGTTGATATAAGACAGTCCTTGAAACAAATGCTTCGGATCATAACAAACAGTGTCTTCATAACCATCAACACATCATCTGTAATTATACAGATTCAGTAAGAAAATCCTCAATTTCAAAGAGGAAAAAAAAAGTAGTCCTAACAGCGCCGTTATTAACTTCATCGACTTAGTATATTGACTTGTTCAGCGTTACCTTAAGTTATTGTTAAGTTTAACTTACAACTCAAATTATTTATGTGTGATATATATATATATATATATTGGTCGCGAATCAAAGTAATCCTCAATATACAGTATATAAACTAACTGAGACCTCATGCGGAGAAGAATTCTTTTAAAGTATTGGATACTCTTTATTTTTCAGCTCTATTGTATTTGAATTTCTTTGACACACAAAGTCGTAACAAGGTAAGAAGAGGTCTGCCTCTGCTGCACGTTTCCCATGAATTTCAAAAAAGAAATTTGACAAAATTAATGACTTGTCACAAACAGCCAATAGAAACCAAACACAAGCCATCCCACTCTTTGATGTTCCGACGATTATAAAGCAACGTATGAGACGCGCCCCAAATGGGAGATTTCAGCTTGTAATATATACATCTGATTGGGATGAAAGAGGGAGAAATATGTGATTATAATCAGTTTTTTTTTTTTTTGAAGGGGGATTCTTTTTCTGTTTACCACCGGAAAATTCTAAATATTTTTGTTTTGTTAGTTTTATGAGATATGTGAGAAATATTCATTATAGTTAAGCTATTGTTACCACTATCCATGTGTTGCTCTACGTTTAGAGCATGTTGCAAACGAGTTATTTTTTATCCGAGTTTCACATTTTTTTCTAAAGTGTTCTAACATGTATGATGTGGTACATTTTTTGTAGTAGTACATGTGGCTTATTAGACAACCAGAACAATTATAGAACTAGTTAATATTTGTTCGGAGCATCTGACTCACAGTTTTGTGAAGAATATCTTATAACACTAACAAACATGGAATTTTCAAAATTTTCTCCAGTAACTCAGTAATAAGTCTGAAGATTTATAACGCTAAAGCCCGTGTTTTGAAACCCGTGGCGGGCACAACACAGATAGCCCATTGCGATTGACATCAAACAGACTTTCAAAACTGCTGTTGCTCTAAAGCTATTCTAAATTACTTTTTATAAGTTTACCCCCCCCCCAAATAAATTTACCTTAACTGTATTAAACAGTTTAAAAAAAAGAAACAAACTTAATAAGGAGTAATATTAATACATTTTTTTGAAATTGTCCTGGATTTTCTACACTAAACTTGTATAGCTAGTCGGAAGGGCCTTTTGAAATACATGGCCTGTTTGAGAATACGTAGATGGCCTGTTTGAGAATACGAAGACTTTGTATAAAACGGCAGCTACAGTACTGTTGGAAGCTGAAGCCACTAGATCCTAATTAAAAAAACGTCAGAAAATTTCCGATTGTGGGGACTGAAAACATTGAACGTTTTTCAGTTTAAGACATATCCGACGTCTCCTGGCTCACTATATCTGTTTTTTTTGTTGTTTTTTTAGGCTAATAAATCCAGACAGTCACGCAGGTTCCAACGGATTAACAGAAGATACATTAATGCTTTTATTGAATACCTTGGAACTATTTTGTCACTATCCGTCACTTAATTACATTTCAAGGTATAATTTCGATGGAACCAGAAGAGCCCAGCAGATTAACAGCTTAACTTAAATTCTATTTGATCTCAATTAACAATGGACGTGTGCAATTCTGTTTGATCACAACGTACTGCAATTAACAACGGACGTGCGCAATTCTGTTTGATCACAACGTACTACAATTAACAACGGATGTGTGCAATTCTGTTTTATTATAATGCACTACAATCAACAACAGACGTTTGCAATTCCGTTTGACCACAATTAACTACAATTAACAACTGACGTGTGCAATTCTGTTTGATCACAACGTACTACAATTAACAACAGACGTGCGCAATTCTGTTTGACCACAACGTACTACAATCAACAACGGACGTGTGCAATTCTGTTTGACCACAACGTACTACAATTAACAACGGACGTGCGCAATTCTGTTTGATCACAACGTACTACAATTAACAACGAACGTGTGCAATTCTGTTTGATGACCTTTCATTTGAATATCAAACATCAAAATTCTAGAAACTTTTATTTTATATAAACAACATAATTAATTCCAATTAAGTGATAGACAAATAATATTGATATTAAATATGCTTACTAATAGGCCTAACGTTCATTATAACAATCAGTTAATCGTAATTTTTATCATGAATATCAGTTTCCAATGCTTCGCTAGTTTTTGGTGTACAACAAAATTTAAAACAAATTCGTGTAGTTCATACTAGTCTGTCAGTAATTACGTGGATGGAAGAATTAAAGTACTAAATAATTCTTTTATATATATAACCGAAAATATTATGAAAGTTTTTAAAAAGGTCTGACGTTAGGTCGAATAACAACATTATAAGGTTATTTATTGATATTATTAAGTACGATAGAGCTCAGCCGTAATTAAACTAAAACAAAAACTTACACAAGTTACAATGTTAATTTATCGCATTTACGAGTATAGGGAATACTTAATAAAGGCTTAACTAATGTTAGGCCTAAGAAAAGCTGACTTGTAGATTTTGATGTCTTTTGTACTATTCTAGAAAATTCGTATTTAAAAGTACTATTGCAAGAAAGATACAAAGTTGACGCAAATGTTTTGTAAGTCTCTGCTAGTATATGTATAATACCTTATATACCTAACAGTGTTTTATATATATATAAACCGACAATAGAGGACGACACTATCTACGCATGGATGTATGGCATTAACAGTTGTTTATTGAATCAATCTACCATTGAAAGAGGACAATAATACATTAGTTAACTAGGTGTATATCCGGTTACTGGGGTGTCTAAATAACTGTAATTTGATGTTGTTATCAATGTATCGTCTCGCCTCGACCACTGATCAGTGTTGTTAGACTTGTGCAAAATCTATTAGACAGGCATGTCTTGTTTTCATAATTTTTGGTAACTGTATATAACGGTTATTTCTTTCTCGTAGGTTAATCACAGGATAGTATACACTTCACATCATTAAATACACGTTATGTGTGTCATTTCCTGCTATTACGTACCAGGCACTTAGGCCTACTTTCTAGGCTTACCTCACTGTTATTTTCTCATCTGGTTTTACCACAGAAATAAGATTAAAAACAACTTTGAGGGGAAAATATTCTAGTTACTTTTTGTTTGGAAATAAGAGTTAAAAACTTGGGGGGATGTTCTAGTTACTGTTTGTTTAGAAATACTGTTACTCCTGTTTACCCCGTCACACCAAATATGCTTGCCCTTTCAGCCGTGGGGGCGTTATAATGTGATGGTAAATTCCACTATTCGTTGGTAAAAGAGTTGGCGGTGGGTGGTGAGGACTAGCTGCTTTCCCTCTAGTCTTATACTGCTAAATTAGGGACGGATATCGCAGATAGCCCTCGAGTAGCTTTGCGCGAAATTCAAAAAAACAAACAACAACAAAAAAACTTCTGTTTATGATGTTTATATGAAAACAGACTGTACAAATCTGAACAAGGGAACTAGTATATTTCTATGTGCATAAACTAATTTAATATTTAAAATAGAGCATCACCATTTAATTCGTAGATTTTCTAACGTGACATCTTACAGTGATTTATATATACAAGTTGCATCACACGTGGTATTCGTTCACAAATTTATTTTCTGATAGTGGGCGTAACCGAATAGATGACGTGCGTAACTACCGTGTTTCTCCGAAAATAAGACAGGGCTTATATTAATTTTCACTCCAAAATATGACACTAGGGCTTATTTTCGGGGGGATGTCTTATTTTGATATATTAAAAAAATGAAGTTACAAAGTAAAACTATTAAACTAACCATTTAAAATAAACTATTATTAAACTATTAAACTAACTGATTAATACTTAAACAAACTAATTAACTAACTATTAAACTAATTAATAAATTAATTTTTTTTTTATTTCGTTCCTCTTCCTGCCACTCTCAACTAGGGCTTATTTTAAGGGTAGGGCTTATATTAAAACTATCCCCAAAAAATCACACTAGGTCTTATTTTTATGGGTAGGTCTTATTATCGGAGAAACACGGTACGAGCCTGACGTTCCATACTTTGAGTTAAGTTGCGGCAAAATCGCGATTCGCAATATGTCAATTCACGGTCTAACTATAAAACGTTTTTACAAGTTTTACAATAAATTGTAAAATTTCACTATTCGATTAGACTACACCAAGATGTGGCGTTTTGTGTTATTCACAAGCTACCTTTCCTCGTTGCTATGATCTGAAACTGTTTCGCTAGATACTACAGATAGAATATATATATATTTATATATATGAAACATCTTTTGTTTCTTTTCCTTTACGTATGTTGTGATGTCACTATTTATTGTCTTCATGTTTCCTAAAAGACTGTGTACTAAATAAAAACTCTTAAATATGGTTGTAAAAATAAAGCATTTCTTCTTTAATAAACTTTTAAATCAGAAGATTGTGCCTCGACAACTCATTTCTTTCTCTTATTGTTTTAGGTCACTAAGAAAAATCACAAACAAATCTGACAACTCACTTTTCGATGGTTACTATTTTACTTTCTAAAGTTAAGGAAAACACTTGAGATTGTAAATACGTTTTTATGGATAAAAGTTATCATGCTTGTTTATTATTTACAAATACATGTAATTCTGACTTTAGAAAGATCAGATGTTCACCAAATTCTTGTGCATATAGTCATACCTTTCAACATACTTGACCTTTAAAGAGATAACAGATAAAATATAAAGTTTTACCGAAACAACAATTTTGGTATTCATTTAGGAGGTTACGCAAATGAAATTTGAAAAGATGAAAAAAGTAGTTTTGACCACAATACGAAACTTACCTTGCATTCAGACTAGTTAGTCTGAGCCAGACTCTGATTCCATAAATTCACAGGCAAGTCTTTCGTAAAATACTTAATTAAAAAGTCTGATATTTTGTGTACAAAAGTCTTGTAATGTTTATTAAGGGCTTGCCAATTTTTGAAAAGATAAAGCTACAATATTAAAAGTTGTATTATATTGTTCCATGGTTCCATGGTAGGTCAAAATGCCCGACTTCTGTATAGAGAGGGATGCAGACGATGTTTATGTATACTTTATACTTGTACGTTGTTTTTGTTTTGTTAGCGCTCTTCTGTTGTATTTATTTTGTCTTTTCATGGTGGACATTTTCAGAATAACATTAAATGTTTCTCGTATTTTCTTTTCTCGCTTACGCCATCATATATCGAAGGTTACTTTTCATTTTACATTATGTTGCTTTTTCTTGCACGTTTTACGCGCTATTAGAAAATGGAACAAGCAATGCATCACGAAATAATGGTAAGTGATAGACTTCGTATGGGTATGTTTTGCAACATTTTAAATATATGAACAGGTAACATACAACAGAACTATAGTCTTCCGTACTTCAATTGTAAATAACCTCGCTACTAGTGCTTGAATGATGTAAGGCCTAGAAATACATGGAATTTAGTGACAGAAATGAATATATGTTATAATACTAGTTTGCTGGTTTTCCGGCTTTTGTGGATGGTAATAAATTTAAATAAAATAAAAATAAGTAAATAGTGTAATAATGAATTGTAAATTATTTAAGTGTGTATGATAATAATTAAATTCACTTGCTTTATCCGGTTCACATCATAAGCGTTGCTATTCGTGACAATTAATGATAAATACAGCAACTACACTATTATTGTGCCTGTCGTATCGCAGCTTGTCTAATGAGTCCTGGTATTTGGTGAAAAGCCTCGTCGGCACTGGATATGGCAGATGTTGGATGGTTGACATATCGTAACGTATACCTTTTTGCTTTCACTCATAAGTTTTAGAACATGCACGTGGAGAAATAAAAGTATCATCTAGAACCATAAGAGGTTTTAAGGGATCGCCCCTGAATAGTACAAAATAACATTTATTTGGAATGGGTCCATGCTTTTACAGTTCTTCACGAATGTGTGTTTTTTTTTGTTGAAACATGGCTTAACTCTAACCAGGGGCCAGGCATGGCCAAGCATGTTAAGGCGTGCGACTCGTAATCTGAGGGTCGCGGGTTCGCATCCCGGTCGCGCCAAACATGCTCACCCTTTCAGCCGTGGGGGCATTATTACGTTACGGTCAATCCCACTATTCGTTGGTAAAAGAGTAGCCCAAGAGTTGGCGGTGGGTGGTGATGACTAGCTGCCTTCCCTCTTGTCTTACACTGCTAAATTAGGGACGGCTAGCACAGATAGCCCTCGAGTAGCTTTGTGCGAAATTCCACAACAAACAAACAAAACAAACTTTAACCAGCTCATGTGGTGGTACATACAGCATTTCAAACCAGTATGATACAAGTCAGTATTTAGGTAATCCGTTCCCAAATGTTTAAAGTCTCGTGTTGCATTTCTCACGAGAATATTGACCGAATCAGAAAGTCAAAATTTAAAATTATATTGTTGCGTGGGAGTAAAACCTTTAATTTAAAATCCTGCACACTTTTGTGACATTCTAAACGACGTTATGGGGGCTAAAAGTTAGTCAATGATTTGTAAATACAAAGAAGGTATTTTGTTGTCTCCAGGAATCATAATAACAGTAAAGATTCCTTTTTAATGTATTTTCTAATGAAGATCAACTATTCACATCCAAATTTACCCTGAAAGTCGATGCGAAACTGTTATGTATCTCAAACGTATGGTAAACGTAACCATAGAACATGAAGGCCTGACACGGCCTGGCGTTCAGGGCGCTCGACTCACAACTTACGAGTCGCAGGTTCGAATACCGTCGCCGAACATGCTGTGATGGCGTTGTAATGTGACAGTCATTATTTGTATTCGATTGTAAGGAGTAGCAGAAGAGTTGGCGGTGTTGATTAGCTAGCTTCTTTCTAGTCTGTTACTTAAAAATTAGGGACAGCTAACAATAAACAAAAACGTAATACAAAAACACAGCATTGATATGCGTAAGCTGTTAAATATCTAAGCGACAAACGTTCACATATAACGGTTGTTTTTTGAATAAAGCAAAGAACATGAAATATTCTGTAAATGAGTAACATTTTAATGAATTCCAGACAAACCCAATCTTTAAGCAACTTGGTAGTGAAATCCGAGAGGTCTGTTGTTTGTTGTAGACGTTATGGATTAGTTTGTTTAAGGCAACTAGTTGTTGCACATGCATGATGTGGGATGCGCATATTCCATCCCTTGTTGATTTCATTGGTCGCGAGCTTTCGCAGGCCCGGCATGGCCAGGTGGTTAAGGTACTCAACTCGTAAACTGAGGGTCGAGGGTTCGAATCTCCATCGTACCAAATATGCTCGCCCTTTCAGCCTTGGGGGCGTTATAATTTTACGGTCAATCCTACTATTCGTTGGTAAAAGAGTAGCCCAGTAGTGGTGATCACTAGTTGCCTTCCCTCTAGCCTTACATTGCTAAATTAGGGATGGCTAGCGCAGATAGCCCTCGAGTAGCTTTGCGTTAAATTCAAAACAAAATAAACAGTCTTTAGTAAAGAGATTTGTTTTGTTTTTAAGTTAATCGAATCCTGAAAATATTATAGCATGCGCGAGAAATGACGTAAAAAATGATTTCAAAACGGGGTTTTGAAACATTGTCTATCAAGTTTGATAATATCGTACTAAGTGTAAGGGTAGAAATATTAGGATTTCTCTACGTGATAGCCCAATGTGAATTAGAAAACAAACAATCTCTGAGTGATAAAACCAACCAACATTTTTCAGACTATTCTTATTCTCACTAGAGTTTTATTTGGATGAAATATTTATCCAGAGAAGTTTCAACGGTATATGAAATTCTGTTATTTTACGTATAGTCCCCCTCAGTAACGTTGGGAACCGATTCACAAAATTATTCATATTAAACAAAATTAAAAGCTTCTTCAAGTGCTCATAATAACTTCCTCCATTATATTTGTTCGATTCTGATGTTTTGCTTAATTCTTCACCCAGTCAATGTATTTATGGATGCTCTGTTTGTTTGTTTTTGAATTTTACGCAAAGCTACACGAGGACTATCTGCGCTGGCCGTCCCTAATTTAGCAGTGTAATACTAGAGGGAAGGCAGCTAGTCATCACCACCCAGCTCCAACTCTTGGACTACTGTATTACCAACAAATAATGGGTTTGACGGTCACATTATAACGCTCCCACGGTTGAAAGGGCGAGCATGTTTGGTGTGACCGGGATTCGAACGCTGACTTTCGGATTACGAGTCGAGTGCCTTAACCACTTGGCCATGCCGGGCCTTATGGATGCTAATCTTTAGAATAGAAACGCTCTGACATGGAAATCTCATTTCTAAATCACAAACCGAATTTTTTCTTAAGTAATAGTTTTTTTTTGCGCTATGAGTTACTGGTAAAAGAAAACTGACTTTTCCCGAAACTATTCTCCAGAACGTCGTGGACTAGGTATTTTAGAATTATGTGCTTAACAAATAAAATCAAATTTATATAATTATTTTTTTAAAAAAAACAGAAGCAGTAAATATTGTTTTAAACTATGCGACCACCCCCTAAAACACACGCATCAAAACGTGAAACGTAAGTCACGTCTTATTGGATTATGAAATCATTGTTCAATAGGACATTGTTAAAAGTTCGTTAGACGTGTAAGAAGAAGGCCTGGTTTTTTGGTTTCTGAGTGAAAATACGTTTAGGAGGTTAAAAGTGAATCGAACCCATGTTTTGAAGATTTAAATCCGAAGACTTACTCTCCTACCACTACTATTCGTGGTAAAGTCACCCTTCTCTAGTAATTTATACATAAGGTTTATATTTGTTTTTTAAGCATTATTGCTGATCGCATACAATTTCTGATTGGGAAGTATCGAAATTTGTCTGTCTTATTTAGCACTAGCTTACAATTGTCTCTGAAAATGAAAACTCGTTGTTTACTGAGAAACAATCGGCAATTTGAGTCTACGTAGGCCTAACGTTCGCCAATAGATTGAATATTTTGTATTTTGTGCTAATACAAAAATATGTTCTGTGTTGACATTTATCTCTGTTGTTCAAACAGTGGGTAGCAAGTATACGAGTCATTGTTAGAAGTCTGTTCTTTTTAATATGATTGATTGATTTTAGAATTTTCTTTTTATGACTGTGATGGTTTAATGGTAGATAAAACAAATTAATGACCGTGTAGAATGTCTTTTAATGGAATATATAAATCCAATAACTGATGGACGTCTTTTTAGGCTTATACGGGTTCTGTTAACTTATTTTATTTTATTACCTAAAGTGTAAAATGACTTATTTTTGGTATTTCCTTGTTTAATGTAAAGCAGATACTAATTTTATTAACTGTTTTAATACGTGTATATTCAAGTAATATTTGTCATGAAAACTTTATAAATCTTAGTGAAGAGACAACTCCCTTTCCAGTGGCACAGCGGTATGTCTGCAGACTTACATTGCTAGAAACCGGGTTTCGATACCCTTGAGGGGCAGAGCATAGATAGCCCATTGTGTAGCTTCGTGCTTAATTAAAAACAAACAAATACTGAAGAGACAAAATTATTTGTCCCGTACAGGTAAATATTTCTAGGTTTGTCCTTTGTAGGCGAATTTTCGGATCTGTAGAACACAAAACACAGCACTTTATTAGACAAAATAGCAATAAAAACATAATAGTTAAACACTGCGTAGTTTAATACAGTGTAATATAATGTATATCATATACGTATATATTACATAAAAATACCTATAAATAATAAATCGTCACAGGCTTTACCCGACCGAGGTCTGGGATGACCTGGTGATTAAGGCCCTTCACTCGTAACCTACGGGTCGCGGGTTCAAATCCCCATCATCAATATTCCTCGCCTTTTCAGTCGTGAAGGTGTTGTAATATGAAGATAAATTCCACTGTTCATTGCTAAAAGAGCAGACTAGCCGATGAGTTAGAGGTGGGTGGTTTTGACTAAGTGCTTTTCCTCTAATCTATCACTACTAAATTAGGTACGGCTAGCATAGACAGCCCTCAAGTAGCTTTGCGCGAACTTAAAAACAAACCAAACTCCCTTTTTCATCTGCCAAACTTATACTTAATGACGCAGGTGAACAAATGCGCGTATATATGACAATATGAAATATAATCTACTATGCGAGTAGTTTACTAAAATATCAAGCTGTAATGTTTTAGAATCACTTGTAGTCTTCATTGGCAGGAAAAAAAAAATAGAAAATCTCACCAACCAATTCACTGTATAAAACGAAACGTAAATTAACAAGTCTAGATAGCATCTCCTAATAATTTCTTAGCATTGTGAACCCAACAGTCTGATTACAGCTAAAACAACTGAGAAATGCACATTAAATAAGTGACTATTGAACTCTAGGGATTATAACGCTAAACTCCAGGATTGTATCCCTGCGATGGACACAAACAAGTTTAGGTCATCTTGTAATCTTGTACTTAACGTCAGACTCGAAACTTTTCGTCGACATCTACGAAACTAAACGAAATCCGACGAGAGTAACGAATAATTTACCTGTTAAATATTAACATACATTTAAAACTAACTGTAGAATTATCTGTTATATATATACTTAAACAACGGAGTGGAATAAAATAACGAACAACATTTTTTTTTCTGATTACGTTCTTGATCTTTGACCTCAGAGATACAAAATGGGCTTTCTGAACTCTGCCCACTGCAGGGGATCGAACCCTGAATTTTGGAGTAGTAAGTCTGTCGAAGTACAACTAATCTACAGGGAGGCTTTTAATGTCTTATCAGTGAGATTTATATCGGGCCAGTTGCTGGTTGTTATCGAACAGAATCGTTGTAACGTTTCGTTACATATATCTCGAAAACGTTGTTTACAGCGTAACAGGTTTCTGCTATCGATGATTTATGTTTTTCATAATTTGATTAGTATCGATACTAGATTCTTTTAATTTTGGGGGAACAATGTTTCATGTCTGTATAACTTCTATCCGGTTAACGTTGACGGTAGGTACTTTAACACACATTTCCTAACACACGTATGGTGAATAATTAATACACTGGAGACGAAAGACAAGTAAAAAGTGTGCGTGTGTTCTCGAGCTTATAATTTTCCTTAGCAGAAGCACCTGTCACGTGCCCGCTGCACAATGGATGTATCTTCCATGACGTGGCCATGTATATCACATATTCTGATTATACACTAGACGACTACACTTTTCAATATACTTTCTCACGCTTTTAACGCGTGAACAGTAATAAATGCCCTGCGTAGAGATTTTGTTTTATTCTCTTAATCAGAGCTCGTGTTACTTTACGACCTACTCGGTCAACTAAAGAGTCGTGCCAGTATGTATCGTTGGCTTTCCTTATTTCTATATCGACGAAATATTTCGTGTTACGTTAAACATTTGAATCTTACAAATGTTCAGTTTAATCAAATACGGATGGTATTTGCTTTCAATAACTAAAATTGCTTGCATGTCGTATCTTGACATATCCTTAGCCGTACGTATAGTTAGGGTTACCAAAAATCCGTTAGTTTTTAGACTGTAAACCTTGCTACGACCGGATAAACCTTAATAGATTTTCCGTTTATTTTGCTTTGTTTATTTTATTTGTTCTCAGTATATTTTCTTAAAGCTACGAGCGAAAGACTGTGAAAATTGTTATTCATTAGACTTAGAGGAATTATGGGATACATTGTTGGTATTATTCCTACAGTTTTTGAGACAAGGGCTGACGTCAAGTTCTGGATAATAGGGGTCACTGAGTAAGAAGTATTTGTTCAATAACTTCAACAGGGTTTAAAGAAGTTATTTCAGAGGAAGGAATCTCGCACCCAATATTGGAGATTTTTTAATTTTAACTAAATAAAACGCAAAACCCATCTTTTGTGTTAATAGCATTCCATTTCACTAATTATAACTAACTTCCTCAACAGTTAATATGTCACACATCATGATGTGATAGCAAGGATATCCAGGAAAGCCTTGGACACAGTTTATAACTGACCTTCTCCAACATTTAATATGTCACACATCATGATATGATAGCAAGGATATCCAGGAAAACCTTGGACACAGTTTATAACTGACCTGCTCAAACAGTTAATATTATGATATGATATCAAGAATATCTAGGAAGGCCTTGGACACAGTTTATAACTGACCTTCTCCAACATTTAATATGTCACACATCATGAGATGATAGCAAGGATATCCAGGAAAGCATTGGACACAGTTTATAACTGACCTTCACCAACAGTTAATATTATGATATGATATCAAAGATATCCAGGAAAGCCTTGGACACAGTTTATAACTGACCTTCTCCAACAATTATTATTGTGATATGATATCAAGAATATCTAGGAAGGCCTTGGACACAGTTTATAACTGACCTTCTCCAACAGTTAATATTATGATATGATATCGAGGATATCCAGGAATGTCTTGGACACAGTTTATAACTGACCTTCTCCAACAGTTAATATTGTGATATGATATCAAGAATATCTAGGAAGGCCTTGGACACAGTTTATAACTGACCTTCTCCAACATTTAATATGTCACACATCATGATATGATAGCAAGGATATCCAAGAAAGCCCTGGAGACAGTTTATAATTATCCTTCTCCAACAATTATTATTGTGATATGATATCAAGAATATCTAGGAAGGCCTTGGACACAGTTTATAACTGACGTTCACCAACAGTTAATATTATGATATGATATCAAAGATATCCAGGAAAGCCTTGGACACAGTTTATAACTGACCTTCTCCAACAATTATTATTGTGATATGATATCAAGAATATCTAGGAAGGCCTTGGACACAGTTTATAACTGACCTTCTCCAACAGTTAATATTATGATATGATATCGAGGATATCCAGGAATGTCTTGGACACAGTTTATAACTGACCTTCTCCAACAGTTAATATTGTGATATGATATCAAGAATATCTAGGAAGGCCTTGGACACAGTTTATAACTGACCTTCTCCAACATTTAATATGTCACACATCATGATATGATAGCAAGGATATCCAAGAAAGCCCTGGAGACAGTTTATAATTATCCTTCTCCAACAATTATTATTGTGATATGATATCAAGAATATCTAGGAAGGCCTTGGACACAGTTTATAACTGACCTTCTCCAACAGTTAATATGCCACACATCATGATATGATAGCAAGGATATCCAGGAAGGCCTTGGACACAGTTTATAACTGACCTTCTCCAACAGTTAATATTATGATATGATATCGAGGATATCCAGGAATGTCTTGGACACAGTTTATAACTGACCTTCTCCAACAGTTAATATTGTGATATGATATCAAGAATATCTAGGAAGGCCTTGGACACAGTTTATAACTGACCTTCTCCAACATTTAATATGTCACACATCATGATATGATAGCAAGGATATCCAGGAAAGCCATGGAGACAGTTTATAATTGACCTTCTCCAACAGTTAATATTATGATATGATATCAAGAATATCTAGGAAGGCCTTGGACGCAGTTTATAACTGACCTTCTCCAACATTTAATATGTCACACATCATGATATGATAGCAAGGATATCCAGGAAAGCCTTGGACACAGTTTATAACTGACCTTCTCCAACAGTTAATATTATGATATGATATCGAGGATATCCAGGAATGTCTTGGACACAGTTTATAACTGACCTTCTCCAACAGTTAATATCATGATATGATATCAAGAATATCTAGGAAGGCCTTGGACGCAGTTTATAACTGACCTTCTCCAACAGTTAATATGTCACACATCATGATATGATATCAAGAATACCTAGGAAGGCCTTGGACGCAGTTTATAACTGACCTTCTCCAACAGTTAATATGTCACACATCATGATATGATAGCAAGGATATCCAGGAAAGCCTTGGACACAGTTTATAACTGACCTGCTCAAACAGTTAATATTATGATATGGTATCAAGGATATCCAGGAAAGCCTTGGACACAGTTTATAACTGACCTTCTCCAACAGTTAATGTCACACATCATGATATGATAGCAAGGATATCCAGGAAGGCCTTGGACACAGTTTATAACTGATCTTCTCCAACAGTTAATATTATGATATGATATCAAGAATATCTAGGAAGGCCTTGGACACAGTTTATAACTGACCTTCTCCAACAATTAATATCATGATATGATGTCAAGGATATCCAGGAAGTCCTTGGACACAGCTTATAACTGACCATCATCAACAGTTAATATCTCGCATATCATGATATAGAAGACTGATATCCAGTAAAGTCCCTGTTTGTCAGTACTTAGTGGTTAATTGTAATAAAAAATAATAATACAAAAGCTGCAGTTGGGTAATTTTTTGTTTGTTTGCTGTTATGCACATAAACATTTATTGGGTTATCTTCTTTATTGTTTCATTTAATAAACAAAATGCTTAAATCGTATAAACGTGCCCTCCGCTACTACAGCGGTATGTCTCCGGATTTACAACGCTAAAATCAGGGGTTCGATTCCCTTCGGTGGGCTCAGCAGATAGCCCGATGTGGCTTTGCTATAAGAAAAACACACAAGAAACACACGCATGAACGTTCGGTGCTTTGAAAATTAGGTAACAGTGTATAAAGAGTAATTACTATACTCGTGTAGTATCTGAAGACAGAAACAAGGAATAGCGATCAGTTCGAGCTTTTCCAGTCAGACGGAAGACCGGAAAAATATCCGGTTGTAATAGTTCCTGCTCCTTGAAGACGTGGCGTTTGCAGCCGCGTGATAAAATCCCAAACATTTACCGGTTTTTCACAAGAATCAATAAATATTTTTGCCCGTTCTCAAATCACCTGTAGTCAACTTTTGTGGGAAAGTCCCGTGTTCCAAGTGAAATTATATAGTACAGCTTGCAAATTATCCACTCCATTGTCGTGTTTGAGGTTTGTTTTGTTAAAAAAAGAAGTTTGAGAACTTAAAACAGGACTAGAAACTAGACTGACTGGAATGCATTTTCTGTATATATATATATATACACACAATATAGCCTGGATAATTTCCATGTTTCCACAAAACAAACATTATCTAAACAGTTTAGTCACGCCAACTGGCCGAAAAACCAGGGATTCATGAGTCTTTACCCGATATTTATTTCGTGAAGTATAGGTATATATATATATATATATATATATATGTATCATCCATAGACCACAGAACTATGGGGTGTATAAATAAGGCTGTAATTCTAATATTTTAAACCGTATTTCTTTTATGTGTAAAAGTGGCCTATAGCTGCAACCTACAACCAACTATACGAGTATTTTACGTTTAGATTTATTAACTTGTATTATTGGTTAAGCTGATAAGCAAAGTTTAACCAATCTATCTGGCAAAAATAATCGCCGGTTATTTGAAATTTTGGTTTTAAGTGAGAGCTTTCATGGAATAAAAATTAAAGTCTCTGTGGGTTAGTTTGAGTTTTTAACATTAAATTATCTATAGGTTAGTTTGAGTTTTTAACATTAAATTATCTATAGGTTAGTTTGAGTTTTTAACATTAAATTATCTATAGGTTAGTTTGAGTCTTTAACATTAAATTATCTGTAGGTTAGTTTGAGGTTTTAACATTAAATTATCTATAGGTTAGTTTGAGTTTTTAACATTAAATTATCTATAGGTTAGTTTGAGTTTTTAACATTAAATTATCTGTAGGTTAGTTTGAGTTTTTAACATTAAATTAGCTGTAGGTTAGTTTGAGGTTTTAACATTAAATTATCTGTAGGTTAGTTTGAGGTTTTAACATTAAATTATCTGTAGGTTAGTTTGAGGTTTTAACATTAAATTATCTGTAGGTTAGTTTGAGGTTTTAACATTAAATTATCTATAGGTTAGTTTGAGTTTTTAACATTAAATTATCTCTAGGTTAGTTTGAATTTTTAACATTAAATTATCTATAGGTTAGTTTGAGGTTTTAACATTAAATTATCTATAGGTTAGTTTGAGGTTTTAACATTAAATTATCTATAGGTTAGTTTGAGGTTTTAACATTAAATTATCTATAGGTTAGTTTGAGTCTTTAACACTAAATTATCTATAGGTTAGTTTGAGTCTTTAACACTAAATTATCTATAGGTTAGTTTGAGTCTTTAACACTAAATGGTGTTATTTGTTTCTGTTTTAAAAGAATAGTTATTCTTTTTACTAAGAAGTTGTGATAAAAGCTCGATATAGCCAGGTGGTTAGAGTGCTTGACTCATAATCTCTGAAGGTCGCGGTATCGAATCCACATCATTCCAAATACGATCGCTTTTTCAGCCGTGGAGGCGTTATTATATTACGATAAATTCCACTATTCGTTGATAAGAGTAGCTCAAGAGTTGGCGGTGGGTGGTGATGACTAGCTGCCTTCCCTCTAGTCTTACACTGCTAAAGTAGGGACGGCTAGCGCAGATAATCCTCGAGTAGCTACGCGCAAAATTAAAAAAACAAACGGTTTCAGTAAACCTGTTACAAATAGACTCTGACCTGTTCCGTTTCAAGCAACAAAATATGCTGTACTTTTACTTACTTTGGCCCTGGTGGCAGAGTCGTCGTTAGCCCGTGGTGACATTTGACAATGCCCCAGATCCCTAGGGATTCAGTGTCTTGGAAAATAAGTAAAAATAAATTATGATCGACATCATACTTAAACTCTGAAAAAATCCCTGCGCCTGTGAGCCCAAATTCCGAACCGTTTAAGCCCCTAGCGACATATATGCCAGTATATTAAGAAACTATTAAACACTTCTAACCATGATAATAAACGACACATGTTCTGCGTGGTCTAATAGTTATTATACACGGCCTGTGAATCCGAGGGTTTATGGTTCGCGTTTCATTGCCGTGAAAACGAGCTCTGTGCTCTGAGACCGTGGGTGTGCTATAAGAGTTCCATTAAAATTCCACTAGTTGGTCAGACAAAGATAGCTTAAGAGTTGACGATGGGTGTTTTTGAGTAGCCTTGTTACTTGTAGTCCGTAAGTTCAAAATGAGGGACTCCTTTGTGGAGCGCATTACGCGAAAATTAAAGAAGAAAAAAAAGAAGAAAAGAAACGGGCAGAGGAAATTGACACACCTTATGAATCACTTTAGTTATTACTACAACTTCCCAGAACTGCATATTTCACCACCGTCACGTATACAGGTAACAGGTACAAATCAGTTCTGAACGCAATAAGTGAAATATGAAACGGTCATTTCTCACTGTCAACTAAAAAATAGAAGTGGCACGCATGAGGCGGAAAGACTTGTATTAGTTAAGAAGTAATCACTGTCACTTAACCGAAACTTTGCACAAAGTTTGTGAAGTCTCCTTAAAAACAACAACAAAATTTCATTGTTACCAAGTGCCACACATAACTTGCATGCAGGTAACGTAACACTTCAGATATCTTATTACCCCTTACAGATGTAACATGAAGAGTTTGTGTTCAAGCACCCATAACATAACACTTCCCAATGACCCAATGTAAGTGATAAGCACAATAAATACTCTTGTTTATGTAAGAAGCTAATTAATATGAGCTTTCTCATCAGCATATATATATATGCATGTAAGGCTCCACTTAAGTGGCAAAAGTAATAACTTTAACATGCATGTAAGGCTCCGCTTAAGTGGCAAAAGTAATAACTTTAACATGCATGTAAGGCTCCACTTAAGTGGCAAAGTAATAACTTTAACATGCATGTAAGGAGCTCATAAGTGTAAAAGTAATAACTTTAACATGCATGTAAGGCTCCGCAAATGGCAAAAGTAATAACTTTAACATGCATGTAAGGCTTCACTTAAGTGGCAAAAGTAACAACTTTAACATGCATGTAAGGCTTCACTTAAGAGACAAAAGTAATAACTTTAATATGCATGTAAGGCTCCACTTAAGTGGCAAGAGTAACAACTTTAACATGCATGTAAGACTTCACTTAAGAGACAAAATTAATAACTTTAACATGCATGTAAGGCTTCACTTAAGTGGCAAGAGTAACAACTTTAACATGCATGTAAGGCTTCATAAGGACAAAAGTAATAACTTTAATATGCATGTAAGGTCCATAAAGTGGCAAGAGTAACAACTTTAACATGCATGTAAGACTTCACTTAAGAGACAAAATTAATAACTTTAACATGCATGTAAGGCTTCACTTAAGTGGCAAAAGTAACAACTTTAACATGCATGTAAGGCTCCATAAGTGGCAAAAGTAACAACTTTAACATGCGTAAGGCTCCAATTAAGTGGCAAAAGTAACAACTTAACATGCGTGTAAGGCTCCACTTAAGTGGCAAAAGTAATAACTTTAACATGCATGTAAGGCTTCACTTAAGAGACAAAAGTAATAACTTTAATATGCATGTAAGGCTCCATAAAGTGGCAAAAAAGTAACAACTTAACATGCGTGTAAGGCTCCATAAGTGGCAAAAGTAATAACTTTAACATGCATGTAAGGCTTCATAAGGACAAAGTAATAACTTTAATATGCATGTAAGGTCCATAAGTGGCAAGAGTAACAACTTTAACATGCATGTGGACTTCATTAAGGACAAAATTAATAACTTTAACATGCATGTAAGGCTTCACTTAAGTGGCAAAAGTAATAACTTTAACATGCATGTAAGGCTTCACTTAAGTGTCAAGAGTAACAACTTTAACATGCATGTAAGGCTTCACTTAAGAGACAAAAGTAATAACTTTAATATGCATGTAAGGCTCCACTTAAGTGGCAAGAGTAACAACTTTAACATGCATGTAAGACTTCACTTAAGAGACAAAATTAATAACTTTAACATGCATGTAAGGCTTCACTTAAGTGGCAAAAGTAACAACTTTAACATGCATGTAAGGCTCCACTTAAGTGGCAAAAGTAACAACTTTAACATGCGTGTAAGGCTCCACTTAAGTGGCAAAAGTAACAACTTAACATGCGTGTAAGGCTCCACTTAAGTGGCAAAAGTAATAACTTTAACATGCATGTAAGGCTCCACTTAAGTGGCAAAAGTAACAACTTTAACATGCGTGTAAGGCTCCACTTAAGTGGCAAAAGTAATAACTTTAACATGCATGTAAGGCTCCACTTAAGTGGCAAAAGTAACAACTTTAACATATATGTAAGGATCTGTCTAAATATAAGATATAATAATTCACACGTGTATAAGGCTCTACGTAGCTGATAGACGTAACTTTCGTTGTTTAAATACATTCTTAAGCAATATGTACAACTCGTGTTAAAATTTTAATTTACGATAGAGACGTAACTTTGATATACAGTGTATATTAAAAGCTTCTCTGATGCGAAAGATGCAACTCGTGTTAAAATTTCCACTTATGCTATAGACTTAACTTATGCCACATGTAGCTCTGGTTCGTATTAAAATACAGTTTTATTCGATATATGCTTCTCAAGTGCTAAAGTCTGTATTGATTACAGATACAATCTCTCACGTATGTACGATTTTGCTTAGCGTTACATTTTACCGTTATACCCTGTGTATATAATTATCACCCACAAGTTCCGATCAAATGTAATCTAATCGCATAGATTAGAACTAAAAATAACTTACGAATTATTGTTAAATACAACCTTGAAATGCATTTAAACACTAGACAGTTTCTTTATTTGCTATATGATTACTATATAGACTTGTACAAGCTATATAATCCTGTAGGTAATTCAACCTTGTGTACGTGATAACATGATCCAAGACTGTATGATTTGTCGTGAGTCATGTTTTCATAACCTTTCAGATAACAAGAACGTTGTAATCAGACGTTAGGAGTTACTTAATAAGCAACTGATACAACATTGTGGTCAGTATGAAAGTAAGTGTGTTTGGAATCTCGTGCAAAGCTTCACGAGGGATATATCCGCTAGCAGTTCCTACCTTAACAGTTTAAGATAGAAGGAAAGCAGCTAGTCATCTCATCATGTATCCTAAGACGGCTGGTATTGGTATTAAAACATTTAATAAAATAGAAAACAACGTTTCGACTTTCTTAGGTCATCTTCAGATTAACGAATGTCATCGCGAGTAGCTAGTCATCACAACCCACCGCCAAATCTTGAGCTACTCTGTTACGAACAAAGAGTGGGATTGATCGTATCATTATAATGCCCCCACGACTGAAAGGGCGAGCTGTTTGGTGTGTCGGGACTCAAACTCGTGACCCTCAGATTACGAGTCGAGCGCCATAAACACCTGGCCATACCGGGTCATACGAGTGTAAGTAAACTTCTATTTTTGTAGCAATTAATACAACATAGTTCGACTCTATTCCATCTATAGTTTTTAAGCCTAGTAATATATATATATTACTTGTTTTCGCCAGCTTTTATCCTCTGTGAATAATTACTGTGCCTCTTGTTCATATAAAGATTCCATATAACTGAGGGTGTGGTCATAGCTGTCATCTTCTTAATGTAAGCTTGGATATTTCTATTTGACAGTGATGTTTTCTTTATTGTTTAGTTAATGTGGTGACACACAACTCACCTTTTGAATGGCGGAAATTAATTAAATAGATTCCAAAGTCACGTTTTAACGATTTATTTAAAGTTGTTTTTTTTTCTCTCTCTCCCAACTATTGAAAACTTGTGCAGAAAATCAAGGCTTTGTTGAGCTACCACAGAAAAATAAATTAATATGATACACTCGACCATTATTCCAGTCAAATGAATTCACAACACGAAGCGATGTCTTCTTTTGTGTAACGGCCTCATTTGCCACTTTCGTCAGGACACTTGTGTAGAAAAGCCAAGATTTGTGTTACACTGTTGTTTTTCATATTACTTAGTCGCATGTATTTCTGAATATAAAAGCGGACAAAGAAAAGACAAGATTATTTTAGCCATCTCGACATTTCGAAGGTAAGCTTTTTTTTTTTTTAAATGTTGACGATTATGTTGTATTGCTCAGACGTAGGGTTAACGCCACGTTCTAGAACCGTCTAGAAAAGCAAAACAATTTGAAAGTTATGAAACGAAAGCTAGGCTGAAGTAGGTTATAATTTATTTGCGAAGCTGTTACAGTTAATTAGCGATTATTGAGTTAGCGTCGTTAAATTGTCAGAGTCTTACTATGTCTTCTGTTTAATTTTTTGAACATTAACCATGTATTTCGTAGAATAAATAGCGATACGAGAAGCACCGTACTCTGAGAAGATCAGCATGTAAGTAAAATCTAAATATTAGCACTTACTGTGAACTTAGGCCTATCAACGAATATTGGTTAAGCTAACTTTGTAGAACTGGTCGGTTGAATAGAAATATATTTTAGTCATTATTATGTGATCTGGACTTTGTATTTTTCTGTTTATCGAGTAATCAATAGAAAGTGTTACAACAATATGTTCAACAAATAAACTCCTCTATTTTAAAAATGGCCATGTTTCAAGTCTGAGATATTATTAACATTACCTTTATAAGTCCCCCTGTGGCACAGTAGTATTTCTGCGGACTCGCACCGCTAGGAACCGGGTTTCAATACCCGTGGTGAACAGAGCACAGATAGCTCATTTGTGTTGCTTGGTAATTAATTTCAAATAAACAAACAAGGTCTTCATTAAAATCAAGAAGAAAACCTAACTTGCATGATTAAAAATGGTCCAATTAAAAAAAAACTGAACAGATAACCGATTAAAGGTTAAGTGAGAAAACCTCCTTTCTACCTCCCGGAGGCTCAATTATAAACTTGACGTTTGATCCATGCAGTGGATACAGTGTAGTAATATACTTAAAATATATTATGTTAGTGTATTTTGTTATGTTCCTTTGACGCCAATATTGTTTGGAACGTAACATTTTTAATGCAGAGATCTTTTATTAAACTGGAACTCACTTGAGATTTTGAGGGTAATTAGGAGAAACGTGTCAGATCAGATATAGATGAGGATCACCAAGACATAACTTGTAGCAGATGTTACACCATCTTTCAACATACTTTGTCAATTAAGACCCCTGGTAAGACAGCAGTAAATTTACAGACTTACAGCGTTAAAGTTCGTGGTTCGATTCTCTACAGTGGGCACGGCAAATTCTTTATTATAAAACAAACTCTATACGTTTAAAGCATCTTCCAGTGATGTAGGAAGAGGAGAAACTGGGAGGTGGTCTAACAATTGCTAATATGTTCCAATAAAGATCCATCAAAATTAGGAAAATTACGTTAATGGAGAATACAGACAATTTAATCTGGAAGCTCTTAGCGAAGCAAGGAAAAGTGTGCCAACTGTTCGCGCATCCCTAAGGCGATTCCTGGACCATGGCAGTAATGCGCGAACATTTGGCACACATTTCCTTGCTTCGCTTGGTCAGACAAACCTTGGTGTCCCTCCATTTACTTGTAAATTGCCTCATAGATCTCAGCCTTCTGTGGTTAAATGAGTTTAATAACCATCGTGGTAAAGGTATGGCTACACCTCGCTAACATTAGTTCTATTACCAAAACAGCTGCAGCATACTGGTCCGAGAAATATTAACATAGAGATAAGTTGGCCACCGTAAACAACGGACTTCAAAGGATTGGAGTCCATTAAGGGACATTTTCACATTGACAAAGTAGGTAATGAAGGTTACTAACAATAATTTTGTTTGTTTATGAATTTCGCGCAAAGCTGCACGAGGCCTATCTGCATTAGCCGTTCCTAATTTAGCAGAGTATGACTAGAGGGACGGGAGCTTCATCACCACCCACCGCCAACTCTTGCGCTACTCTTTTACCAACGAATAGTGGTATGGACTGAAACATTATAACGCCCCCGCGGCTGAAAGGATGAGCATGTTTGGTGTGACGGGGATTCGAACTTGGGACCCTCAGATAACGAGTCGAGAGCTTTAACTACCTGGCCATGCTTGGTCCTACTAACAATAACAAAAACGAATAGCAGTAAACAAATGTAGTTTAGACCCTTCAACACGACTGCATACTGACGCATACAAAATCACGAACAACCTATACTTCGGTTTGATCTCCTTAAGAATGGGTTACGATCTGAAAATCAAAAGTTCGAACTGGATTCTAGTTAGATAGCTGAGCCAATCACATTCAGGTAAACCCCATATGGTTACTTAGCTGTTAAACTCATAAAATCAACTTTGTGGTCCTCAAGGCCCGGTAGATTACTTAGATGACAGAAACAACATAGATTGGTAAGAATTATACAGAGATTACGAATCCAAGCGTCATACACGTATCTGCGGAAGACTAGACTTGTTCATAACCAGAATAATACGTAAAGTTACACAAGTTTAGAAACATCGTATAATCTCAAATTAGGGTCATGGCCAGGACTTTTCGGGCCCGAAACAAAGTCTTTGGGAAGAGCCTCCTTATAAACTAGCGAGCGTACATTAACAGGTTATGCGTTATTGGCTTGTTTAATGCTGAACTTCGCTCAAAGCTACGAGAAAGCTTTCAGCGCTAGCCGTCCACACGTTGGAAAAGACAGAGTAGCTAGTCAACACCATCTGCCATCAACGAATAGTAAGCTTAACCGTCAAACTGTAATGCTCCCAATGCTGAAAGGGTAAGCGTGTTCGGTACAGGAACCCGTGACTCTCAGAATGCGAGTCGAGTGTCCAAACCATACGTGCTTTATAAATTTCTAATTATAATTATTCCCATTTCCACAAATCCTCACCCATCAAAAAAGACATAGATAGAGCTTGATTAAAGTACAATAAACCTTTTATTTTCAATTAATTTCCCAATCATTTATATATGGCCACGAAGTTAAGACACTCGACTCGTAATCCGAGGATCGCGGGTTCGAATCCCTGTCATACCAAACATGATCGCTTTTTCAGCCGCGGGAGTGTTATAATGTGAAGGTCAATCCCAATATTCGTTGGTAAAAGAGTAGCTCAAGAGTTGACGGTGGGTGGTGATGACTAGCTGCCTTCCCTCTAGTCTTACACTGCTAAATTAGGGACGGCTAGCACAGATAGCCCTCAAGTAGCTTTGTGCGAAATTCAAAACAAACAAACTATTTATATATACACGTTCATTATGTGTTCTATTAAAAGCCTGTATAAGATATGCAAAAACAATTCGCGGCTTTTTTATGTAGATATACACGTAGCTTTACAGAAAGTAGCTTAAATTTCTGCTGTAACAGCTACGTATACACAGTCTAAAAAACACAAGTCTCCATGTCACCGAAAACATTTTGTGTTTTCTATTACTAACACCAACATTATAGCCTTTATAAAAGGGCTTCTAGAGTGCTTGTTGGTAAATTACATGGCTATGCCTTTGTGTCGTTTTTTACTTGTAAAGTACGGGTCCAGGACAAATGACCCCTTCTCTCTGGTACGGCGGTAAGTCTACGGATTTATAACACTAAAATCAGGGGTTCGATTCCCCTCGCTGGACTCAGGAGATAGCCCGATGTAGCCATAACAAAATACACAGAAACACACGTTTTATAAAGTTATAAAAGATACTGCGTGTTATACTAACACATCACACAGCAAATGTGTTTAGCCTCATGCTAACATTTTATGGATGTTTGTTGTGCATTTACAATTTCTAGGGATTTTGATTGGCCCAGTTTAGAACGTTTTAACTTAAAATTAATTTGTATTGTCACAATGGCCACGAATTTCCTACATTAATAGACATAACACAAGACGATTTCTCAGAAATAAGGATTATATAATTTATAAAAGAAATTAATATTTACTTCTTACACAAGGTTCGATTAATAATGAGAGTTAGTAACACTCCAAATAAAACTTTATACTTGAAGCTATCGCGTTTAACAGATGTAAACTCATCATTATCTTTACTAATATCAAAATGGCTTCCAAATGTCAACTGTTGAAGGTAATGTAATGTCCAACAAAGGTGTTATTCGATCACATACCACGTACACGATCTCTTCGAGGGCTCCTCATTAGCTGTTTCCTGTTACATTCTCACCCATGACTTGTATCTGTCTCACAACGGTGCGACACGTCAAGCACTCGATCGATCTCGTGCCGCGTGACATCACTAAGCAACGAGCAGCCTACAACCAGTCATAATGGCGGCAACTCAGCTGTACTTACGAGGCTCCCGCACGCGATTATTCGTGATTTATATCATTCATTTCCAAGGGAACGAGAACAATTCGCAGGTGAGCTCCTGCTGAGACACTCGTCCTATTTCCAGATACACGTTAGGCTGTACGTGTAGAAACTCTCTACCGTTCAGAGTGCGTCTTTGCAAACTACCGCAGATGTTTCAGGTTAAAAAATGTATGTAAATAAAACAAAAACCAGACTCCTAGATCTTTTCAAGTTCACAAGTTTAAGACAAACAGTACGTAGATTAGAAGTTGAATTGAACGTAGTTGTACGACGTATCACTTGAGATTTTTTCTTTTTCCTTTGATGGATACTTTGTTTTAATTAGAAAAGAATAATACTGAGGAACAGACCACCTCTTAACAGGACTATCATGGACAAAGAAATACGTGGTCTCTTCAGAGATCTGGTTTCTGGACTATCATGGACAAAGAAATGAAGACCTTTTAACAGATTTGGTTCCTTGACTATCATGGACAAAGAAATAGATTGCTTCTTAATAGATTTGCTTATTTAACCATTTAGAAGTTGTACTAAGTAATCGTGAAAATTGTTCAAGGAACTTTCAAGAACCTTTTGCATTATATAAGTTTAATAAAAAATATAGATAATAATGAAAATATATTGCAATATTTGTGTAAAAGTGTCATTTGAAGAATATCGAGTGGGGAATTTAATGAAGGGGTATAACAATAATCAAGTTAAGAGAGCCAAGTGAGATTTAACAAGAATTTCTAAATGAAATTGAAGAAAGGTGTAAAAACATGTCAATCAGACTACTTACGTCTGATGCCGAATAAAGACTGAGTGGGGATTTTAATGAAAAGCTGTAGTAACAACTCTGCAAAAAGAGGCATGGTCAGGTGATTAAGGCACTTGACTCGTAATATGAGGGTCGCGGGTTTGAATCCCCGTCCTACCAAACATGATCGCCCTTTCAGCCGTGGGGGCGTTATAATGTGACGTTCAATCCCAATATTCTTTGGTAAAAGAGTAAGTAGCCCAAAAGTTGGCGGTGGGTGGTGATGACTAGCTACCTTCCCCCTAGCGTTACACTACAAAATTAAGGACGACTAGCGCAGATAGCCCTCGTGTAGCTTTGCGCGAAATTCAAAACAAACAAATCTAATTTTTCGAGTTTTAACTTTCATCATTGTATTTCATTTGTTCACGTTCTGCTGTAGAAAAGATAAATAAATTCACTAAAATGTTTCCCTCCAGATCGTAGCTTCTGGAATGGAAAAGCGAAATAAAGGTGTCAAGGCGTCACTAACTTCTGCCAATTTTGTAATAGGATGTGCTATATAGGTTTTCCACTTTTATCTACAATGTAGGCTATTAATAGGGATAATTTATAATGAATTGCACTTTATAAAATTGGAGAACAAGGATGAAACAGCTACCAGGCTGAACAATGCATGTTAAAATGTTACATTTAAGAGAATACAAGGTTCACCAATGGCTGGGACTTTGTATTAGCTTAAATCCATTTCACACTCTGTCGATCCAGGTTTCGCGTGCGTGTTATTTATTGTACTATCACTAGCGTAACAAAGAAAGCTTCGTTTGTAACATTATGGATGCACCACAGCACGTTTTGAATTAGAATACGAGGATATTCCTATAAATTTAGTAGTAAAGCTACGGTCTTTCTGGATAGTAACCATACAGATATATTAGAATGTAACGGTTTGTGATAAACGACATGTGGGATAATCATGAAAACAGTACGTTATTTTCAGTTTGAGCAAAACCACAGTGGGCTACCTGCTATATCCACCGCGGGGAATCGAATCCTAAATTTTAGCGTTTAAATCCGTAGATTTACTGGTGTCCCACTGGGAGAAACAAACCTATGATCACCGTTTCGCAACGTTTCTTCACATTATGGTTCTTTATGCTTTGATAGATTGTTCAGGCATTCAACAAAATTTCGTTATGATTCGTTACAATGTTATCTATTTAAATATAATAGCACTGTATGTTTTATGTTCACGTAAGTACTTCACAGGGTGTGGATGAATATTCAGTAAAACTGGTATGGAGGTTCATTAGGTTCATGCGGGGGGGGGTGTACACAAATGTTTAGTTTCGAATTTTACGTTTTGCAGTTTTTATGGGCATTTTTTTTTACACTTATGTGTAAGGAAAGCCACTTTTCATGTTTTAAGATAACCTTTCTTTAATCATGAGTTTACATACCTTCCATCTAGGGAACGGATACTCCAGTTAGTATTGAATATGATGTTATTAAAAAACAGTTCTGTTAAAGAGTATAACAATAGTTAGACGGATCAACATGAAAAAAAAAGCTGTGTGGTGAGAACTAAACGTGATGAAAAATAAACTCAACCAAAAATAACCCTAAGACTATGCTACTCAAAAATACAGAAGAAAGGGCAGCGAACAATGTTTGATCACAACATTGTACATGTATAAGTTAGAATCAAGGGGTCAGACATATAAAAATGCGATCCAAAAAGGGTAAAAAAAAAAGGATCCAGTTACATAAATGGAAAATTCTATAAGGATGCAAAGCAAAAGTGGATAAGTTAAGCAAGACAGAATTTGACTAACTTTTCACATTCATGTTGCTGTTTCTTCCAGTTGCAATAAAAAATGGGTGGTTTTAGTATTCTCCACTTCTGCTTGTTATTGAGACCGTGTTTCAAAATGCCCTCGAGCGATCCAATGCAGTACGTTTGGAACTATTCCATTAGATGGCTTCGACACGCAACTGGGCTATTCTAGGCCTATATTTTGCTACAGTAATGTTACGAGCGCCATCCTCTTCGGGGTTTACAACAAGAAAGTGGTAAAACATGAGGAAATACGCTCTATTTTAACTGACAGGAGAACGAAGGAAAATCGGAGCAAAATCACGAGTGCGATAAAACAGTAAGATTAATTCTCCTACAAATCAAGACAGATCGTGGTAGATAAGACAGTTTTGACACATGAACTATGCCTAATAATGTATTAAGTAATTTAACTATATTACTTTTAAAACTCCAAATTATATATTGCAGGGAATAACTGACACGAGAGCAAACAAATTTGGCTAGAGATTAGGTCCTACAGAATGACTATTTGCAACTTTAGTGAACACAAAGGCATGCATGGGCTAACAAAGAAATGAACAAATTAAACAACATTAAGATCTCTAATTCTGCAGTGTGGTGGAACGTATGAAATGCGGCATGAGAAAAATACGAATCGACCTCTGGCGGAAAAACAAAGAATTATTTTTTAACACAAAGAACTTATTTTAGTTTGCACACTTGAGGAAATGATTAATGAGAAGACTTTTGGTTGTAGAATTTCCTTACAATGCAAGGAATGAAGATATCGCATCATCTAGAGTAAGCTATGTTAAATTAAACGAATATATCATGTTACAGCTAGATGAGAAACATAAGAATTACTTTCAAGTTCAAACAACATGCGATCTTGTTGTGTATACTAAACAAGAATATAAAAAAGAGGCCCACAAAATATGCGAATATAGCTTTAATTAAATGTAGTCTATTAAAGAAAAGCGAGTTATTTACAACATCACCACACAGTTCACAACGACACAAGAAAATTCCACCCCGTCCTCTCGTTTTACAAAGTTCTTTGGTAATCATATTTTTATACACTTCTTGTTGTACAATGCCCTGTCAAGGCCAGCCATGGCCACATGGTTAAGGCGCTCTATTCCCTGTCACACCAAACATGCTCGTCCTTTCAGCTGTGGGACGTTATAAATGACGGTCAATCCCACTATTTGTTAGTAAAAGAGTAGGCCAAGAGTTGGAGGTTGGTGGTGATGACTAGCTGCCTTCCCTCTAGTCTTACATTGATAAATTAGGGACGGGTAGCATATATAGCCCTCGTGTAGCTTTGCGTGAAATTAAACAAACTGTTATTATTTTAGCGGGTAGTTTCGATTAACAGTTATTCATTGATACAGTTTGCTTTCTCTTGTCGAACTGCTTGAGTACAGAGTTTCAGTTGTTTTGTTTTTGTTTTGTTTTTCAATCTTCAAGAACCTTTACTTCCGGTGTTGTTAAAGCCTAATACACATACTAAAACAGTGTTGAGATTGCTTAAAATCATGAAATATTGCTCTAAAGTTACAACTATCAGTACAGAAACGGCAAACACGTCAACACAGGATATATCCTGACTGGTTGTCAGCGCCGTCAAGTGCATAACTGCGTAAAGATCAAGTCTATTAACATAGGTTTGGTATAGGTGCTCCCCGATGGCGATTCATGTTTATTTCAGACCACTGCTTAATGTGCTATACAGTGGAATTGTGCAGCTTTATACAACATTGTTAAACGCAGAATTTTTAGAGTGTTACAGAACAACAAAATATTCCAAAACCTCTTAGCTATTAGCGGTGGATCTAGTCTTGCCTATATCATAATCCCAAGTCATAACACAGTCATGGCTAACACGTTTATCAAACTCCTCTTAAGCATAAGTGGCTTCTCATTTGTTATCATCTCCTCGAGTCTGGATCGAACCTTGAACCACGCAGATGCCAACTGAACTGTTAAGTTGTTTTCACAACTCAAATTACCACATACAGATCCGTACACCCGGAGTACGCAGACATTACTCGGGTCTCTTTTTCCCACATGATTTTGGGTCTGCCTTTCCACACTAATGGTTTTATTTCATTCTTCGTCAGTTTCATTGTGCTACAAAAGCCTACGCGTTTCCTTTTACGCTTGTTACAAGGGGTTTATAGGTTTTAGCTCATCTATAAAATTCAACAGCTAGTTGTATGTATTAACTTGCGTCCGTTTAACAACACACATCGAGTTCACGAGGACTGAAGAATCATTAATTTCCATTACGCCAATGTTACGTATTAGCATGCACGGTGGTATTTTTCGGCAGTTTTTTAAGTACGCCCCCTAGTAGCGCAACAGTAAGTTAGTGGACTTACATAATTATATAAATCTAGAAACCGGGTTTCGATACCCATGGTGGGCACGGCACAGATAGCGTATTGTGTTGTTTCTTGCTTAGCTACAAACAAACAAAATTGTTAGTTACAGTGGAACGTGTAATGAACTATTTCTACTCGAAATACCTCGAAAGGACTAAACTTGTTTTGATACTCAGTAAGCTCTGACTTTCTCTTCATAGGTTCATTCAAAACCCCATTATTTGGTAAGAACAATTGGTTTGGTTTTGAATTTCGCGCAAACCTACATGAGAGTTATCCGCGCTAGCCGTCCCTAATTTAGCAGTATAAGACGAGAGGAAAGGCAGCGAGTCGTCACCATCCACCGCCAACTTTTGGGCTACTCTTTTTACCAGCGAATAGTGAGATTAACCGTCTTATTATAATGCGTCCACGGCTGAAAGAGCGAGCATGTTTAGTGGGACGGGGACTCGAACCCGCGACCCTCAGATTACGAGTCAAGTGCCTTAACCACCTGACCATGTCTGGTCTGGAAGATTGAAGTAAATACGATTTCAAGTTTATGATCTTGGATAAAGTAATATTCTTTATCTTAGAATAATATAACATATTACAATTTATACCATTAAAGAAAAGTTATCTTTACATTGGTGTATTTTATGAAAATCAAACAACAAGGTAAAGTGGTATTTTTCGTATATTGCATATTTTTTGATGTAGTTGCTAACGTTAATATAACCACATTTTTTTAACGTGTGGTCGCTAAATCAGCGAAAAAACGTTCGATTTTGATTGTGATTAAAGGTTTTTTCTCTCTTTCCAATTTTATGACAAACAGAAAGAAGGATTTGATACAGGTAAAAGTATCGATAAAGTAAATTATTACAGTGTGAATTTAAACCTACGGTTAAACCGGGCATGGCCAGATGGTTAGGGCACTCAATTCGTAATATGAGGGTCTCAGGTTCGGATCCCTTCACGCCAAACATGCTTGCCCATTTTAACTGTGGGGGCGGAATAATGTTTTGATCAGTCACATTATTCGTTGGTAAAAGAGGCGCCTAAGAGTTGGCGATGGGTGGTAATCAGTAGCTGCTTTTCCTCTAGACTTAGACTACTAAATTAGGGCCGGCTTGCGCAGAGAGCTCTTATGTAGCTGTGTGCAAAATTCAAAACAAACAAATACAAACACAAAGGTTATCGATGGTGACTCCATTGGCTTTTTAAACACATCTTTATATTCTTCTCTGCCCCAAATTATTTGTGGGCCAATAACGTCATTGGCCTCAGAGCTAGTTTGGTGAAGTTATGGCCTTAGTAATTGGTCAAGGGATTTTCTTTTATGCGCAAACTTTTCTTTGGAATAATCTAACGTATTTAAAATCACATTTATACTTATTGAAGGTAGAAAGAGCAAAGCCACTAATTTGGGTTATAATACTGTCAAATGAATCATAATTATCTGGTTAACTTTGCTGTTCTAATACTTCCTGAACTAAATGTTCCATTTTAAAATTTCAGTTTCAACGGATGTATAACAATCTTCAAGCCACGCGACAAAACTTAATTTGTAGCTTCATTTAAAACATAATTAGAAACATCAAATACGGCTTCATCAGGAAGCTACAAACGTTTTACCATTTTGTTATCGTCTTAACAAGTACAGTTATCCAGTTGCTTGTCTACGTTTCAGTAATAATTTACCAATCCAATTACCAATCATATGTATTCTATTTTGCTGACTAAATCTTTGATTTCGTAACTGTTTCTTATTTTGTCGATATTATTTAGAATAATAAGAATGGCCAACAGACACTTTTAAATTAACAAATTTAGGAGCAACATTTAAGGTCTGATAATTATGCAGAAAAAAACCTATCATGTTCTTAAATTTTTACAGTACTTCTAAAGCACAAGTTTTCACTTAGTTGCCATGTCGCTTTGAAAGCAATGGATATACATATATACCAACTGGAAAGCTAAGGAAACGATGGACTTTATAACAGACGATATAAAACTATAATATTAAACACTCTTAAAACTAGAAACAAACATAAAATTCCCCTATTTTAGTGTCACACTGTTGTTATAAACTTAATTCTGACCAAGAATTAGTGTTACCAAATGACGCTTTCCTACTGCAATAAATATAAAAATACAGTCAAAATTACTAATAATAAACCACCAGAAATAGAACAAAGCAAGGCCTGTAACTGTTATGACGTGTATAAAAGCTTGTAAGTTGCTACCACAGACGTAATCTCATTAATTATGAACGTAATACATCATAATCCAAAATAATATGTAAGTAATTTAAAATATCACAACTAGTAAATTACATCATAATGTAAGTAAGCTTGTGCTACAAAAACTAACACATCCATTTAAAACTAAAATTCCCATCCTCAAAAGGCACATAGATGTATACACACATTGATTTCTCCATTTATTACGCTTTAAAATAACTTTAAACGATGTCTAGTGTGTCAACACGTCACATTCAACACAAACTCAGATTCGAATGTTAAATTAGTTTCCAACCAACAGATTTGCGTATTCTCTCACATGTACTTCAAACCATCTGCTTGCAGAGCCGGTATACCTAGAACTACATCTAGAACATCTAAACTTCGTACACAACATTAGTTGTTATCAGTAGCGAGTTTTTTAGCCACTTCCTTACAGTGAATGCTGTAACAGGCAAAAACAAACAAACAATATTTACTATTATAAATGTACTTAACATGATACAACTTGTGGGTGGACCTCAGTGAGTCTTATTAACGAGTCAGTATCTTTTACTCTGAATATACGTTTATGCACACTTTGTTAATGAGTCAGTATTCCTTCTTTAGGCGGAATGCATATATATTTGTATATATGGGACTTTGTGGGTTCTAGCACCAAGATTCGTCCTAAACTTCCTTGTTGTTATTTTTTGTCTTTCTTTCTATTTCAGTATCTATCGTTCTGATTATGTCTGATAGGCGGAATATCCCCAGTGCTCTATGGTGCTATGGCTACAAATGTTTTCATCTTAAAATTATACCGTCCATACTTTTATACAACTTTCATAATTTTGTCTGGTTACAATTTTATAGGTGGAATCATATATTTGTTGACGGAGAAGCCTATAATAAATATATTGTTGTTGTTTTTTCACATAATTATCTCGTCAGGACTGTGCAGTGTCTTATTACTAAATGCACACATACAGATATACAGTCATGTGAAAAAGTTAGGATACCCTATGAAAACCTGTGTATTTTTGTAACATTATTGGGTATATAGATATTTAATCTCAGTTTTAACAATACTGAGAGATTATAGGAATATAACAAAAGAATTAAAACTGAAGAAAACACTTTTCAAGATCTTCTGTAAATGTAATTCTACAAAAATGTATATTCTAACTGAGGAAAAAGTTATTTATTCCCACTTAAAACGGCCCAACTCACACACAGGTGTATCACACCAGGTGCACATGATTAGAAGATCGTTACTCAGCATTTTGAATGAGGCTTGCCCTATTTAAAACTCAGACATTTAGTTTGGTGTGCTCCTGACTGTTGAAGTGAGAGTGAGCACCGTGGTGAGAGCAAAAGAGCTGTCTGAGGCCTTCAGAAAGAAAATTGTAGCAGCTTATGAGTTTGGTAAGGGATTTAAAAAGATCCCAAAAGATTTTGAAATCAGCCATTCCACTGTCCGGAAAATAGTCAACAAGTGGAGGGCTTTCAAAACAACTGCCAACATGCTCAGGTCTGGTCGTCCAAGCAAGTTCACCCCGAGAGCAGACTGCAAGATGCTAAAAGAGGTCTCCAACACCCTAATATGTCATCACGGGACCTACAGCAGGCTCTGGCTACTGTTGATGTGAAAGTGCATGTTTCTAGAATCAGAAAGAGACTTCACAAGTTTAACTTGCATGGGAGGTGTACCAGGAGGAAACCTTTGCTCTCTAAGAGAAACATCAAGACCAGACTGAAGTTTGCCAGAGAGAATGTAGACAAAGACCAGGACTTCTGGAATAATGTTCTTTGGACAGATGAGTCTAAAATTGAATTATTTGGACACAAGAACAGAGGATATGTTTGGTGTAAACCAAATACAGCATTCCAGGAAAAGGAACCTCATACCAACTATGAAGCATGGATGTGGAAGTGTCATGGTTTGGGACTGCTTTGCTGCAACAGGACCTGGACAGCTCACAATCATAGAATCCACCATGAATTCTGCTGTGTATCAGAAGGTGCTTGAGGATCATATGAGACCATCTGTAAGAAAATTAAAGATGAAGCGGAACTGGACCCTGCAACACGACAATGACTCAAAACATACCAGTAAATCTACCAAGAACTGGCTGAAAACTAAGAATGGCCGAGTCAAAGCCCAGATCTTAATCCCATTGAGATACTGTGTGGTGACTTGAAACGGGCTGTACATGCAAGAAACCACTCAAACATCTCACAGCTGAAAGAATTCTGCATTGAGGAGTGGGACAAACTTTCTTCAGACCGATGTCAGAGACTGGTGGATGAAGTGCCTCACTGCAGTTATTTCAGCCAAAGGGGTTAACACTGGCTATTAGGGGGTAGGGTGTCCTAACTTGAAAAGTCTTTTCTTCAGTTTTAATTGTTTAGTTATATTCCTATAATCTCTCAGTATTGTTGAAATTGAGATTAAATATCTATGTACCCAAAAATGTTACACAAATACACAGGCTTTCATAGGGTGTCCTAACTTTTTCACATGACTTTATATACATTCTGCAACTGCGTTAACAAATTAGTAGTCCATATTTAGGCTTAATGTATATAGTGCAGGTTTCTTGCTAATAAATCAGTGTCTTAGTGAGACTGAAGTGTTAATAAAAAGAACACATAAATAGATAGATAATCTACTGTATAAATTAAATAAGACGAATCTTTTTTATAGGAAACTTATTTGTCACTTGACACGTATTGTTCATTGTTAATTAGCGAGAAAACGTGTTTACGTTTAGAACCGCTTCGAGCAACATACGATTGTATTTATTGAACAATACTGGGCTTATTGCTTGTTAATACTAAACGCTCAGCTGTTTGTAACGTGTTAAAATTGATTAATTAGTAGTGACTGTTTATCATTCAAGAGGATTAATGAATGATACACAAATCAAATTAATCATTGCTGTCAGGATAAAGCAGCAAAAAATTACATGGCCTCTGCTATCAACAAGTGTAATTTGTTCATCTGCTCTGCGTTTAATAAGCATAATTAACGCAATAATACGCAGAACATACGGTTAAAACTGTTAGAATTACTTCCTAATTTTATAACGTATAAAGTGGATGAGGGCAGAGAAACAAGAAATACAAAGCAATTGTCTTTATGATCAAATATTTTAAATGATTCGTCATGTTTTATTGTATTTGACTAAAGGTATGTTTCATCTTTGAGTGGGTGCACGTAACAAGTTGACCGTAATCGTAGACAGCAATCGGAGATGGATATGGCCATTCTCGCTTATGATGCGAAATAATATTTCATTCTTTTTTCTAGAGGAAGACGGGGAGTATCTTTGGGGGGGGGGTGATAAGGCCTGTAGGTCAGTCGTCAAGACGTATGATTCATCGTGACACTGTACGTTTATCCGTTTATTTAAAACTGTTTCATTAATTTCTTTTACGATGTCTGTGTTACATGTTACCCTAACATTTTCATGTCACAAAAGATTTGATTTTATCTAGGTTAGTACCCCAGAGCCAGTACTAAAGTCACGCTATCAAACAACTACGTTGTGTTGACTGGGACCACACAACAACGTGTACAAACGAAACGTCGCAGTGAAAGTGAACGGATAAAAACTGCGTAAACGTCCATCGCTTCGAATTTTCTTGCGGTTAATCACTAGCTTATTACCCACATCTACTAGAGACCTTTAAGACTACGCAAAGCAAACTACAATTTTCCAACACATTAGTCTGTTTCTCTGCTAATCAACCGTTTATTTATATTGGACTTAAAACCGTTCACGTGCTATACATTCCGAGTCAATCTGACTGCTATGGATCTGTCAAGTATACTGCTGCACTTCTGTTTATTTATTACTAACGACACACACATACACATGCCTTAGTGTAAGAAGAGAAAGTATATGCTCTTAAAAAGGACAAAGGTCCACTTTCGAAAGCGCTAGGGTTATAGGGTATCGTATCTTTGTTTTACGTATTTTTCTAACGTTACGAGTGCCTTAGTGTAATTGTAATGGATTCACACACGACGTATTTCTTCCCCGTTTAACAGTAAATACGTGTCATGTCCTATGTGTACGTGTTTTTTGGGTCTCAAATATTGAAAGTTTGGGGAAAATAATTTCGTGTAAATGTTATTCCTAGATAAAATATTTGACTTTAGAAAAAAAAGCTCCTCATTGGCTAAGCTGTATGTCTGCGGACTCACACCGCTAAAAACTCTGTTTCGACACTTGTGGTGGACAGAACACAGCTAGCACATTGTGTAGCTTTGTGCTTACTTTAGAAAGTATGTAAGGTTTAGGTTTAATATAATTCAAAACACCACCAATGCTTGTTAATTTCCAACAGTACATTATATAAACATTTGTTGCTCCTAACAAGTGATACATAACACAGAATTTCTCCTTGAAGAAAGATTATATGTATCTTACGAAACTGTAACGTGTAGCACCTCAGAATTCTGTAAAGTCGTACGTTACACACTGTCATACAAGAAAATAGGGACTGCAGAAGTTATAGTGGTAACTCAGAAACTGCCATGTGCTAATTTATCAGGTAATAAAATATTTGCACTCGCTATTTCGACTCCTTATGCTGTGTTCTGAACGTTCTGGGGTAGGAAAAAAACCCTGTGGAATATTGTTTAGGTTCCTTCACATATACGTTCACACGATGGACAGCGGGGTTCCCAAGTGACAACGGCACCTCGTGGCAAAATGACAAACCAAAAGGTTTCCAAACATGGCGTATCCTTCAGTATGAGATATATCACTTGGAACCAAGCAGAAATTAAAGCACACCTAATGATACCTGGTTCTCTCTAAATGACCACTCAAAGGCACCGACCCCCGCAGGTAACGGGACGAACCAACGCGAGGCCTAAGCGTGACTAGCCCGCAAGCGCCGGCGTATAATTAAAACTAGGAGGTGCGAATTATTGCAGGTTTTTGACAGGGCTTAACGCAGCATGGCCCAGGTCGGCTAGAGACTTGAGCGCGCGACGTAGTGAGTGAGGGGCGGTATGCCCAAACTATCTTGTGTTCCTTCCAGCGGGGGTCACAGTGAGGCATGAGTCTAAACCTGTCAGGTCGTCATGGTTGTGGCAACTAATAAGGCTTCAAGGTGGTACGGTTATTACTGATAGCACGGCTGCTCTGTTAGCCACCGGTGAAACAGGTGTACATTCGGCGAAGAAAGACTTCATTACCAGAACGCGCTCTCGTGGAATGACAACATTCAAGCCACCACACATTTGAAAACTCGCCGGTACAAACATCGTCTCCATGGTAACGACAACTATGGGGAAATTGTTACAGAGAAAACTAGATTAGACTTATCTCGAAAAATCGTGTTTTTTTTTTTTCAAATAACACTTAGAAATATGGAAGTGAAATATGTTAATAAAGTGGCAGAAACAACAGATCAACAATGATGTTGGTAGAAACAATAGGTTAATGAGTATCTTGGTAGAAAATACAGAATGATCTTGTAAGAAACAATAGGTTAGCGATGGTGATGTTGGTAGAAACAAAAGATAAAAAAATGATGATAGCAGAAGCAATAGGTTAATGATAATGTTGGCAGAAACAAAAGATAAAAAAATGATGATAGCAGAAGCAATAGGTTAATGATAATGTTGGCAGAAACAATAGGTTAATGATGATGTTGGTAGAAACAATAGGTGAATGATGATAATGGTAGAAACAAAAGATCAACAATAGGTTAATGATGACGTTGGTAGAAGCAACAGAACAACAATGATATTGGCAGAAACATAAGGTTAATGATGACGTTGGAAAAAACAACATATCAACAATGATGTCAGCAGAAACAATAAATTAATGATGACGATGATACAAACAACAGATCAGCAGTGATGTTGTCATAAACAATAGGTTAATGACGACAATGGTTGAAACAACAGATCAATGATGATGTTGGTGGAACTAATAGGTTACTGATGATGTTGGTAAAACAAATAAATAATGATGTTAATGGAAACAACAGTTAATGATGATGTTGGTACAAACAACAGATTAATAATGATGTTGACAGAAACAATAGGTTAATGGTGATGTTGGTAGAAAAACATATAAACAATGATATTAACAGAAACAATAGGTTATTTATGATATTGGTAGAAATAACAGATCAACAATGATGTTGATGAAAACTAGAGGTTAATGATGATGCTGATAGAAATAACAAATCAACAATGATGTTGGCAGAAAGAATAGTTTAATGATGTTGTTGATAGAAACAACAGATCAACAATGATATTAGCAAAAAAAATACGTTAATGAGGATGTTTGTAAAAACAACATAACAACGATGTTGATGGAAACAAGTTAATAATGATCTTGGTAGAAACAATAAATCAACAGTGATAACTGGAGAAACAACAGGTTAATTGTGATGTTGTAGAAAACCCAGAACAATAATGATGTTGATGGAAACAACAGGTTAATGATGATGTTTTTAGAAACAACAGACGAACAATGATGTTGGCAGAAGAAAAAGGTTAATGATTATGTTGGTAGAAACAACAGATCAATAATGATGATGATGGAAATAATAGGTTAATGATGATTTTGGGAAAACAACAGAACAACAATGATATTGAAGGTGAAACAATAGGTTAATGATGACGTTGACAGAAACAACGTATGAAAAATTATGTTGATAGAAACAAGAAGTTAATGATGATGTTCAGTAAAAGCAATCGGTTAATGATGATTTAGAAAAACAACAGACCAACAATTATGTTACTAGAAACAACAGGTTAATGATGATGTTGCTAGAAACAACAGATCAAGAATGATGCCAACAGAAACAACAAATCAACAATGTTGCTAGCAGAAAGAATAGGTTAATTATGATTTTGGTAGAAAAACAGTTCAACAATGATGTTGATGGAAACAATAGGTTAATGATGATGATGTTAGAAAACACAGATCAACAATGATGTTGGTGGAAACAGTAGATTAATGATGATGATGTTAGAAAACACAGATCAACAATGATGTTGGTGGAAACAGTAGATTAATGACGATGTTGGTAGAAACAATAAATCAGCAATGTTGTTGGTAGAAATAATAGGTTAATGATAATGTTGGCAGAAACAAATGATCAACAACGATATTGGTAGAAACAATAGGTTAATGATGACTTTGGAAGAAACAACAGATCAACAATGATGTTGTAGAAGCAGTAGGTTAATGATGACTTTGGAAGAAACAACAGATCAACAATGATGTTGTAGAAGCAGTAGGTTAATGATGACTTTGGAAGAAACAACAGATCAACAATGATGTTTGTAGAAATAAGTAGGTTAATGATGACTTTGGAAGAAACAACAGATCAACAATGATGTTGTAGAAGCAGTAGGTTAATGATGACTTTGGAAGAAACAACAGATCAACAATGATGTTGTAGAAGCAGTAGGTTAATGATGTTGTTGATATAAACAACAGATCCTCAATGACGTTGATGGAAATAATAACTTAATTATTAATTTGGCAAAAACAATAGGTTAATGGTGTTGTTTGCAGAAACAATAGGTTGATAATGATGTTGTAAGAAACGACAGATTAACAATGAAGTAAGCAGAAACAATACGTTAATGAGGATAATAGTAAAAACAACATACCAACAGTGATGTTGATGGAAACAATAGGTTAATTATGATGTTGTTAGAAACAACAGATCAACAATGATTTTGGCATAAAATATAGGTTAATAAGGATGTTGGTAGAAGCAACAGATCAACAATGATTTTGGCATAAAATATAGGTTAATAAGGATGTTGGTAGAAGCAACAGATCAACAATGATGTTGGTGGATACAATAGGTTAATGAGTATGTTGGTAGAAAATACAGATAAACAATGATTTTGTAAAAAAACAATAGGTTAAGGATGATGTTGGTAGAAGCAACAGATCAACAGTGATTTTGACGGAAACAGATTAATGATGATATTGGGAGAAATAACAAATCAACAATGATGGTGGTGGAAACAGTAGTTTAATGATGATGATAGGAGAAACAATAGATCAACAATGATGTTGGGAGAAACCGTAGGTTGATGATGATGTTGGTGGAAACGACAGGTTAATGATGTTAGTAAAAACAATAGGTTAATGATGATGTTGGTAGAAACGACAGGTCAATAATTATGTTGGTGGAAACAATAGATCAAGTATGACGTTTGTAGAAACATCAGATCGACAATGATGTAGGTGAAAACAATAGGTTAATGATGATGTTGGAAGAAACAACACATCAACAGTGATGTTGGTAGAAATGCACTGTACACTACTTTGTTCTGAAGGACAAGCACACAACTTTGTATAGAACACAAACATTCTGGACTAACAAAATAAATGCGATACCTAAGCTGTCAATGTTATGTATGTTCTTCCAATTCTATATAAATATAGGTTCATTGTAGTGAGTAAAAATATCTTAAACGTAAACATAATAAAGACCACAATAGTGTCCGGTGATGAGGCCTAGTTCTTTCACTGAATTATGTACAATTTACGTAAATATAAAAACATTAGTACAGCAAGATATTTCTTAGAATAACGTAAAATTCAAACACTGTAGAAAAAGAATATTTTAAAGATTATCTTACATCAAAAGTTTCCACTTTTTACTTCTCTTCAATAGCTGCAATCGAAACTTGTCACGAAGATAAGACTTGTCAAGAAAATATTTAAATAAACACAATTTTGAATTGAAAACTGCTCGTCGTTGTTGTTTAGAAAATATGGGAAGCCTTATGTGCATATACTGCGTGAACAGCCGTATCTTGTTTTCACCCAGGCACTGCATGTGTTGTTTTAAGTAACGAAATATTTCGGTATTAAATAAACTATCAAATTAAGCGTGACAAATATAAACTTTTTTTTTTGTGTGTGAGTATTTAAATATGATTGGACCACTTCGTCTACTACTTGACCAAAAGAAGTGTTAGATTTTTTCCTTGAAAATGTTTAAGTGTAGTTGGATCACCTCTACCTCTTAATCGATTAACACAAGTGTATTTTTTGCCTTTTTTCAATATCTGATGTAACTGGATCACCCAATCTCCTAACAGACTAAAGCAAAGTGACAATCACTTTCTTAACTTTAAGAGTATTTTAGTAATACTTCTGCATCCCCATCTCCTTGTTGACCAAGGCATGTGTGCAAAATTTTCCCTTTAAGAATATTTATGAGTAATTGGACCACCTAGTCTCCGACTTGACCAATAGAAATGTTAAATGTTTTCTTGTAAAAAATGTTTAAGTATAGATGAATTACCTCTTCTACCTGATTAAGACAAGTACAGGTTTTCCCCTTTAATAGTGTTTTAGTGCAATTGGCCCATCTCGTCTTTTACTTAATCAAGACAAGTGCAAGTTCCTCTCAGCTCCCCGACTGAATATTATTTTAGTGCAATTGTATGTATACGTTTTTTTTTGTTTAGAATATATTGAATGCAATTGATCAAAACAAGTGTAAGTTTTTATATTTTAAGAACAAGTTAGTACAGTGAGGCCACCCTGTCTCCGACTTGACCAAAATATTCTTGCTTTCTCTGACGTCCTGAGTTAGTCGAGAACTTCTCAGCTATTTTATATGTTTACAGTAACGTTTTTCACGATTCAGACAACACACGTGCGATTAGTAAATCATGTGTAGATATCACACACCCGGAGTTTTTCAGAAAGGGACGAAGGTGGAAGGTGTTACATGAGTAAAGCAAGCAGGGTGAAAAGCCGAAGCTGAAACTTTATGGTACCCTCAGAGGTGGAGACAGCTGTCATCTGAAGATGACCAGCGTCGGGTCACCAAGGGAGATGGTCCCTCTAGAGTTTGTTGGTTAGTCAATATTATCTGCAAACGTTATTTAGTATTTGTTGATAACTAGCCTCTTCTGTCTGTGATACCCAACCTCTTGCTGCGATAACTAGACCGTAACTGTTGAAGTTTGGCGAGAGAGCTGAACCACTATCAGTTAGGCCTTTCAGGGTGACATCAAAGGAGAGAATTATTGCTCAGTGACGACACACACACCAAACTACAGACAGAAGAGGGGTGGGACAACATGACTGGGGCGGGGCAGCAACTGCTCCATTAGGTTTCCAACAGACCACACATGTACAAAACCCGTTTCTGCCTTGAATTGAGCATCGAAACTAAAAACATTCCAATTTTTTATCATAGTGCGTAAGTAAAAAAAAATAAGCAATTTCTATCAAGGAAGTCACATATTTCTACTTTTAACGGAACGTAAACGTCATGTTATTTAAGTTATTCTTACTAAAACAAGAGTTATCAATTTAAATCTATCTTTAGTTAAAACATAGACCATATACCAGTGATCTATTACTTAACCCATTTCCACTTAAGACGCAGGACATGCAACATTTTAAGATTATTTTTCATTTCCTATTAAACGATACAACAAGAAATAAGTTTTTCAGACTTTACTCACAACCAATCAAATCTTACTTTTTTTTTAAAGTCTTTCATCACTGCCTATCAAATTATACATCAAACACCCTTCTAACTGTCTGTTAAAACATACAACACCAATCAGTACTCTCAAACTCAACTCACTTCTAATTAAAAACACACACTAGTACAGACATCTACAAAATTCTCAGATTGAACTCATAAAACAGGTAACAATGTTTTCAGATGTAACTAATATAACATTTAACAATATTCTCAGACTTACGTATTTACTATCAAAACATATAATATGTTTCATTCTATTCACAAGTTACAAATTATTATGCATGAAGGTTCATAACACAGTTTTCGAGATTTTCGTCGTTCCAGATTCCTGGTTCGAATATCAAACGTGTCACTACTATAGTGGGAGTTACCATGACATTATAACGCCCCAACGGCTGAAACGGCAAGCATGTTTGGTGTGACAGCGATTTGAGCCCTCGGCCCTCCAATAACGAGTAGAGTGCCTTAACCACCTGGCCATGCTGGGCCATTTTACGCTTTTATAGTCAGCCACGAGAATTTAACTTCAAATTATAATATTATAGACCTTCAGGTTTTGGTCACTGATAAGTAATCATAGTTTGTGTATTTAACATGAACTATTACGCATGCTCAACATAGTTTAGAATTTTCATTTTCTACGTTCTACTCTTCTGCATTTTCGACTGATTTGTCTAAATAAATTTATCTTGAATTGCATTTTTACACAAAACAGAAGTTCTGCATGTTTTCATTAGACGATTCATATGTTTACGGGTTTGTTCATAATGTCCCCAAGTGGCTCAGCGGTAAGTCTGGCGGATTATAACGATAAAATGTGGTTGGAACCCTACGCTGTACGCAACGCAATGCAGCTTTGCACTAAAAATAAATCAGTTCTGTTAATTAAATGCTGTATTTATTATAATCATCGCTGTTCCGATAACTGATAAACATATATATATATGATTGCTGTTTTTCATCCTGTTTATATAAATTTCCGGCAAAGGATAATTTCCAGGTCGTTAAGGCACTCGACACGTAATCTGAGGATTGCTGGTTCGAATCTCTGCCACACCAAACATGTTTGTCCTTTCAGCCGTGGGTACGTTGTAATGGTACGTTCAATCCCACTTTTCGTTAGTAAAGGAGTAGCCCAAGAGTTGGCGGTGGGCAGTGATGACTCGTTGCGTTCCCTCTAGTCTTACACTGTTAACTTAAGGCCGGCTAGAAAACATAGCCCTCGTGTAGCTTTGCGCGAAATTCAAACAAACAGAAGATAATTTTTTTGACATATTTGTAAACATGACTCGACATTTCTCACGCACACAGACGTTTTGTATGTGTTTGTGAAAACTAATACTTTCCAGACGAGTTTGTGGTTTTAAAATAATAATAATATGTTACATATACATAACTACATGTTTTGAAAAACTAACATGTACAAATGCAAAAACAAACAAATAACGCAGATAGTCAATTGTGCAGCTTTGCGCTGAAACAAAAATCGCCTAATCTAGGATGGCGTATTTTAATATCCTAAGTAACTAACATTAATAAACTGTTACACTTTGCGTATCCTGACAAGTTTGGTTTGTTTTGAATTTCGCGCAAAGCTACTCGAGGGCTATCTGCGCTAGCCGTCCCTAATTTATCAGCTTAAGACTAGAGGGAAGGCAACTAGTCATCATCACCCACCGACAACTCTTGGGCTACTCTTTTACCAACGAAATAATGGGATTAACCTTCACATTATAACGTCCCCACGGCTGAAAGGGCGAGCATGGTTAGTGCGACCGGGATTCGAACCCGCCACCCTCGGATTACGAGTCGGACGCCTTAACACGCTTGGCCATGCCAGGCCTTCTGTTCTAGACGAATGTATTTTATCTTCCTGTAAATTATTTTCCGTGTCAAAAAAGTGCTGACATTTTATGAACCTTGAAAGGTTCAATCGTAATCAGTGAACAACCGTCAAGGAGAATTGCTGCTAACTCTATAACGTGTCTTTATGGTAAATGGTAGGCTGTAGAATCAGGAATTATGTTGCGGCTTCGACTCAGTAATGAAACAGTGTTGTCACACCACAAGAATTAATTGTTTCGCAAAAATATGTAACGAATCTCTAGGACAAGGCTTAATTTTAATAGTCCTGCTATGATAATTTTACGCCATTGAATGTATCAATGCTTGTTCACATTTCCTTGTGTTTTTCTAGGATTTCTTTTGGCGTATTAAATGCATTTTCTCAAACGAAAATAACCTATTTATAAAAAAAAAAGGCAGACGCTTTTTTAAACATCAACAACGTGCAGGAGAAGTCACAGATATGACGTCACCGTGCTCCTCGAGAACATCAAGGTCGAAGAAGCGTATTCTTGTGTAATTTTCTGAAGAGTGAACGTGCAAGCAAGGTGAGGAGGCGAAAGCCACATTCGAAATATAACATAGTAATTGTGATAACGAACCTTGCGACCTAGATGTAGAATGAACGACCGCTTAAAAATATTTAATATATTTTACGAGGAATTTTATTGAATTTTCAATACTTATTTGTCACGTTGATGTCGCGTAAACTTCTATCTTCTGCAAACAATGTTTTTAGTTTTTTTTTCCAGGAATTGTCAGGCCTAAAAGTGAATAAGTTATACAAAGAATACCATGATCAGAGGTGAAATTTGAAAAAAAATTAATCAAATATAGGAGTAAATGAAACATACAATGAAGTTGAAGAAGTTTCCAACCGAAGGAAGTTTGTTTACATTTGTTTCCCAAATATGTTATTATAAATATACACATATTACAATAAAGAAAGTTTAAATTAGCGATGAACAATTTCTATATTTTGTCACAATAAACATATTATGTTTTCAGGTTATTATTACATTATTATTATATACAACTTCACTGCTAACCAAACATTTTATTAGAATTACATACATAACTGTGACAGTTTAATGGTGGTAAAGAAAAACGCAAGAGACCGGCATGACCAGGTGGTTATGGTGCTCGACTCGTAATCCGTGTCACACCAAACGCGCTCGTTCCTTTTAGCCGTGGGGTCGTTATAATGTTTCGGTCGATCCCACTGTTCTCTGATAAAAGAGGGCCCGGCATGGCCAAGCGTGTTAAGGCGTGCAACTCGTAATCTAAAGGTTGCGGGTTCGCATCCCCGTCGTGCCAAACATGCTCACCCCTTTCAGCCGTGGGGGTGTTATAATGTGATGGTCAATCCCACTATTCGTTGGTAAAAGAGTAGCCCAAGAGTTGGCGGTGGGTGGTGATGACTAGCTGCCTTCCCTCTAGTCTTACACTGCTAAATTAGGGACGGCTAGCACAGATAGCCCTCGAGAAGCTTTGTGCGAAATTCAAAAACACAAACTGATAAAAGAGTGGCCCAAAGGTTAGTGATGGGAGATGATGACTAGCTACCTTCCCTTATAGTAGTTTTACAGCTCTTGTGTAGCTTTGCTCGAAATTAAAAACAAACAAAAACGCAAAATCAGGATTGGTAAATTATGTTAAAAACAAATAAACCGAAAACTTCTAGTGTTCTCGACAGATGTATTTGACTTACTTGGAGGCGACAAAAACATTCTCTCAAACTTTGTGGTGTTACCGTATTTTATTGTCGTTGGTTTTCAATATAACCAAAACGTTTCAGGTTCAAGTAGAGTCTCCACAGCCTAGCTTCGGAGTTTCCAGTAATTCTAGCCGAGATTAAAATAATTTTATATACATCTGTAATGAGACTTGGAAGATCATTCACCTTCTTTCATTGCCTTGTTACTGATTTATTTATATTCAAGATCAAGCATATTCGATGAACAGAATTAAACAAATGTAATATTTATTTGCCTACATTTCGCGCAAAGCAACTCTGGTAACAGTCCCTAATTTTGAAATGATATATTAGACGGATGGCAACTAGCAACAATATATGCATATACCCACCATCAGTTGAATAATGGACTTTGACTGTTACATTATTAACGCTCCTACAGCCTCCAAATGCATCTCGTATTTGTTTTTCCTTGGCGGTAATGGAATACGATCCACACAACATCATATCCATAGTCCGACACGTTAACAATTCATCTGTGCTCAATTACAACTTTAGAAAGACAACCTCTATGAAATGAATTGGCCATAGAAATTGAACATTATATTTTATTAGCTAATCAATAATTAAAGCATATGCCAAAAACTAAATAAAAAATAATCACGTTCCGCACTTTGAGCTGTAGGTACGTTATAAGAGTGACAGTCAAATCTCATTATTCGATTAGGAACGTTCAAGAGTTGATAGTAGGTGTTGTTGACTAACTACCGTCCCTCTATTCTATCACTTCGAAATTAGGAACGGCCAGGTGCATCGTTCACAAAAAGCCTGGGGGGGTGGGGCTCAAGAAGACTGATCTGTGTGAAATCTTCCGATTCAGCTAGAGCCCTGAGCTACAGCGCAATTTGCGTATATGTGTTAATTCGACCTGTCTACCATTTTGGGACTCGAGCTTGCGAGGGCGACTACCTCTATCGCCTCACCTTCCCTGGACAACCCTCGAATAGTTTTGTGCGGCATTCAACAAACAGCTTCAAGAAAACTGATACAAACACTGCACATAGACGACCTCACAACAAGTGCACAGAGGTGCACTGTAGAACAACATTTGAACGTTGTAATACAGTCCGTAATATAAGTATTAAACTGTTGGCTCGCTGTATAACATTTAATAATAAATTAGGTGCAATACCATAATTTAGTTCACCCACCTAAATTAATTTAGGTCACTGTATGGCGCATTAGAAAGGACTCAAAGATCCTACAAATATTATTCAAACACTATTTTCGTAGATGAAACCTGTCAAATTTGCTTAGCAAGTATTTCTTCAGTTGTACTAAAAGAAACAAAAACCCTTACATGAATCGGAAAATGGTTTACCTGAAAGTTAAACAATAAAAAACTTGTCCAACCCTACAGGACTACGAGCAAAGTTTTTTTGCAATAAAATTACAAATGAATAGGATGTTAATTAAACGTTAAAGTTGCAATTAGTTTTCTTCGTAAGTATTAATTTAGTTTCGTATTCTTAGTAAGGTTGTCTATCGGCCTCTATCTTTCATTCAGGAGCAAATAATGCATATATTACTCGTATCCAGCCTAACACCAAATCAAATGCATCAGATCTCATTAACAGCAAGAAAAAAATAAACCGAAACAAAGACCACACATACACAAACAAACAAACAAAAAAAAAAACAGGTTAGAAAACTCCAGCCACAAAACTCTTTAAATTTTATTTGTTGCATAGATTTGAAATATGCTCTATGTTATATTAAGTAATACTCTAGTGCAGATAGCGTGAAGATAAGTTACATTTTTTTTATTCTGAATTTTATTGGCACTTCCATTTCTTATGTCTCTAAGCCTTTTCGTTTCCGTCGTAAATCGTCGGTTTCTAAACACTGGCTCATGAATGTCAGTACTAAAATGTTCTTGTGTTAAAATGTGGCATGTTAATATCATTAATAGGTTTTAAATCACCAAGTTAATCTATTGGTGTTTTTCATTTCTCCAATAAAAGTATCATTTTTCTATCTTATTGTAACTTATAGTAAGCAAAAGTATCAAAAGTGAAAAGAAAATCGTTATACTGGTGTATTTAAAGATATGTAATAAGTTGATACCACATAATCTGAAAAACTTAAATAAAAACCACTTGCAGAGATGAAATTCAGATACAAAAAAAAATACATAGGTTACAACGTTATAGAACACGAATTCTATTTTAGTTTGTATATTTCACGATCGGGTGTCACATACAATTTAATATTATTGATAACAAATATTTTCTAAAGTTTTTATAGTTTCTCTAGATACACAAAATATATAATACTGGATTTTGATTAGCGATAATAACACCTTGGTTGTTAAAATAATTATAACTCTGTTAATATATGAAGGTTAAGTTAACCACTGTATAGTAGTATAAATATATCGGTATTTTAAGATTAAAACAACCACTCTACGAAGTGTCCATTGGTATATGAAGGTTAAGTTAACCACTCTGTATCGAGTCTACTGGTATACGGACACTAATATAACTATAACTCTTAACAGTTTACGAACCACTTTATTTTATGAATAATTCACTATATAAAAGATGAAATACTCACTGTATTATTATAGCTATTATAATACCAAAGTCTGCTATTATAGCTACTACTGTACGAAGGTTAAAATAATCACTCTTTAGCAATGTGGCATTTTTTCTGTCTGGAAGTTAAAATAAGATACCGCTCTTTGTTAGTATTATCACTATACTTGTTTACGAATGCTCAAAATAATTATAAGATGAAATATCCACTTGTATCGTTTTTACTACTAAATTTAACATGTTCAAATTGGACAAACTGTTTCATGGTATCTAATGTAATCCAAAACAAAGATTCAGTTTTTGATGATTAACGAATCAGTTCCTTATGTAGTTTGAAAGAATTTCTAGTAATACTCACACCTGTTCGTTGAAACATCCACCTAACTGGTACATTTGTTCGTTAAAACACCCAGCTAACCGGTACACCTGTTCGTTAAAACACCCAGCTAACCGGTACACCTGTTCGTTAAAACACCCAGTTAACCGGTACACCTGTTCGTTGAAACACCCAGTTAACCGGTACACATGTTCGTTCAAACATCTAGCAAATTGGTACATCTGTTCGTTAAAACACCCAGCTAACCGGTACACCTGTTCGTTAAAACACCCAGTTAACCGGTACACCTGTTCGTTGAAACATCCAGCTAACTGATACATCTGTTCGTTGAGACATAGAACTAAGTGATACACCTGTTTATTGAAACATCGAACTAACCGGTACGCTTGTTCGTTTAAATTTCCAGCTAATTCGTTTTTCAGCATTGTAAGCGGAAATAAATGTTCACCCGTATCGTTTCCTTTATTAGTTAATTATCTACAGTACTGGGATAAATGGCTTACCTTTATTAGTTAATTACCTACAGCACTGGGATAAATGGCTTACCTTTATTAGTTAATTACCTACAGTACTGGGATAAATGGCTTACCTTTATTAGTTAATTACCTACAGTGCTGGGATAAATGGCTTACCTTTAGTAGTTAATTACCTACAGTACTGGGATAAATGGCTTACCTTTATTAGTTAATTACCTACAGTACTGGGATAAATGGCTTATCTTTATTAGTTAATTATTTACATTACTGGGATAGATGGCTTACCTTTATTAATCTGTCGCCATTTAACTCCCGATAACGAAACAAGTAAATGTCTATCAAATAAATGAAGCAAAGCAAGGGTTAGAAAGCTGCTCAGAGAGCGAAACGTTCTTGACCTTTGTAGTAATGAATCTAAAATGTGAACAAAACGTTTCCTCACGTTAGAAGAATGTATATATAAGTATCAAGTTCTATTTCGATTTGTTCTGGAAGTTTGACCGTTTCTCGAAATTCCAGCTTGCTACCGTAACGAAAGTTGTTGACCTTCAAGGTGATCTAGACCATTAAACTACACACAGAAATTTTAATCAACTGGTCCTTGGAGCGACTCTCAATCAAATTAAATCTTTCCTACTTACACTATTCACACACAAAGGACTGAAACATATACCCGTGCCAGACGAAAACCATAAACGTTATTCAAAATGCTATATTAATCAATACATTCACCAAGTCCGAATAATTCGTTAACCCAAGCTTGAAGACAAGAAATAATAAACGTTTACATCAGAGCAATGTTACATTAACCGCCTTGGTTTTACATTATTGTGAAATACCAACAACTCTATACCATCTGAACATTGGCTTGAATTACATAGGAGTAATATAAGTTAGGACTGAGGTGGTCTTATTTACAGAACGCAGTCATCAGTACATAACATGTAAACCCTTTAAGGACGGTATTGAAGCAAGGACGGAACAACAAAAACAAACAATAACGTAGATTCGGTTGAAAAATTCGAGATATATTCGAGTATACGATGAACATAGGAAGGTGTTGTTGGGAAAAGGTTTAGAAGATAGACGTGTTTGACTTCTAACAACTCACAGTGAGTATTTGAGAGTTTGAAGAAGTGATATAGTGATGAAAGATAATAAAAGTGTTTGTGAAACAGAACTGTAATGGTTACAACTCGCCTAATAAATTAATTGTAACTCAGCGACTAATTAATTAATTACTGGCATTATTACACACTACTTCCTTCATTATACTGTGTAACACAAATTGTGTTCCTGGATAGTATGTGTCATTTCTGAATTGCTTATGTTGTAAAAGTACAGAAAATGGTCATTATTCCCTTCAAACTTTGCTTTTGTGACCTGGATAATGAAATTTAGAAATTAACCTATTTTCAATGTAAAAATTGGGCTAATTTGTACATTTTGATTTACATGAGGTCCGAATAAAACAACATATGAATCAAGATTTACATGTATTTATACTAATGTTATACAAAAATGAACACAAATGTTTAGAAGTGAGTGGTTGTTCGAAATTTGCAACTGTAATGTAAATCACTTTCATGTATCAGCCCCCAAATATAGTCTCCCATCATGTTTTAGTTATTCACTCCCAGGTCACAAAAGCGAAGTTTGAAGAGAAAAATAGGACTTTTCCATTTACTTTGGGCATAAGCAATTGCGAAGTAACACTTTCTGCCCAGGAACAAGAAAAAGTAAAAATTTTGTTGCATAGTGTTGTAATACGAATAACATTAACTGGATGTGTTGCTCTAAGAAAGATTTAAACTTTGGTAATAAACTAAACTTATCTTGACGTTTTTAAAGAAAAAGTAAGAATAGATATTTTCGTAAAATTAAACTCACGTTTTAATTAATCACCCCCGTTTTGTGTTTTAATCAGTTTATAAAGAGCGCTAAATAAACATTTTATTATCTCTATACAAAGTGTTAATCGATTTATTTTTAGAGACAAAAATGAGCTCATTTGACAATATAGAGAACACAATACTTGCAAAATTTCCATACGTTTTCATACCGTAAAAATGTTGGATATTGAATAAACTGTAGACCTTTATTCATATTCCTAGTATATATACATTTCATACCTTTTGAGCCGGATTTACAGTGGTCAGTCACTACTTGTGATGCGAGTTAGGCTGACAATGGTCAGTCATTTCTTGTGATATGAGTTAGACTGACAGTGGTCAGATACTACTTATGATATGAGGTCGACTGACAGTTATCAGACACTAACACTACTTGTGATATGAGTTAGACTGACAGTAATCAGACACTAACACTACTTGTGATATGAGGTCGACTGACAGTGATTAGACACTAACACTACTTGTGATATGAGCTAGACTGACAGTAATCAGACACTAACACTACTTGTGATATGAGCTAGACTGACAGTGGTCAGACACTAACACTACTTGTGATATGAGATACACTGACAGTGGTCAGACACTAACCCTTCTTGTGATATGAAGTAGACTGACAGAGGCCAAGCAGAAGGCCAATTTTTTTAAAGTTTTCATTTGCAAGGTAACTGAGTTATAAATAAATACATTGTCAGGTACTCGCATGTAAAGTCCAAAGTTTGCTATGGTCTGTTTGAGATATAATGCTGAAACACCTAGAAGATGCACATGTATAAATAGATGTACACGTGCGTGTGTGTCGTTTTACTATAATTTATTCATATACGATCACATCAAAAGGTGTTGGGATTAACTCAGAGTTAATAATCAATACATTGGTTTCAAAAAGAACTCTGTTATATATAAAGGCGTCAGTAGAAATTTTTACACAACAGAAGAAATGGTTTTGGACAAATATGACACACAAAATGGCGTCGCCAGAAACATGAATCCACGGTTGCACATATAATGACAAGGTTTTAGTTTTCTTTCTACTGTTATGCTTAATAACTAGTTTGTGTTTTTTATACCTCCTAATTAAACTAGTCAACTAACGCTCTTCTCAAACAAAGACTTCTTTATATTCTTTCTGATTTTTTTTTGTTTTAGCTTATCTGACCTCGGAGTTTTAAGTCCAAACGTTTAATTTACTCCCCTTGCCCCCGGTGGGTCTGCTAAAGTCCGGGATTCGTTTCCCAGCGGTGGACAGAGTACAGTTAGACTATTACATAGTGTTAAGTTTGAAGAAAAAAACAGCAAACAAAAACCCATTTTATTTCTTTAGAACGTTTCTCATTCAACACTCGAGCCTACAGGAGTGAACTCACGAAAGCGTCAATCGAACGAAGTGTACACGTGTTTAAGTGTCTATAGAAGTCTCATGTTAGGGCGGAAAGAAGACAGTTTGGAAAGTCAATTCACCCGCTGTGTAAAGGACAGCGTTAAGAGAGAAGCAAGTAACGACTGAAATATTAGCTACAAAGACCAAGAAAATAAACCTGTCTGGTTATCTGTAAGCATTTTTAGTAGGTTGGTAATCTTTCTCTGTCGAATATCTCATCAGTTGAAGAGGTCTGCTTCTGCTTTAAACTGTCTTCCTAAGTGACACAATACAATCATTTAGAATATTCCTCTTCCAAACGTTAACAATCAAATACATTGTGAGCCCTAAACTTAAAACATCTCGAATGCTGACGTGCTAACATCGAGCTGATTAACTACTTCTTCCACCCAAATGAGCAGTTGTATAAACTCCACACTTTTCATTTATTTACGTTTATCCTTCGGCTTTTTGACACAGAGGAGTTGAGATATGACCGAGATAAAAGGGAACGTTTATACCACTGAAATATCCGGAATTCGAGCTTTCTTCACTTATTTGCACGTGTCAATCCGTTTGCTCGTGTATTTTGCATAATCAGAAAAGAGAGAAAGAAATTTAAAAAAAAAACTTATTTTCCGCTAGTTTTTTTTCTTTGCATAAATTGGAAAACTAACATAATTTTATGCCTTATTCTACAAAAAACAAAAAAAACATGAAACAAAATTCGTGCTTGAAAATGTCGATTCTGAGCTTATAATGAAATATAAATCAAGGAAACAAATTATTAAAAAATTAGTAAAACTATTTACAACAAACTGGTAACTGGGAAGTAACACTTAACTTCTGTAATAAATATTCCACTTTCCATAATAATCGTATGCCTATATGTGTGTTTTGAATTTCGCGCATAGTTACACGAGGGCTAGCTGTCCCTAATTTAGCATTATAAAAGTAGGTTGAGCTACTCTTTTACCGACGAATAACAGGATTTAGCGAAACATTATAACTCTCCCACAGCTGAAAGGACGAGCATGTTTGGTGTGACTGGGATTCGAACCAGCAACTAGCAATTTCTCTATGAATAGCAAAATAGTCTTGCTGCCAGTTAACGGCAATAGTTTCTTGTGGACACTTACGGCGTGGCCAAATGGTCAGCACGCCCAAATCGTCAATCCGAAGGTTTTCGGTTTGCATCCCGTTACTACGAAAACACACTCCACATTTTCCAGCTGTGAATTTGATACTATAGCAACGGTCAAATCTCACTATCTTGCACCTCAAGAGATGGCGGTGAGTGTTATTGACCAGCTACCTTCCCTCTAATTTATCAATTCAAAATTAGGGACAACTATGCGCAGAATGCTAACATGTTAAACTTGTAATAAAGTTTCTTTGTTACTCATTCAAACCGTCTATAAACATGACTAGAATATCCTAACATGGTTTGGTGCGAAACTTCTAAACGAGCGCTTATAAAAAGCAATGTGGATAAAATAATCACTTTTTTATCATTAAGCGTCAGCAAGATTTAAAATTTAAAAGTGTAAATATATATATTTAATACTTGAAAGTCGGTAGTCCATAATTAGAAAATTAAATAAAAAATAATAATATTTACGGAATGTACAAACATGTAACATATATGAACATGCATTTGGATATACATACCTTTGGAGGAAATAACACATATCTTGATAAGTTAAAGGCTGCATTACATAAGTGTTAGTTCGTAGCGTTGAAAATTAAAACAAAATAGAGACTTATAACAAGTGAAATATATGTAACATTACCTTTGAATCTCGAAGTTTTGTCACATTTGTTTAATTTTTAGTTTTAGGCAAACTATAAATTCTGTAATGTTATTTATTCTTTAAGTATCTCCATATATTTCTGGGTGCACAGTGTGACGGATTTACTATTGTATATTTATTTTAATATTTATGTTTGTTTCAGTTAAATATATATTTAGAAATGCATCTAACTTATACTGTTAAATGTGCATTGCGAAATTCCCGCCTATTCGCTAAAGTTGTAAAAGATTCTCAACTGCAATAATCAAAAATACATGTTTTACAAAAGCACTAGCGTATCGTCAGTATTGTTGGACCTACTGATATTTCTTGAACCTCGCCTAACGCTTATAAAAGGCAACTAATGCAACTTGCGGAGAGACAGTTTACATTGTTGGTTTGCTACAGATGGTATACCATAAACATCAGAAGCTGAAAGTGTGATAAACGCCTATTAATCCGGAAACTACAGATATTTGATCAGGAACGTTTATAGATTTAGAATATTACAAATCGTTTAACTTCACCGGCTTAACATTGGACATTAGTATTTTTACATAAATATTATATAACTTCAACTGTGAAAAACTCACGTGTGAAGAGCTAGCTAACTTTTCTTTACGTGAATTGTACTTAAATCAACTTACAATTAACTACCTCGTCGTAAGCCCTCGATAAGATATCAAGGAAGTTCCAGATTTGATAGACGACTCAATATTGTTTGTACATTATTTGCATGTGTATTATTACCTGTAATAACCATTATTATAAATTCTATTATTGTCTGTATATTAAAATACGTTATGAAAGAAAACTGTTTGTGCATCAATCTTTCGTCAAATATCATGAATCTGATATATCTCGACATTTAATTAACTTCTAAATTTTAACTCAGTTTCGGGCTGCTTGAAATCGTAAGAATACTAACATAATAAATCGGAGGATCATCTCATAAAAATTATAATACGCAACAACAGCTTAAATAACAACAGAAAAAACAACAACATCTTCTAAATAACAAACTAAAGATAGATGGGCGAAACAACCACGTCAGAGACTAGTAAGATTTAGGGATAGCAAATCGCTAATATAGTATTGTCGTGCAGATGGAGAGCAACCAGTCGGTAACACGTGCTTCCTTTGTGGCTAATCTTAACCAATAAAAAAATGATTGATCACAGCCAAAAGTGTGGCACGTGTTCACTGTCATATCGCGATTGGAACCTTGGACTCTGCGAAATATGGCACAACGTGATAACCATTAAGACCACACCCAGTCCTACCGAGTGACTCGTCAAACTTTAAACTATATTTCAATTATGTTAAAACATTCATTTAATACAATACATAAAACGTCACAGTTTTTTTGTTTTTACTTTTTGTTTGCTTATGTTGGAGTTCAGTTAACTAAACAAAAACGTACAATCCTGATAAAGCCGCGCAATACGTGGTTAATCATAGATCATTATGCAGAATTACACGCGGTATTTCTTTACGTTAAAATACTTTTATTTGCGAGGTTTCGTCATAAACTCGAAAATAAAAATATTTTGTCGCAGACACAGGTCTGAGTATAATTCTTCACATTAATTTACCTACTTTATAAATCTGAAACAATAACGTATATTGTTAAGTGAGAAACATTGGATCCTAAACACTTGTGGAGAATACAGCAAACTATAAAGTTGTAAATATTATATTATAGAAATGTAGTGAACCACGTGATATTCCTGTTTATGTATTGGTTTAACAAAAATATCAAATACGGTAACTTAAGCTTAATCTGATGAAGAGAAATCCATTAACTATGATGGGTTTGTTGGGTGGGAGGCAGATTCGAACCCATGACCCTCAGATTACGAGTCGAGCGCCTTAACCACCTGCTCTATAGGTTTGTTAATAAACCACCATAAAGTTTGAAAAATCACATTTTGCCTTACTGAAAAACGATTCAAGTTATTACTAACTGATGTACTATCACATCTGTTGTCATTTAATTGTTATTATGTATATTACAATGACATTATGTACACTAGCTTTAAAGTTACGTTTGTTTTTTTCAGATTTATTCTACAAATTAGATAACACCTAAAAATGTTATGATTCAAAACTTGTAATGCATACTTGGAAATTCACACATCTTGATAAGTTAAACATGAAAATCAACGACCTTTACACCCTGGATAAATATTTTAAAAAAATATTTAAACCCACGTTTCACCTTTACTGCTTGTCCAGGGTTAATATACAGTTATGTACAAAACGTTTTGTTAAATATGTTATGGATGATTTAAAGAAATGTAATGTTACACTTAAAGACAGTAATAGCAGGACGTATTTACTCTGAACCTAAGTAAACTACAAAATTTCACGAAGCATCCTTGGGCGCTGGTGAACATCAAACACTAATATCTTTAAAATGATGAAACAAGGAAAAAAGGATAAAAACTTTAAGAGAAAGTAACAAAGTGAATATTTCAAGTTTCGTTGTAGCTGTTTAATTAAACATGTTCTTTACCTACTTATTTTTATTAATATATTAGCATTGTATTAAACACTGGGTTTGTTAAAGCACTTAGCATGAGATCATGATGTATATAAACACTGGATATATTAAACACGTGGCATAAGGACACCATTTTGAGCAACACTGCATGTTTCAAGTTCGTGGCAAGATCATGCGTCACAGCAAAAGTGAATATATCAAACCACGCAGCATAAGATCGTGATTTAAAGCAACACGGCGATATTACATCCGTGACATAAAATCATAACTTGCAACAACATTAGATTTATTAAACCACGTGACATAAGATGGTGATTTACAATAATGTTAGATCTATCAGTTCTATAGTTCGCCAGGTAATAAGATATTATTTAGATGTGAATGATATAATTTAAAAGCAAATTATGTCTGGCATAAGCTCTCTTTCTTACCGAAGTAAAGTCATTTAAGTTTTTAAATAATCCTGCTACCCAAGTTGCTTTTGATTTGTAAAACACTGATACTAAGTTCCGGTAAAAGTTTTTTAGAATATCCACACAAACTGAATCTCCGTAGTACATTTTGTTTCACAGGTGATATCACACAAGTTACCTAGTTTATAAAGATATTTAGACATGACTGAAGGTGATATCAAACAAGTTACCTAGTTTATAAAGATATTTAGACATGACTGAAGGTGATATCACACAAGTTACCTAGTTTATAAAGATATTTAGATATGACTGAAGGTGATATCAAACAAGTTACCTAGTTTATAAAGATATTTAGATATGACTGAAGGTGATATCAAACAAGTTACCTAGTTTATAAAGATATTTAGACATGACTGAAGGTGATATCACACAAGTTACCTGGTTTATAAAGATATTTAGATATGACTGAAGGTGATATCACACAAGTTACCTAGTTTATAAAGATATTTAGACATGACTGAAGGTGATATCAAACAAGTTACCTAGTTTATAAAGATATTTAGATATGACTGAATTTACAAGTGAATGATTTATTGTCTTGTAGTTATGAATACCTAGTGTGTCTTACTGCTGTTTACTTACAATTCTAACTAAAGGTCTATACAACAAAAAAGTTAAATTCCGTATGGATTAAGTTGGGATGAATGCAATTTTGATAATAGTGTAATTATCTAATTCAATAATCAAAATAATATACGAAAAACTGCAATACATAATTTACTAAAAGTGACGGCTCAACATGACCAGATGATTAGAGCGCTCGACTCTCAATCTGAGAATCGCGAGTTCGAATTCGTGTCACACCAAACATGCTTGCCGTTTCAGCCGTAGGGGCGTTATAACTTGAGAGGTAATTCCATTATTCGTTGAGAAAAGAGTAGCCTAACAATTGGCGGTGGGTGGTGGTGACTAGCTGCCTTCCCTCTTGTCTTACACTGCTAAATTAGGGACGTGTAACTGTACACGAAATTTAAAAAACAAAACAAATTTAAAGTCATTATTTTAAAGGAACATCAAAAGATATTAAACATTCTCCTTATTTAAAAGAAATCTTCGTACGTCAAAAGACCACCAGTTTATTTCTCCTAGAAATAAATGCCTCCTAGTGGTTAAGCATTAAGTCTGATGGTTTATAACGTTTTAAAACTAGGTTACTATGCCTGTAGTCAACCCAGTACAGATAGTTTAATGAAACAATTTTGTAGTAAATAACAATCAAACAATACATTAATATTTGTTGTTGTACAAGTGATTGTGTGAGCTACGTTTATGTGTATTAGATTTATTGTTGAATATTAAACAAAGTACTGGTTTAAATCTTTGGAGTTCTCAGACTCACTATTAAGATAATTTCTTTTGGGGGGATAATTACGCAACTACAAAAATAAAATTATACATGAAACAAAGAAGCAGTTAATTTAATTAGTGAAATCTATTATGATAGCTTTGGTTTCAGAGGTAAGAAAGATTGAAAAATATATCTTGATTTATGTGTGTTAGCAATGGTCATACTTGTTACCACGGTTTCTTAACTTCAGTATTACGATGTGATTTCTTAATCAAGAAATATCCAAAATGTTTTTGTACATCTTTTTCCTTCTAGTTTTTAGGAGGTTCAAACTTTATTAAGATTCCGATCTACAGCATCTTATCAGTTTCCAGTGTAACCGAAAGTTATAAACATAATTACTTTTAATAACACTTCATTTAAGACTTCGGGTATTCAAACCTCAGCCAGACTGATGAGATATGGCATGACCGAAAGGCCTCGTTAACAACAAAGTTAAAGAACAAAGCATACCTGCCTTGTTGTTAAAGCACTGCTGTACAAAGCATACCTGCCTTGTTGTTAAAGCACTGCTGTACAAAGCATACCTGCCTTGTTGTTAAAGCACTGCTGTACAAAGCATACCTGCCTTGTTGTTAAAGCACTGCTGTACAAAGCATACCTGCCTTGTTGTTAAAGCACTGCTGTTGTTTTTTGTTTTACCGGAAGCCCGTTACGGTTAAGTTTAGAGAGAAATGTTAAAAAGTACATTTGGCATACGTCCTATTGGCAAATCTTTCCAGTAGACCCTATATAGAGTAATTCTTGAAGAAAAACACGACTAGGAATGCCTGCCTTGTATTAATTAAAACAAGTGTTACGGTTAAGTTTAGAGAAAATGCTATTGGCTCTTTCCAGACCCAGTAGGAATGCTAAACTATTAATTAAAACAAGTGTTAAATTTGGAATGCTACTAGACCCAGTTTGGAAATGAATATGCACAGCTTGGCCAAATCTGGTCGATCTTCCCCGAGAGAGTACGCACTTATAGCTGAATACTTTTACGTATATAGAATCATATAAATAAACATATGTATGTATATAGATGCACGACCCAGCAAGTAGCTCCTATCAGCAATAGGAGCATGTTTATCAGGATTTGGGCCAAATATACTTCGATAATTACACAGCTGAAGCAGAAAAGAACTACATTAACTATACAAAGAGATATCATTTGGGGACACTAAATAATTACGTTGCTTATATAAGGAGTTTATGGAAAGAAACTTGGATAAAAACTGCTTCTGTTTGAACGTACAAATGTTTGACACTTTGAAATCTTTCTCGAAACTTCGATAATGTTTTCTTTGATACCAAATGAACATTTCTATCGCAGAAGACATTTATAATAAAATATCCGAGTTAAGAAGAGGTCACTCTGCTAAAAGCAACCATAATCCAACAGTACTTGAAGATTAGTGTATATAAAAATAAGCATTATGTTAGCAAAAACACCTGAATAAGAAGGATGTGGTGTAGCCAGAAGGAAGGACCTCCTCGGTACTCGAAGAAAAATACACACCAAAATAACCACTATCATAATAAAAAAATTGTGAGTTCAGAGAACGTAACAGGGCCAAAAGCAAGACCTCCTTGGTGGGTCGTGATATTATTTTAGCAGACTACTTCTTGAGAGAACTTGGTCACAGAGAACTGTGTAACTGATCTAGCAAACATATTTTAGAGAAGTGGCTGTCACAGAACTGTTTAAATGCGAATTGGAAAAAGAAAAGACGAAATACAGACAGTGAATATATGTGAGTACAACTTTAAAACAATTATAAACAGACTGGGATAATGAAGAAAATAGATTGCAGGAAATCACTGGTTGTAGGTTACTGAACAGTGAGAGAAATAACTTGAGATAAACAAAAACAGACTGTTGTGGGTTATAGAACAGTGTGACAAATAACCTGAAATAAACAAAAACAGACTGTTGTGGGTTATGGAACACAGAGTCAAATCACTTGAGGTAAACGAAACAGTTTGTTGTGAGATAAGGAACATAAATACAAGTAACTTGAGATAAACGAAAGAGACTGTTGTGGGTTATGGAACACAGAGTCAAGTCATTTGAGATAAACGAAAGAGATTGTTGTGGGCTAAGGAACACAAATACAAGTAACTTTAGATAAACGAAAGAGACTATTGTGAGTTAAGGAATACAAATATAAGTAACTTGAGATAAACGAAACAGACTGTTGTGGGTTATGGAACACAGAGTCAAATCACTTGAGGTAAACGAAACAGTTTGTTGTGAGATAAGGAACATAAATACAAGTAACTTGAGATAAACGAAAGAGACTATTGTGAGTTAAGGAATACAAATATAAGTAACTTGAGATAAACGAAACAGACTGTTGTGGGTTATGGAACACAGAGTCAAGTCATTTGAGGTAAACAAAAACAGACTGTTGTGAGCTAAGGAACACAAATACAAGTAACTTGAGATAAACGAAAGAGACTGTTGTGAGCTAAGGAACACAAATACAAGTAACTTTAGATAAATGAAAGAGACTGTTGTGAGTTAAGGAATACAAATATAAGTAACTTGAGATAAACGAAAGAGACTGTTGTGGGTTATGGAATACAAATATAAGTAACTTGAAATAAATGAAAAAAGACTGTTGTGGACTAGGGATTATTACACCATACTAATTTACTCACCGAGGAAATGCAGAGAACAGCAACTGTATCTACTTTCATCAAATAAGAAGTAATTAAGTGATAACAGGGTAATCATTTTATGACATAAGTAGTGGTATCGTATTTCAGAAACAATAATTACTATTTTTATTATCTTACGAAGACAATGATGTATTTTAAATTTTATCATTTTTTGTACTTTGGATATTCGTTAAATGATGAATTTAGCTATTGTTTACATCTCTATATCTTTGTGTTTTTAATTGCAGGCGCAGAGGAAAATATAAACAGGAACAAACCTGTCCGTGAACAGAAATATACTGAAGAAAGTTTGCTGTCTGGATAGAATAACAGTACAATGATTGGCTGTATATTGTGCCATGGTGTTACTTAGATAAAGGAACAGTCCCCTGACTGGGCATATATTGTTCATATATTTTTGCTTTAGTGTCAAATACTGAACACCATGTTCTCAGTAAATTTTTAGAATGTTCATTAGCTATTCAAGAATCATGTTTGTGTTTGTCCTTTTAAACGTAAACCTGTACAACTCGAAACTGATTTTTAGCATCAAATGTCCTCAGATTTACTTACTGATATTGATAAAAAATGGACAACGAACAATTTCCAAAATACATCTTTAAATTACAAAACTTTTTTAGATGCTATTTTTGAAATTCCTTTTCATATATTCGAAAAACTTTTGAAAATAACTGCCGGTGATTCAATTCAAACAAGGAATGCTTGTTTCTGTATAAAAGTTTGTTGTTTTATTTTTTCTACCTTACGTTTAGATGATTAAGAACATTTCATGACCTATAGTCATGTGGATCCTATCGGATTTTATAAAAAAAATATTCTTCTGAACTATTTCTACACCAGACTACTTCAGGATCTCCATGAGAGTCCTTTATCTTATAAAAAATAAGTAAATAACAAACCCCAGTATTGCAGTCAATCTAATTGATTGGTTCTAGTTCACCCGCCATGGCACCAATATTGCAGTTAATATAACTAATTGTTACTGGTTCACCCCCATGGCACCAATATTGCAGTTAATATAACTAATTGTTATGGATTCACCCCCCATGGCACCAGTATTGCAGATAATATAAGTAATTGCTGCTGGTTCACCCCCACTACATATTTTAAGTGTAGAATTAACAGTTTTATTAATATTTTACCTATCCATAATCTGAGGATAGAAATGTATTTCTTATAATTTATTTAGTTCAGTTCTCCAAGAGGAATCGAACATGGGATTTCTGCCTTATGAGTCCGAAAACTTACCTCTGAGTTCACGGGGACATGACACAGTGTCTACCTATTATAGTTATTCAGTGTGACTAGTTTTAATGACTTAAACAATACGTACTTAGTAGACAGTTTGATTTAATTATTTTCTGTGGGCGTGATGGTAAGCCACTGTTTGTTTGTTTGGAATTAAGCACAAAGCTTCACAATGGGCTATCTGTGCTCTGCCTACCAAGGGTATCGAAACCTGGTTTACAGCGGTGCGAGTCCGTCGACATACCGCTATGCCACTGGGGGGCCGAGGAGAAATCTGGGAAAGCGCTTCTACAGCGTTGTCTTTCTACGTCAGCAGTGGTTGGAAAGCTCAAATTGATAGTTTGCACTGAAACTATTCAAAACATCTTCAGTATTTCATCCAAAACGTGACAGGCGCGTTTCGAATTCCAACTTCCAACCCACGTGGGTTCAAACAGTTAACACTGAATTTGTTGTAACCCACGTGGGTTCAAACAGTTAACACTGAATTTGTTGCAACCCACGTGGGTTCAAACAGTTAACACTAAATTTGTTGTAACCCTCGTAGGTTCAAACAGTTAACACTGAATTTGTTGAAACCCACGTGGGGTTCAAACAGTTAACACTGAATTTGTTGTTATTCCTCACACCTTTCTCTTTCGATCGCGATTCACCTTTCTTTCTTAACACTGAATTTGTTATAGCCCACGTGGGGTTCAAACAGTTAACACTGAATTTGTTGTTATTCGTCACACCTTTCTCTTTCGATCGCGATGTCTGCTTTATTGCCCACCGAGGAGAATCGAACCCCTGTTTTTAGCGTTGTAAATCCATCGACATACCGTTGTATTAGCGGGGGTTCTTTCTCTCAGCCCCTCAATAGTACATCGGTAAGTCTACGGATTCACAACGCTAAAAACAAGGGTTCGATTCCCCTCGGTGAGCTCAGCAGATAGCCCGAGGTGGATTTGCTATAATAAAAAGACAAAGAGTCTTTCTCTCAGAAGAGAGCCTGTTAACAGTTGTATTTATATGTAAATACACTGAGTTAAAAATTCAATCATGTGGATGAAGTAAACACATGATTAAATAATAAAAAATCATAGATGTCGTTTATGTGCAAAATAATTTCCCGGACTTCTTTTAGCTTCTTCTCTTTCCTGCATTTGCTGAAAAATGAATTAAAATGAATGTGTTTATTACAGTGTTATCTAAGCATGTTTGAAAAGGTTCACAGACTGGCTTAACGTCATCGAAATTGTCCCCTTAACCTTGGAGTTCACCTTTTGTTAACTAACGATCAATAGTAGCAATTAAATACATCATGTAAGTTTTCTACATCCATTGATAAAAAGGCCTGTTATCCATAAATATATCACATAAGTTTTCTACATCCATTGATAAAAAGGCCTGTTACATTTTACGGATGTTAATGTTCGATAAATACATCATATAAGTTTTCTACATCCATTGATAAAAAGGCCTGTTACATTTTACGGATGTTAATGTTCGATAAATACATCATATAAGTTTTCTACATCCATTGATAAAAAGACCTATTACATTTTACGGATGTTAATGTTAGAGAAATACATCATACAGATTTTCTACAGCCATTAGTGACAAAAACCTATTAAATTTTACAGACGTGAATGTGGGGAAAAATTATTTCGAGGAAGAAGCTCCCCCTTATGATTTACTTGATGAAAAGGTAATAACATATTCTGTTATATGCTCCCCTCCATATTTATATACACGTATACAGTTTCGCTTTATTCCTTGGTACCTGACTTACGACATGTTGGAGATTAATACATCTGATAACTTATTCCTAATTCTACACGATATAATTTCTCTTTTCTAAGTTCCATCCTGTTTTGAAAAATATAAAATTATTATCGCTGTAGGAACTGAAATTTTATCTTATACTTTCACGCAGTTCTATATTCAAATAACTGATAGAATTTGCATGTACGAATATGGAAAAAAGAACTGTCAACTCATGAATGCCATCATAACTTATGAAGAATATTTTATAACTGAATTATGACGGCTTTACTGTACCAATCAACAACCATAATAATATACTAAAAGTTAACCATTTTCATCATTATGGTTCACTACATATCAACACGAACATCTTGATAGATGAACTATGAGTCAACAACTGATATTATGATGGGCATACTACATGTCAACAATTGACATAATGATGGACATACTACATACATTACAAGTCAGTAACTGACGCCATGATAGACATACAACATTATAAGTTAATAATGACGTCATGATGGACACACTACATTACAAGTCAACAACTGACGTCATGATGGACATACTACACTACATGTCAACACTGATATAAATCTCGATATAAAATACGACATATCAGCAACAGACTATATCTTAATGGACGCACAATATTACATGTCAATACTGACATAAAACTACAACAATGTGCTACAGTAGATAACAATACTGATATAAATAATAATACTACACTACAACAGATTACAATACTGACATAAACAGATATAGTATACTACATTACATGACAATACCGACATAAATTGTGATAATATACTAAGCCAGATGACAATGCTGGGATAAGTAATTATATTACACTATATGTCAACACTGACATAGAACTTGATGTACATACGACACGAAACAAGTCAACAACTGACATCTTTATGGGAATAGTACAGTATAGCAGATTTCAAAATAATGTATTGAATATTTATGATAATATTAAATATAATATGATAATATAAAACAGATTACAACAAAATGTTGTATATATATTTTTTGTTCATGATGTTTCGTGAAGATACTACTTTTAATAAGATCATGTTGGATTAGAAATACATAATACTTCGAGCACAAAAATATCAAACTGACGTATTTGCCCAACATGAGTTATATATGCAGTTATGTGAAAAAAATTAGGACACCCTATGAAAGCTTGTGTATTTGTGTAACATTTTTGGATATATAGATATTTAATCTCAATTTCAACAATACTGATAGATTATAGGAATATAACTAAACAATTAAAACTGAAGAAAAGACTTTTCAAGATCTTCTGTAAATGTCAAAAATGTGTATTCTAACTGAGGAAAAGTTAGAACACTCTACCCCTAATAGCTAGTGTTACCCCCTTTGGCTGAAATAACTGCAGTGAGACGCTTTTTGTAGCCATCTACCAGTCTATGACATCGGTCTGAAGAAAGTTTGCTCCACTCCTCAATGCAGAATTCTTTCAGCAGTGAGATGTTTGAGGGGTTTCTTGCATGTACAGCCCGTTTCAAGTCACCCCACAGCATCTCAATGGGATTAAGATCTGGGCTTTGACTCGGCCATTCCAAGACTCTCCATTTCTTAGTTTTCAGCCAGTTTTTGGTGGATTTACTGGTATGTTTTGGGTCATTGTCGTGTTTCAGGGTCCAGTTCCGCTTCAGCTTTAATTTTCGTACAGATGGTCTCACATGATACACAGTAGAATTCATGGTGGATTCTATGATTGTGAGCTGTCCAGGTCCTGCTGCAGCAAAGCAGCCCCAAACCATGACACTTCCACCTCCATGCTTCACAGTTGGTATGAGGTTCTTTTACTGGAATACTGTATTTGGTTTACGCCAAACATCTCCTCTGTTCTTGTGTCCAAATAATTCAATTTTAGACTCATCTGTTCAAAGAACATTATTCCAGAAGTCCTAGCCTTTGTCTACATTCTCTCTGGCAAACTTCAGTCTGGCCTTGATGTTTCTCTTAGAGAGCAAAGGTTTCCTCCTTGTACACCTCCCATGCAAGTTAAACTTGTAAAGTCTCTTTCTGATTGTAGAGGCATGCACTTTCACATCAACAGTAGCCAGAGCCTGCTGTAGGTCCCGTGATGACATATTAGGGTGTTGGAGACCTCTTTTAGCATCTTGCGGTCTGCTCTTGGGGTGAACTTGCTTGGACGACTAGACCTGGGCATGTTGGCAGTTGTTTTGAAAGCCCCCCACTTGTTGACTATTTTCCGGACAGTAGAATGGCTGATTTCAAAATCTTTTGGGATCTTTTTAAATCCCTTACCAAACTCATAAGCTTCTACAATTTTCTTTCTTAAGGCCTCAGACAGCTCTTTTGCTCTCACCATGGTGCTCACTCTCACTTCAACAGTCAGGAGCACACCAAACTAAATGTCTGAGGTTTAAATAGGGCAAGCCTCATTCAAAATGCTGAGTAACGATCTTCTAATCATGTGATACACTTGTGTGTGAGTTGGGCCATTTTAAGTGGGAATAAATGTGGGGGTGTCCTAACTTTTTCCTCAGTTAGAATATACATTTTTGTAGAATTACATTTACAGAAGATCTTGAAAAGTCTTTTCTTCAGTTTTAATTGTGTAGTTATATTCCTATGATCTATCAGTATTGTTAACATTGAGATTAAATATCTATATATCCAAAAATGTTACAAAAATACACAGGCTTTCATAAGGTGTCCTAACTTTTTCACATGACTGAACGTCTTAAGTAGCATATTCATGATAAATCAACAACAAACAAACCAATAAACAACAGAAAACAAGAACCTATTAATTCAATTTTAATTAATTATTACAAAGCAAAAATTATGGGTATAAAAATGTACTCGAGTTAGATTCGAAGAGATAATCAATTTCAATTGAACTGCTTTAAATATAACTAAACCTTAAAACCACCCACTGTATTATGTATCCTCTTTCCTTATATTGTTTCTTTTTTAACAATTTACGACTCGTTTGCTGTTGCAGCATTCCGAACTGTTGTATAAGGTTTGGTTTATAACCCGAGGAAACGCAGTACTTGTTCGAAAAATAAACAAATGGCAGGACCTAATACCAATAACTCTTGGTAACATATATTTTTATTAGCACGAAGTTTCGGGTGAAACGCCCTTCCCCACATCCATTAAAACATCAGCAGCCAGAACGTCAATGTTTATACGAATGATGTTTTACCCTAAACCACGTACCAATAAAAAAAAAAACATGTTTCCTAGTGATATTAGTGTTACGCCTTTTCATTTATTCTGTTTCATTTTGAACCACAGTGTTATTTTGAACTTTTAAATTGTTACATAGTTTTTTTTAAACCAAACGTTTTACAACCATCCCATCGTTTTGCTGGAACCTGTTTAACATCAAAAGGTTTGTTTTGAATTTAGTGTACAGCTTCACGAGGGTTATTTGCTGCAGCCGTACCAACATCAGCAGTGTAATATGAGAAGGAAATCAGCTAACCACCACCACCTACCGTCAACTCTTGAGCTACTCTTCTACCAAGGAATAGTGGGATTGATCGTAACATTATAACGCCCTCGCGGCTGAAAGGGCGAGAGTGTTTGGTGTGACGGGGATTTGAACCCGCGACCCTCAGATTGCGAGTCAAGCGCCCTAACCACCTCACTATACCGGGCCGTAAGGTGCGAGTGACTGTACAATATTCCAACAATGAACTAAATCTCGATGGATATGTCAAACAACGTTGCCAACAATGGATTTGAAACTGAGTGCTCGGTTTCATTACAGTAATACGCATATATTAATACTAACAGTAGCAGAAACTAGCTCAGAGTTCTGAAGAATAGTTTTGAAAGTGGATTTTTATACATTATTTGAATGTGTCTGATTATTGTTTCATAACTGTAACGTGTAGCGAGCAGGATGAGAACAAAGTAACACAGCTAATAATTAATAACGAAAATTATAAGGATAATTAAATCTTAAAACTTAATACATATTAATGAATACAAAAAACAAGTCATATTTTTATTTGTTAATGAAGAGACGGACTTAAGATTTCAACATATTAGTTCTGAGACAGTTAACAATAGTTTTTAAAAAATATGTTATTCCACCAATGTACGTTCAAAGTAATTGTAAAATTATATACATTTCAATCTAGAACCATTTGCTCACGTGCTGAGAGGGACATCAGAAAGACTATAAATAACATTATCTGAAGTTCCAATATGAGCGCTCGGCATGGTCAGTTTAAGGTTAAGGCACTCGACTCGTAATCCTAAGGGTCGTTGGTTCCACCAAGCGTGCTCTTCCTTTCAGTCCTAGGGGCGTTATAAAATAACGGTCAATCCCACTATTCGTTGGTAAAAGATTAGCCCAAGAGTTGGCGGTGGGTGGTGATCATTAGCTGCCTTCCCTCTAGTCTTACATTGCTAAATTAGAGATGGCTAGCGCAGATAGCCCTCGTGTAGCATTGCGCGAAATAAAAACAAACCAAAGCTGAGCGATGCATATGCAACATTCAGTTTAGGATTCGGCCATTCATAGTAAAAGAACCACTTCACAGTTTTAAGATGTGAAAATTATCAAATACCGAAACGAAATGGTATTTCAGTGCTAGTACAAATAAATCTGTAAAAGTGTAAAGTATTAAAACCCAGATACATTTGATTCAGTCTTTGGGTACTACGATATAATCAAGCTGTGAACCGTGCTCAGAGCTGTTATGTCGGTCAGTGTTTGGATTTTGATTGACCCGGGAAGATTAGATTGCACTTGGACCTCATCTACTTCCTACACATACTAGGACCTCTTCAGGTGTTTTGTGCATCGTGAATTATATTAGCACGTATGTACATACAGTCTTTTAATCGTAAATAGTTCATTTTTATTTGTAAAATTCATAACGATCTTCTAAGGTTGTGTTTAGATATACTTACCTTTTTAAATTAGCTGAATAATTAGTTGTACGTTATCTAGCAGTAGATGAACTGGTATTAAATGTAATACAGATGTTGATAGTGTATATAGGAGTACTTAGGACTATTACCATCGTTTACGAAATATCCAAGAACGGAGGGAATCGACTCATTTTTGTGGAAATTTGTTTTCAGATATTTTGTTGAAATGTTAACTAGTTTCCTGAGAAAGTCAGTATGTTTGTATGTTTGTAAGGAAAAATTTGTTGTTTTGGTTCTCTAGAAGTTACTGTTGATACTGGGTTTTGAATGGTTTGTAGATGTCCCTTGATGTGCGACAGAACTACGTTCGTTCATGCACATACGTTTTGTATATGAACAACATGAGTTCTTGAACTGAGTGTTAAAATGCCTTTTAGTCTGTGACCAGTAGTTGAATACGGGCGTTAAAAATGTGAACGAAATGTTTGTTTCTTTGTTTTTTGAATTTTGCGCAAAGCTACGCGATGGCTATCTACGCTATTCGTCCCTAATTTGGTAATGTAAGACTAGAAGGAAGGCAGCTAGTCATCTCCGGCCACCACTAACTCTTGGAGTACTCTTTCACCAACGAATAGTGGGATTGATCGTCACATTATAATGCCCGCACGACTGAAAGGGCTAACATGTTTGGTGTTACGGGGATTCGAACCCTCGATCCTCAGATTACGAGTCAAGCGCCTTAACCAACTGGCCATGCTAGGCCTGCCACAACTGAAAAACTAAACAATTCGGCACAAACAAATAAACACATTTGTTGCCTGCATCGTTAAAAGAGGGTGGGTGGGTTAATTTAGTCTTGCAGAACTATGATAATTTAATGTATAAAAATTAGTCCGAAGAGAAGAGAGTTTACATATTATGTTGCTGTTAAAAATTATTTAACCAACCTACCTTTTGTATGTTTATGACCCACCATCAAAGGATCTTTGCGTACGACACCAAATTACCCAGCTCTATGGACAAGTGTTTAATAGAAACAGTGTTAGTTTTAGATTTAAAAGTTAGCTTTTCCATGATACGAATCGTCAAACAATCGTACCTGTATATATATGTCTGCATACTGCTTACTTGTCAGAGTCACTCTGTCTCCATGAGACAGTGTTTTCATTTCCTTCTTTGTCTTTGTATTTTAGATTGTGCAATTTCTTTAACTCGTTCCACGTGAAGACCGAAGCAGCTCTTTCCTTTTTCTGTTACGTTCTTTGTATTCTTAAGACGGCTGGTATAGGTTTGGTTTGAATTTCGCGCAAAGCTACACGAGGACTATCAGCGCTAGCCAAAATCCCTAATTTTGCAATGTAAGACTAGAGAAAAGGCAGCTAGTCATCATCACCCACCGCCAACTCTTGGGCTACTCTTTTACCAACGAATAGTGAGATTCACCGTCACATTATAACGTCCCCAAGGCTGAAAGGGCGAGCATGTTTGGTGTGACAAGGATTCGAACCCGTAACTGTCAGATTACGAGTCGAGTGCCTTAATCACCTGCCTATGCTGGGCCACTGGTATGGGTATTAGCACTTTAACCAAAATAAAGTACAAAACAATGTTTTGACCTTCTTAGGTCATCTTTAAATCACTTATTTCGTATTTTACACTTCGCAATTTGATTACAATAATTTGCATGAGCATTACAATAACATTTCATTCAGGTTTTTCGTAATTTTAACACGTCATTTCCTATCCCCCCTTCCGGTGAATAACCGATTCTGAGATCAAGTTAATATCTATACTGATTAAATGTGCATATTGGGAAATAGTAACATAGTAAACCCCTTGTGCGTTGCTTAAAAAAACAGTTTATTCACAATAAAAACACAGTAATTATCTTTTGTTGCTTAGATATATTTTCAATAATACCTTGGTATGTTGTTTTATGTGTATCTTTGGGCCTACGAGAAGTTTGGTGGGCTAAAAGTTTCAATAGTTTTGATGCAATAATTTTAATAAGGGCTTAATCATCAGCTATTTATCGTTACTATTTCTACACTAATGCGATAAAGCCTGAAACGAACTTAAGAGCATTAATAGCCTTAAGTTACTAATATATGCTCTGTGGAAGAGCTTTTTTCTACTTATTATATTTTTCACCAGTAAACGTTAGTGCTAAGCACGACCACAAAATCATTAGGAACATATGCAATGTCTCAGATTTGGTAAAACAAGTCGAGTCAAATTATTAAAGTGATGTAGGTTAGAAGACACTGTTGCACACTGTCCTTGATGACGAGAAACCCACTTGAAGTAAAAATATATCTCAAGACTGTTGGTATGGGTGTTAACACTTTTACTGATAAAGCAGAGTACAACGTTTCGACCTTCCTAGGCCATCTTCAGGTTATTAGTAAAAGTGTTAATACCCATATCATCCATCCTGAAATAGGCTGTGAGTAAAAAGCAAACAACAACAAATATAATTTATTAATACAGGGTTACTGAAAGTTCTGGAACCATAGGTTATTTGCAACTTTTCATAATTTCAGATACGTGACTGATTACGTGACTTTGCCGCATCATGAGAAGATTGAGTTAATATCGCTATTAACCCAAATTTGCTTCGAATTACAAGGACAGCACGTGGGACACAATTTGTAAAATTCGTTGAAGTGTCTGTGGTTCTAGACTTTTCAGACACTCTGTACGGTAGTGGCACTACAAAATACATGAAGTACAGTACAGGGTTGTAGCGTGAAAAGATAAGAGATAGAACTTAACTGAAAGACATCAGCTTATCAATATTTTCTAGGTTGGTACTGAATCATATATCAACATCTTCACATTAGATATTTGAAAATAGTGAAACTATAACATAGGGTTTTGAACAATGTACACATCAATAACTTAAAGCACTCTAGAAGCAGCAGATATGTCCCGTTTGATTTCTTTTATTTTTAGTTATGTCTTTCTACCTTAACCATATGCTTACTCTTTTCTTTATTTGAATTTATCTAAAGTCGTTGTGTTGATACGGTTAGACACCAATATATTTCATTCATACTTCTAAAAATTGTATACTTAGAACTGTCTCACGCCGCTAAAATTTGAGGTGCGATTCCTTGCAGTGGACATAGTAGATAGCTAAATGTGGCTTTACTCTGAACCAAGCAAACAATCGAACGTGAAGGTTTATATAAGTTTACCTTAGCTATGCATGTTGTCAACCGAATAGCTATCGAAAATAAATCCTGTTTCCACTTTACATACGTACTAATTTTCCTCTTATCCAAATCATCTTAGATAAATGTTGGATTATTTGAAACAAACAAACAAACTGTATAACATTTCATTCAAGGTAAAGCTCCCCCTAACGTGGAGCGTAATCAGCCATTCAACACAACGTGGAAACTTGGCACATTTTAAAAAACAGTGTTATTTCAACAGGAGGGAATCCTCCATACCCGCAGTTGTAATTAGATCTTAAATCGGTCAGGAGGTTGAGATATGAGCTAAAAGTTTGTACTTGAAAACAAACAAACGCAAAGCCATTTCAGTAGCCACTATACCACGGCTAAAAATAACCAGCAAAAAAAAAGAGACAAAAACAGACAAACATTTCTTTTAAACGTATTAGAGTTTGAGAACCCATGCATAATAAAACATGATTTTTTTTGATTTTTTTTTTTGCACACAGAACGTTAACAAGTCTTTGAGTCATGCGATTTATAAATTCACCAGAAACTTGATGAAACCATAAAATGACCTGAATTATGACATATGAACAAAAGGTCAAGCAGTTTTTTATTTAAACATCACTTTCTCCAAACCTTTCTGTAAAGTGACTACAGAGTTTAGTGCTAGCCGGCACTTTCACAGAAGATATTTACGAAACTTTTGTAGTATCCTAAACAAGTCGAAATCTCTTGTAAATATACTGAAAAACACACGTAGCTTTTATATGCCTCCTTCGCTTAGCCCATGAAATTCTAGACTATAAGATAGAATGTGTAGTCTTAGCACGTGTTTCAAACAACCACTATGACACATCATAAAACCTATAATAAGATAGGTGCGTCCTAGAAGATGTCATTAAGTCGAAACAGAGTTGGAGTTTGAATCTCCACACTTTACTGTACAGATGGTGTTAAAAAAAGACACGTGTAGTTGGTGTTAAGAATACAAGCGTTTATTTATTTTTGGGACTTTTATCCACACTGCATGTTGTATGTCAATTTATGTTCCAAATACGCACACACATTTTCTTCTGCAAAAGTATATGACTCCGTTAAACCCATATAATGGAGGATGTACTTTAAAACCGTGGTAAAACACCAGGTGTCCAACTTTTCCACGAAGCTAAACTTGGTTAAAAATAAAAGACTCATTGTGAGAGCAACGGCTCATCTAAAGGAAAACATTTACAAATTGTAATCAGATGTTCAAGATGTTTGTTCAAATGTTCGAAGAATTACAGCTAGCGTGACGCGATAGTTGTATGAAACCAATACAGCTAATACCTAATAATACCGTTGTTGAATATGATGGTAATACAGAGACTGGTATATGTATAGATTGCTTCACCGATTTTCACTAGATGGAGTGTTTCACAACAAACTTTCGAGTTTATAAATACTGCTGCCCCGTTTAATAACCAGCTCCAAATGAGTCACTTCGGTAAAACCGAACTGGATGTTGCTACAATAATACACTACTTAACAGCCTGCTGTAAATGATTCACTTCGGTGAAACCGAACTAAACGTTATTACTACCAGTTTATATTGCACACGTATTGTTAGTCTGAACCCTTAAGTCAAAGACGTTTGTTGATGAAAGTCTCTAGCAAAAACAAATTACAAATGTATTAGATTTTTATCGCTGTTTTGACTAACATAATGTAAAAATGTACACAGAAATGTTCTGCATCATTAAAATACTTACTGTTCTAGATACTGGTAATTTATTTCCTGTTACATGTTACTGTAGTACATCATCCGTCTGATTAACACAGGATTTTGTTCTTATGATCTAATAGAATCTCTATATAAATATTTTAAAACGAAGTGCTCTAAATTCTAATCTATAAACTACGACTTTCAATTTTAATATAAAATTGTTCTCTATTTCTTTCTGTTCATAATGTTATTTTTTGTTTCCTACAGCTTTATGAAAATGAAAACACTAGTGTGTGTTTAGACGTGAATGTGTGCACCATTTCATAAATATCTTTATACACGAATGTTTGCAATGATATGCTATATACACATAGAAGGATATAAAAGAGTTTAAACAATTACACTTTCGCACTGTCGAACACCAGTTTAAAACACTATTACATGTAGCCCAGTTGTGATGCATGTCTCTTCGTTCAGTAACCTTCTTGTTCCCATAAAGTTTACATTAATTCATGTATTGTTTTTTTAAGTAATTACAGAATTAGCAATAAAATTATAAAAATGTACGGTTCATCCTACTTTTTGTTTTTATCTACACTCTCATCCAAGAGCTCTTGTACTCACCTAACTTTACCCCGGCTTCTAATCCTTCAAATGCCTTGCTCGTCATTTCAAAGAGAGCATCGAGGGGTGAAGCTGGGAGGCACGTGGCGGCTGGACTTTCTGCGGAGTCGCTTTCCGACTTCTCGGACCGCGAATCTTCGTCTGCCGATCTTGGCCGACGTCGGGCGGCGTCTGAAGTATGCAAGTCCCAAGGGCGTACGATCGACCTCTCGGGAAAGCTGGCGGATCGCCGGACACTTGATTTGTGGTTCAAAATATCCTTGATGAAGAACGAATTCAACGGTTTGTTGGGGTTAGGAGCCGGCCTCAATTCAATCATACACAACCGTTTGATGGGCTTGTAGTAATCTTCCTCGGACGCCTCGCCCGCTGTTACCTCAGTGGACTCGTTGCTTACGGCATTACTCTCAATACCCTTGACTTTACCCGGCGTGGCAGTAGAAGGGCAACTGGATTCCTCTTCTACGGACTGGGGCTCGGAGTCTACCGCTACGTCACACATTGTTCTAACGTCGGAAAATCAGGAAAACACTTAAAACTAGACGCGTATCCGTACAAGTCTCCAAATATCCAAAGACGTACAATAAAGCGCTTCCTTTGGGGCTACTTTAAATGCTGTCATTAAAATTCATCAGTTGTTACGACCTTCGAAAAGTTACCAGTTACTGAACTCGCTTGCTCATTGATTGGCTAACCACAAGTTGAAAGAGATGCAAGTTTAAAAATCTTGTACTCAAAAAGTTGTAACTGTGTGGGCTATCACCTCAGCGTGCAACACGAGGAAATTAGCGGCGGTGTGTGTTGAGAACCATCTCAAGGTGAGAAGGCGGGCAACCAGCGGCCCGCCAGTTTGTCGTAAAGTTAAATTGTTTACGTCTCTCGACAACAGGTACGTCGCACCGAAGTAAAGACCAATCCGACACGAAACAAAAATTCTGTGGAACAGTAGAACGTGCGATATTGTTAATGGTGTAATTAGTCGAGAGCTGCAAAATGCTCGAAATGTGTACAAACTTATATCACAGCACAAACAGCGAACACACTGTCAGTCGAGTTGGGTTATCTGTCACCTCGGTGTCGCTAAGGTAAATTATCAGGAATGATAGACAGCCCGAACGATCGGTAATATATTATAAGTAAAAGCTCGTTCCGCCAATAAGAACACGAGCAGAGATGCCATGAAACAACTAAACCAGGCGGTGGGTGGAGTGGGGTTGTGATCTTCTGATTGGTGCTCGAAACGAAGTACCGTGCTGTAAAGTGTAACCAGAGGGCGTTAGTGATAATTTCGTTCGTAATGTGTAAAGAGATAAGCTTACAAACAGGTTGACAAAACACCTTTAAACATGTTTATTGTCAGTACGATCTGATTATTAACGTATTGCACACTTTGATACTATGATATAACAAATCCCAGCAATTCTTTGTGAGGACCACAAATTCAAAATACGATCGATGCACAATGTACTGGGAGAACGTCCTCACATGAAAATGTTACATATGTTTATTTTCACTAAATACTACTAAGTAATTTCTTCAGTAGATATGTGTGAGTTTAAGTCAGATACAGGGCTGCAAGCTACTATTATTAAAATAATTCATACTTCTTACTACAGATTTACAGAACAGTGGAGACGAAACTCACTGCTCTGTTTTTAATATTTAAAATACTCTGTTATTTATTAATGCAGTTGTAATATATGTATATGTTAGAAACAGCTGTTCATAAAAATGTAGTGTATTTATACACGAAACGTTTCTGACTTTAGTTTAAAACGTTATAAAAACATCAGGTCCATCATCTGAGAAAACAACAAATTGGTTTTTGGTTTTAACCGCGTAAATGTCAAGAGCTTGCTAAAATTTATAACGATTTTTGTGTGTGTATGTGATATCTATGACTTTATGTTATTTATCGAATTGAATAATATGTTTTTATCAGCAATTATATAAAAGTGAAATTTGTGTTCAAATTTCTCAAACTTTTTGTACGCTTTATTCAAAATTAAGTGCAAAAGATAATATAAGTTAAAAACAAAGATGTATTTCCTATTACGTGTATTGTAAAATTGTGGCTTTAAATTAGTTTCTATCATTAATTTCGTTGTTAATATAATAAGAGTTAAATTACACTTTACTCTCAGTATGTTGTACTGACAGGAGAATGCAATACATGATTTTTAGATAAGATCCATGCAACAGTCAAGATCGAATGAGGCAACTTTAACGTTTTATATGTTAAGTAATAAATAACAACAGGAATATAGTATATTATTTTAAGAAAATCAAATAAACATAAAAAAAAGAGATACCGTTTGAGTTTTATAAAATAATAACGACTTTCTTTTTGTGATTCACTTTAAATCAGGGTCCTTCTCATCATAATCTACTTTATAATACGTTTTAAAACACTTCGGTTACTCCAGATAATGTTATCAGATGTAATAATAGCATGGTGTGTAATCCCGAAAAGTCGATTTCTGTGGTTGAGAATACCAACCTTCCACTTGGATAAATGACACAATAGTTATTTGGTGTATATAAACTTAGTTAAAGCCGTGGGGGCGTTATAATGTGAATTATTTCAATTCCACTATTCGTTGGTAAATGAGTAGCCCAACAGTTGACGGTTGGTGGTGATGACTAGAGAAGGTGATGACTAGCTGCCTTCCCTCTAGTCTTACACTGCTAAATTAGGGACGGCTAGCACAGATAGCCCTCGAGTAGCTTTGTGCGAAATTCAAAAAACAAACAAACGTAGTTACTTCGCAGAATAAGGTTAATTTTATAGTAATACATTTTACCTTAGTTTTTATAGAACTCTGAAGCCACTACATTACATAAACCAAACATTCTTATAACTGATCTGTTATTCTAGATAATACAAAACATATCTCGGGGAAGAGTTTATCTCGACGAAGAAAGAAACGACTAAAATTCCATTACCGGAAAAACGTGTCTCATGTGTCAGTCTTGGAATATTCATTTAGGAATGGTTTACTATACGGAACCAAATACATGATAACTATAGTTGATGGCTATTTAACTATCAATATGCAAGAGGACAGCAGTCTTTCTCTACAAATACGTTTTCTTTAATTGTAATAAAGCGAAGAGGAATTCACATGATGAAGTTACGGAACCAAAAGGCCCAAGGGGACAACTGCCTCTCTATCCACAAGTACATCTTATTTTATTATGATGAAGTTTGATATGTGATTGAAGATCAAGGAAGAATTCACATGATGAAGTTACGGAACTAAAAGGCCCAAAGGGACAACAGCCTCTCTTAAGTAAGAATGTTTTTCTTCAACTATCTTCAACTAAGTTTTTATGATCTTAATAAACTTTAATACAAGAGTTTACTACGTTATAACACACTTTAAGTCAGTGTTTCTCATCATAATTTACTTTATACCAGCGTATTTCTCATTAAATCCACTTTAAGTCAAGGTCTTTTTAGTCATAATCCATTTTATGCTAGTGTATTTCTCATTAAATCCACTTTAAGTCAGGATTTTTGTTTAGTTATAATCGACTCTGGATTGGGGTATTCCTTGTAATAATCAACTTATGTCAGAGTCTTCCACATTGTAATTCAATTTTAATCATTACTTATGGTTGCAATGTTTGTCTATACAAAACGTAGCTCAGGTTTTGTTTGTTAATACAGTGACCTTACAAACAACGTATTCGTGTATGTGTGGTTATAGAAAACTTGGTGAGGTTCTTATTGCGTGAAGAGTTTAATACAGCAATTAAAATAATAAAGTACCAATCATTTATGGTTGTTAAATGTCCCATTAGGAAATAACATTATATACGTTTTCCATCAAGATATATCAACTGAAACACAAAAACACACAACATAAGTCTAATACTTGTATGATTAAGAGTTTACAGTACAGCCTAAACTTCTTAAGTGAAAAAAATGTTGACTGTATGGAACAGCTTTTGTCTTCAACAAATACACACAATGCAAGACTGTACTGCTTGACGTATCGTACGCATAACGCATACGAAACGTGCACAAAATGTGGCCTATGCCTAACACGGACAAGACAAAGGTATATTATTATTGCCAATGTTTGTTTGTTCTCTACGTCCAAACAAAACCTTTTTGAGTAAAAGTCACACTTTATCTCTCTTAACAAAAATTAAAAGAAAACTTAGAACCATAATTTTCAAGTGTATAAATCTAAAGTAATCGCACTTGTTACGCCTTTTTTTAAAAAAAATAGTTTTGATATTAGATATGTACTATGTAACGAAGAGTACAACTTCGTGTGACTGTAGGTGCTTATGATTCATTATGTATTTACTAACAGAAACAGCCACCCTCCGGGCAAGTGTAACTGTTAGTTCCTGCATAAGGCTATTGAGCCTACGGCCTTTTCTAGAACTATCTGACAGTTCTACAACAATATACTCATAATCAGTGATGTCGAGAAAACCCACTGGTAGAGAAAAACATACGTGAAAACGGCTCGTTTGGGTTGAGAAAACTTTTTACGTAGAGGAGCGAACGACGTTTCGACCTTCTTCGGTCACCGTCAGGTTCTCATACTTGACGTTCAATAATGTTCACCACCCATGAGAAAAATATTTTATCGCAATAATTAATTTAAAAATGAGCTATCATCACAACATTACATTGCAGAGTAGATTTTTATTGAAATATTTCTTTGTAGACACAGTTATTAATGAAACTGCATTCTTTTCTGGTGCAACGGTCATAAGATTTTCACCGAAGAAAAACAAATATATTCTTTAAAGTTTGTTTTTTGATTGTTTTATATTTGAAACTTACTCATTTTTTGTTGGTTTTACTCAATATTTTTTGGTTAAATCTGAAACATATCATTTTTGTAGAAATTCCATTTCTTTTATTGATTACTCAGCTATAAAAATACTATCTAGTTATAAAAATATGACCAAATTATGATTGGTGATGATGGTGCGGTAGTTTCCGAGACTCGAGTTTTGGATGTATACATCACAATCTACGTTATAATAGGATAAAGATGTGTGTGTGTGTGTGTATATATATATGAATTGGTACTCGAATAAGGGAAGAAATTCCAGTTTGAACATCACACGTTTTCCCACTGTTGCACTCTTCATAGATTGTAGGTATTAATTTTACTGCTAGTTAGTTTCTGTAATGTTTTATACCTGTTAACTACAAAATGTTTTTTGTATTAGCATAAAGCAATATAATGAGGCATTTACCACAGGGATGTAACGCTGAACTTTAGTATTATATATGCCTCAAGCTTATCTCTGTGCTAATGGTGGACGCCACGAAAGATCTGCAAATACGAAAGTTTTTCTTTCGTCACTGTATCCTAAAAGATGTGATAAACTTGGTTGAAATTCGATTACTAATTTTTAAAAAATCACAAACCATTACAAATTGAAACATTGCTCGTAACTGACAGCGTAGCAGCATCTCAAATCAGGACTTCCGAACTGTTTACTTAATTCATAACATTGGATTATATGCACCATTAGTTTCATGTTTGAAAGTTCCTTGTGAGTGAAAAATTCTTAACTTTATTTGAATATACGTTTCGAATAAACAGAATTCTTCATAGTTTTTATTGTATTGTATGTCAGGTGTGACCAAATGATTAGCGTATAACTTATGGATTGGCAGGCTCAAGTTTTAACCAACTTTCTGCTACGTTATATTAATGATAACAAATTGCGCTACTCAGCTAAGTAAAAACGTGTAAGTGGTTGTAGGTGCTGGTTACCTTGTATCTAGTTGAACAAAATAATCACAATGAAATATCTGTGTTCTGCCTAACACGGGTATCGAAACCCAATTTGTAGCATCGTAAACCTGCAGGTTAATCGCTGAGCCACTTGAAAGGTCTCTTAGATGATCAGCAGTTCTCATTATTAAATTGATATATTTTAAAGCTTTGGCTTTAGATACTTTTAGAATACGTGTTCAAGTTGAAAATATAAGATACTAAAGTTTTCTGGTATTGTATAAATTCAGTAACATTTCAAAGATCGTACAATTTCACTCTACTGTGTTAATTAATTACTAAAATATTACAACTTCCTGCTTAGAAACTAATGCTAGATTTTCTTAGTAAAAACCACTAAATAATCAATAACAAGGAAAGAAAGACACATTTAAACAAATTCTAACGATGAAAAATATTTTACTTGAAAAAAATATATAATTTCTAACATTTGTGCCTTAAATTGAGGTGAAGTTAAACAAGCCATAATAGTGCACTTCCAAACATGAAGTCGACAAAATGTTCAAGATCGAGTGTCATCTGTCTGTGACGAAGTGGGAGTGAGAAGAGAACCATGTTGTAGCTAGTTTTAAGTTAAAGCTATTAAGGGTAAGTTCATCACTGTAGAGACTGACAAACCTAAAGTTTTTATGATGTATTTTGGAGAGTGCGTGTGTGTGTGTGTTTTCTTATAGCAAAGCTACATTGGGTTATTTGTTGAGTCTACCAAGTGGAACTGAACCCCTGATTTTAGCGTCGTAAGTCCGAATACTTACCGCTGTAACAGCAGGGGACATTTTGGAGAGAAGAGAAATGTCACATTAGGGAAAAAAGTGAGTTTTCAAGGGATGGGGTGTCGCGTGCAGTTTGCGAATTCTATAAACCTAGCCGGTTGTGAGGTAAGAGAAAGTTAGCGACGTGAGTTGGACTCACAAAACAAGTCTTATTACACTCATAACACCTACAAATGTACGAACAAGTCTTATTACACTCATAACACCTACAAATGTACGCTTGTAAACTCGAAAAAAATTTAAATGATTATTTCAAACGTGTTTTAAATAAGCGTAGTCTTTTTAGAATCATGATATTGAAAAAATATATATATACTTAAAAAGGTAAAAAGTTTTTAAATTGTAATTTTAAATGTATTATGTTTAAAACTAATTTTAACGAACATTTAGAACGTCAGTTTAAAATGTTCTTAAATAAGATCAGATAATTTCAGATGTAGTGGTACGATTTAAACAATAATTAAAGAGAAAATATATAGATAAGAAAGTAGGAGAGTTGTTTGCTGAAGTTCTGAGAGTTTAAAGTAGAAAATTATTACATTTATTTAATGGGATATCACTGTTTCCAAAAGAAATTATACGTTCTACACAGGCCTAGCTTAGAGAAATGGAACAGAGAAAATCTGAACAGGATAATATGCGGTAAGAATAATAACAGTTCGTGGGATAAATCAAATTTCGTTTACCAATGGGACCTACCTATAACAAAAATATAAAACAAAACCCAACTACCCATTCCCAAACTGGACAACAACAGCAAAAAGTCTCATTGCAGCAGTGATTGTGGTTAATTGTTCTTGTTAGTTACCATGATTTTACTTGATAATTGGAAAGGTATATGGTAGGAGACTGGGTGAAATCTGTGGATCATGAGATACCAATTAAGAAGTCGGAAAGAACGTTTTGTACTGCTGAACACTAAGAGGGAACTGAGAAGTAGGAAAGAGTATTTTCTACAACTGAACACTAAGAGGGAACTGAGAAGTAGGAGATAACGTTTTGTACTGCTGAACACTAAGAGGGAACTGAGAAGTAGGAGATAATGTTTTGTACTGCTGAACACTAAGAGGGAACTGAGAAGTAGGAGAGAGTATTTTCTACAACTGAACACTAAGAGGGAACTGAGAAGTAGGAGAGAGTATTTTCTACAACTGAACAGTGGGAAGGAATGTTTAAATTGTTGAACAGTAGGAGAGAGCATTTCATACTACTGAATAATAGAGAGGTAACTAAATAAACAATAGGAGAGAACTTTTTATGCTATATAGTGATTAGTAGTACCATGGTGATATAAATTTTATAGTAATTATTATTTTATTACACAAACGTTCTGTAAAAATTAAGACAAGTGTAGGGGCAAACCACGGGTATGAAAGGATTTGTTTGTATGGTTTCTGCTTTAAATATGGTGTCGAAAGTCCTAGATACAAGTAAAAATATAGACATTTTGAGCTTAATCCATTCTTGTTCAATGAGGAGCCGTCTTCACGAAACTGGACATAAACCACACGAATACCTTGTTTATATCGCACATCCATACATCTGTTTCAGTTTGTAGAAAGTTTTATTTTTTGTTTCTCACAATTTTTGAAGCATGGGTGTGCTAACTGCCAAGAGTAAGGATGAAAGTTGTCTGAGAAGTAGCAATATTTCTTACGAAACATTTTCACCTTTAGTAACAAATTACAATTTCAGATTTTAAAAATAGACTCTAACTAAATCGGGAACGAAGTATTGGAGGAAACGCTATCCACGCGACATACATCAATATGGTACTTCTCGTCTGTCAGCTCATCCGAACCTTTGAACTCTTCACGCTCAGTACCCACAAATTCTCGCACAACAGATGCCAATGATTTGAATTAACTTTCAAGGCAAGCTTGCACGAAACACTGAAATAGATTTTTAACAGAATTACCCCAGTAGCTATTAGGAGTAATACAAAAAGCAACAAAATAACTACAGCCATATATAAGGAAGAGAGAGAAAAACGTTGAATATTTATAATAGTTTTAATCTTTTAAAATATCTCCTCTTCTCTGCAACACTAGATAATAGTAACTTAGTTTATCATTACGGTATCCACTTTTACTTGTATTGTATCTTTCTTTGAGCTAAATAATTACGTTATATATATATTGTTCTTAAATAATCTCTTATATAAACATATAGAACTTTGAAGCAAATCATTTTGAGACACATTGAATACGTTATTATTGCATTTGTTGGTAAAGTTTAAGAGTATTATATTGAAAAGAAAATTCGTGTTTCAACTATCTTTTACTGTATAGAAAGTTATGGGGGTTTCAAGTAAAAGACATTTCATTAACGACGAAAATTAAGGATTCTGAAAATTCTATATCTCCAACGAACAATAGATGGGGTTATAAACGTAGATTTTCTATCATAATTCAAGCTAGTTTATTCTATAGACATGTTTAAATTGATCTTAGTTAAATTACACTGTTCAGTGTTAGAGAATGTTCAAACACTCAAAACTTTGCGATCCAAACATATACTAAAATATTTATCCTTCTTGCATGCAAGAGAGTTGAACGTTAGAAAAGCATCCCAAAATCTCAACCTGACTTGCAAATACAACAAGATCTGTGGCTTAATGAAGCTATAGTGCATAACATGGTGAAACTTTTGTCACAGTATTTTCAAGTTCAAAATTTCGTGGGACAAATATCACAGTATTCACGGAATCTTAAACATCTTGGAACGATTATAATAATAGTAACAGAGTATAAACATAAAGGGAAGATTGACACAGAAATTCATAGGTAGATTTCAGTGAGACAATGTCACAGTATTCAGTTTCCAAAAATCTTCGGCTGATTACAATATCATTAATAGGTCCTTAACATTATGCAATGTCTACTGCTGCATAAACAAAGTCTAAATATTCTGACACAGTTAAGATAATGTTCACGGTGTTTAAATATGCTTAAGGAACTATCACAATATTCACAGGTTCTAAATATTATCGAAGAACTTTCTCAGTCTTGACAGGTCAAAATATTCAGGAACAACTATTACCATGTTGTGTCCAAGATTCCTGGGACGACTATCACAAAATTTCAACTAATAAAACATTTCCAGATAACTGTTGCAGAATTGGTTGTTGGATAATGATTTATCTACTTACGTAAATTATAAAGCTCTATTCGAAACCTACTGGTTGCTATGAATAAAAAAAAATTGTATATTTAAACAGGGTATAATTTATTGCTTTAATAATCATTAGATAAGATATAACTCACAACATTAGTAGGATTTATAAAAGGCCTAACTTATTATGTCAGTGAGCTTTATATTAATCGAACGTGCAACGACAGTAAAGTTAAAACAAGGCCTACATTAGTAAGATTTATAAAAATCCTAATTTTGCTACGTTAATAACCTTTATACACGACGTAACTCGTTACTTTAAAAGATTTATATAAGGCTTTAACGTATTAGGTAAATAATGTTTGTACGAGGTCTGACTTGCTAGGTTAGTAAGATTAATAAAAGAGCTAAATTACCAGTTAGTAAGCGTTCTTTATGCAAGGCCTAACTTGCTACGTTAGTGAGAGTTTTAAAAACCGTAACTTATTACACTAATAATCTAGGTACAAGGACTAACTTGCTACATTAAAAGAAGTTATATAAGGCCAAATGTATCACTTTAATAAGCTGTAAGTAAGATATAACTTGCTACGTTAGTAAGATTTATAAAAAGCTAACATATTACGCTAACAAGCTTTGCACAAGATAGACCTAATTCGTTCCATTAACATAATTTATACAAGACCGTTAAAAAACTAAACTAATATTTACTTTCCTACGTTAATAAAATTTATAAAAGGCCGAACTTATTACGCTAACAAGCATTATACAAGATATAATGTATTATGCTAGAAATATTTATACAAGGCGTAACTTATTATTTATGAAACATTTTAAAAAGTCTAATTGCACTTTAGACTTATACAATACCTAACGTGTCATGTTAATAAGTTTTAAAAAAGATGTAACATTAGTGAGATTATAAAAGCCCAAACTCATTTCGTTAAAAAGCTTTATATAAAACCTAACTTGGTACAGTAATAAGATTTATACAATATATACTCTACTACGTCAATAAGGATCATAAAACGTCTAGCTTATTATATTAATAAGCACTTTACAGGGTTTAATTTGCTATATTAGTAAGTTTTATACAAGGCCTAAGGTATTACGTTATCAAACATTTTACAAAGTTTAACTTGCCACGTTAGATCTTTGCAAAAGCCTAAATTATTAAATTATCGAGAATTTTATGAAGCCTAACTTGCCACGCTAAGTAACTTAGTAAGTTAGACCTTGTTTAAAGCATATTAATGTAGTAAGTTAGACTTTGTATAAAGCTTGTTATCGTTGTAAGTTAGACCTTGTGTGAATACCATTGGCAACAACTGTTTTAAACAAGCCTAACTTATTGCGTTCATAAACATTATACTAGGTCTAACTTGCAACATTATTATGAGCTATAGAAGGTGAGACGTACCACATTAATAGGTTTGGTTTTGGAATTTCGCACAAAGCTACTCGAGGGCTATCTGTGCTAGCCGTCCCTAATTTAGCAGTGTAAAACTAGAGGGAAAGCAGCTAGTCATCACCACCCACCGCCAACTCTTGGGCTACTCTTTTACCAACGAATAGTGGGATTGACCGTCACATTATACACCCCCCATGGCTGGGAGGGCGAGCATGTTTAGCACGACGCGGGCGCGAACCCGCGACCCTCGGATTACGAGTCGCACACCTTACGCGCTTGGCCATGCCGGGCCTACACATTAATAAGTTTTGAACAACATAGGAGGTGCTACGTTGATAAGATTTATGAAAAGCATAACATTATGATAAAAGGCTTTATACGATATCTAACATGCCCCATAAACAGATTTTATACAAGGCCTAGCTTATTATTTTAAAAAGAATTATGAAGAATCTACTTCGCTACGCCAATAATATTTATACAAGGTTTAACTTTTTACTTTAACAAGATGTATACAAGATCTAACTTACTAAGTTAGATTTTGTTTAAAGCTTTACAACGTAGTAAATTAGATTTTATATAAAGCTTATTATCGTAGTAATTTAGACTGTGTAAATATCATTCGCGAAAACGTTGATATGCCTTGAAAAAGCCTACGTTATTACGTTCATAAACAGTGGAGTAGGTCTAACTTTCTAAATTATTAAGATTTATACAAGGTCTAAGGTATCATGTTAATGAGCTTTAAATAAGATATAATTTGCTACATTAGTGAGATTAAAAAAGCAAACAACTCCAACTTATTTCGTTAATAAGTTTTATACAAGGTCTAACTTGACAATTAACATAATTTCTAGAAGCCATAATTTATTATGTTAATAAATTTCATATTAAGTCTAACTTGCTACGTTAGTAAGATGTACGTAAGGCCTAACTTATTACGTTAACAAGCATTATATAAGGCATAATTTTCTTAAGTTAGAAAGATTTATACAAGGCCTAATTTAATACGTTATTAATAATTTTACAAAGTCTAACTTGCCACGTTAGATTTATGCAGAGTCTAACTTACTATGTTAATAAGCTTTATACAAATTAAAGTCTATTTATAATTCTACTGAGTACGTGCTACTTTAGTGAAATGTATAAAAAACCTAACATATTTCGTTAAAAAAGCTTCATACAAGGTCTAATCTGCTCCATTAACATATTTCATACAAGGCTTAGATTATTACTTTCAAGAGTATTTATTGTATGAAGACTACTTTGCTACGTTAATAAGGCCTAACGTATTATGTTAACAAACGTTATACAGGATATGAATTTCTACCTTAAAAGTATTTATTCAAAATTTTACTTATTGCGTTTTCAAACATTCTACAAAATCTAAATTATTACGTTACTAATATTTTTGCAAGGTTTAATCTACTACATTAACAAGCTTTATACAATGTCTAGAAGTTTGCCAAATTGGTAAGACTGGTAAGATTTGTACAAAGGCTAACGTATTATTGTAATAAGTTTTTATAGGATCTAATTCCCTACGTTAGAAATATATACCCAATGTCTAATTTAATATAATAATAAGCTGTACACAAAGTCTAATTTACTATGTTAATTAGTTTTATACAAGGGATAACCTATTATACTAATATGCATTGTAAAATTTGTATTTTTATACTCTAATAAGCAATATACAAAACCTAATGTGCTATATTAATCAGCTTTGTTCAAAATCTAACTAATTACGTTTATAATCAATAAACAATATCTTACTTAGTACTTTAGTAAACTTTATAGAGGGTTAACTGATTAAGTTGATAAGATTTATATAAGATCTAATTATTATATTATTATATATTAGAAAGTTTCATACAAGTTTTGTCTTATTATACATATAATTTATACAGTAGAGTTTAACTAAATTAATATCTTTGATGAAAGAGATTAACTAGATTAAAAACTTGCACAGCATAATTTATTTCGACTAATAAATTTTATAATAGAATTTAGCTGACGTATTAAGTTTTTTAACGGAATGTAACTAGAATAGTCAATTGTATCATGCAGTTCAACGAAACTAGTATGTTAGATACAGGAGTCTGGACTGTTAAGTTGTATTATAGAGTTTAACTACATTAGTAAGGTCTTCTAAAGTTGTATAACGGAGGAAAAGTTTATCAATTACTTTACTAAAAACAGAATGAGTGATAAAGAGATGTAGTTAGCTGTTTAATGTTTTTTAAATATCCATTCATTGTGAACATTCACTTACATTAATACGAATACTAGAAATTTCATTCATAATAAGTATAACACGAGTCTAAACTTTTCTTTAGGTGGAAAGGTATATCATTTATGTTCTTCAGGTTGAAAGATAATAATAAAAGATAATAACTGAAACTGATTATTTTCTTAAAATGATAATATGCAGTAACAATATTTCTACGCCCGGCATGGCCACGTGGTTAAGGCACTCGAGTCGTAATCCGAAGGCCACGGGTTTGAATCCACGTCACACCAAACATGCTCGCCCTTTCAGCTGTGGGGGCGTTATAATGTGATGGTCAATCCCACTATTCGTTGGTAGAAGAGTAGCCCAAGAGTTAATGACTAGCTGCCTTATCTCTAGTCTTACACTGCTAAATTAGGGACGGCTAACGCAGATAGCCCTCGTGTAGCTTTGCGCGAAATTCAAACCAATATTTCGACATTTTTAAAGCAAGAGTAATTTATTTTTGTTTATTGTTATCGAACATAAAGTTGTTGTTGTTTTTGAATTGAAGGCTACTCTTTTATCAATGAATAGTGGGATTGACCGTAACTGTACAACGCTCACACGGCTGCGAGGGCGAGCATATTTGGTGTGACCGGGATTCGAACCCGCGACCCTCGGCTTACGAGTCGAACGTCTTAACACGCTTGGCCATGTCGAGCCAACATAATGTTACACAGTCTGTGTTGGAAATATAATTTCAAAATTACAACTGGGGCCCTGGTAATGGTGGAAGTGGAAAATGTCTATCACTGAAAAAAAGTGAAAAAAATCATAAAAAGTTATCCCTTTGCCGATGACATTGACCTTTACTTTGTCTTATAACAGATTAGTTTGTGTCAAATTTTAATTTTCGTGCAAAGTTGCACAAAGGGCTACGTAAAGCGCTGTCGAATATTGACCGATAGACTGGAAGTTGGCATCTAATAAACAGCACCCACTATTAATAATTGTCTGGCTGAATGATAAGGTTCTATATGCACTGTTAAGGTGAACTATCGGCTCTTTAGGGACATGTTTTTGCAGCAACATATCGCAAACCCTTAATCTTCAGGTTCACAACCTCAGCACACTAACAGTACTCAACCAGAACGTAAGAAATTTCCATTTAACTCGACGTTTGTCATTACAATACGCTTTATTTTGGGTTCCTCCACTACTCTTTGCCAGGAAAAGAAGAATGTTTCAGTCAGAAGATGAGATATAGATTGGTACGTTGATGAGCCCAATAGTTACACAATATGCTGTATGTCTCACAAAGGGTATCGAAACTCAAGTTTTAACGTCGTAAGCTTGCAGAGTTACCGCTGAACCACTTGGAGGCAGGGAGAACAAAGAAAAAACTCATGGTAAAGATCAAAGTATCTAATAGTAGGAACTCTACACGACCAACTAGTGAGTTAGTGAAAAATAAAACATTTTGTAACCAAGAGTGGGATTATTTATTGTGAAGGCCCGGCATGGCCAGGTGGTTATAGAGCTCGACTCATAATCTAAGGGTCGCAGGTTTAACTTCCCGTCACGCCAAACAAGTTCACCCTTTCAGCCGTAGGGGTGTTATAAATTACGGTCAATTCCATTATTCATTTGTGAAATAGTACCCCAAGAGTTGGCGGTGAGTGGTGATGAGTAGCCTCCTCCTCTCTAGTCTTTCAGTGCTAAAACATTTCTCATCCACAGCTTCACAGTAGGTCAGCAGTAAGGTTATGGATCTGCAAGTTTAATTCTTCACAATTAACGGAGCGCAGATAGCCTATTGTTTAGCTTTGCACTAAAGTAAACAAACTCATTCACAGTAAATCTTTGTTTTTCAATTTGGCGCAAAGCTACACGAGGGCTATCTGCGCTCCGTTAATTACGAAGAATGAAACTTGCAGATCCATAACCTTACTGCTGACCCACTGGGAAGCTGTGGATGAGAAATGTTGCTCTTTCTACTACATAATTGCAACCATCATCAGCTCTTCAGATGACAGCTAAACATAAAAAGTAAAACATATTCTACAGAAATTGTTAATTTTAAACTGGCGAATTGGAATTTCTTAAGCTTTATTATTGTGTTTATTTAGCAATACCTTTGGAGGTATTAATAATTCGATGAAAGACTTCATTTCACATTTATTGAACTGCTAAACAATAATGGGCATCTTTAATTAAAGATTAAAAATCCAATGTTTTTCACACTTCTTGACTGTACTTGTAGGTAAAAGTAGCAAACGATGCACTAATAGTGAACTAATAAGGAAGAATTGTGTGTCTCATACCTCTTGTGTAGTGAAGTGTTAACACAGTTACGGCCTAAGACAGTAGTCAACTAAAAAGGAAGAATCTTTTGTTTGTCACACATTTTGTCTAGTGAAGGGTTAAAACTAATACAAGTTATGCCAAAAGTCAACTAAAGTGGAAGAATCGTACACTTTTCATATTTCTTGCCTATACTGAAGTATCAAAACTGAGAAAAGATGCGCTAACAGTCAACTAGAAAGGGAGTTTTCCCACTTCTTGCCGACTGAAAAGTAACACTTATGTTGCTAAAACAACTTTGAGTTTCTTCAATGTCAAGAATTGTATTGTATAAGGTTTCCAGCAAATAGCTGTAGACAATCAAAAGACACGATGAGATACATGGTAAATGTATATGGATATACTGGCTTTAAGATACGATTTCACGAACTGTGCTGATAATGAAAATTATAATATGGTTGTTTTTAGATTTAGCTGAAAACTTTATTCTGTTTTTGGATGCTCAAATTATAATAGGTGGTGGACAGGAAGAAATTTGTGGCTCGTCTTTCCTTCAAAAAACAATTGAATAATTAACAAAAAATTACGTACAACCCCCAGGTAGCAAATAAGCAATAACCTTTAAGGAGGCAGCATTTTAAACTATACAGAAAACATGTTTCTCAGGGCATTTTATTGTGTTACTCTAATGCATATTAGCAATTGCAACGTGGCTCATATTAAAACTTTGGTCTATTTGTCTTCTTAGTTTCCACCACTGATGACCAAAATTTCAGTATTAGACAACAAATTGTGATTCTTGTAAATCGACTACAGTCTGGATATTAAGTACCTTATGACCATTAGGAACCGACCAAAGTTTTGATCTTAAGTAATGTCGTGACTTTTATGAAGGGTGCAAATGTTTGATATTAACCACATTGTAGCCCTTTAAGAATCGACCAAGGTTCTGAAAGTAACCATGTTGTTAGTTATCACCATTAGATTCCATCAAGGGAACATAGGGCGGCAATCTAGTGTAAGACTAGAGGGAAGGCAGCTAGTCATCACCACCCACCGCCAACTCTTGGGCTACTCTTTACCAACGAATAGTGGGATTGACCGTCACATTATAACGCCCCCACGGCTGGGAGGGCGAGCATGTTTGGCGCGACGCGGGCGCGAAGCCGCGACCCTCGGATTACGAGTCGCACGCCTTACGCGCTTGGCCATGCCAGGCCAACCATGTTGTAGCCTTTAAGAATCGATCACATTTTGAAATATCAAAAAAAAAAAAAGTGAACTTTATTCACCGACCAAGATTTTAAAATTAGACACAATGTGATCTTTATTAATCGGCCAAGATTTTAATATTAGACACAATGTGATCTTTATTAACCGACTAAAATTTTAAAATTAGACACAATGTGATCTTTATTAACTGACCAAGATTTTAATATTGGACACAATGTCATCTTTATTAACCGACCAAGATTTTAAAAATAGTCACAATGTGATCTTTATTAACCGTCTAAGATTTTAATATTAGACACAATGTGATCTTTATTAACCGACCAAGAGTTTAATATTAGACACAGTGTGATCTTTGTTAACCGACCAAGATTTTAAAAATAGTCACAATGTGATCTTTATTAACCGTCTAAGATTTTAATATTAGACACAATGTGATCTTTATTAACCGACCAAGATTTTAAAATTAGACACAATGTCATCTTTATTAACTGACCAAGATTTTAATATTAGACACAATGTGATATTTATTAACTGACTAAGACACAATGTCATTTTTATTAATTGACCACGATTTTAATATTAGACACATTGTGATCTTTATTAACTGACCAAGATTTTAATATTAGACACAATGTGATCTTTATTAACTGACCAAGATTTTAATATTAGACACAATGTCATCTTTATTAAATGACCAAGATTTTAATATTAGACACAATGTGATCTTTATTAACTGATTAGTTAATGTGATCATCTTTAATATTAAAGAAACAATGTCATCTTTATTAACTGACCAAGATTTTAATATTGGACACAATATTATCTTTATTTACCGACTAAGATTTTAATATTAGACACAATGTGATCTTTAGTAACCGACTAAAATTTTAAAATTAGACACAATGTCATCTTTATTAACTGACCAAGATTTTAATATTAGACACAATGTCATCTTTATTAACTGACCAAGATTTTAATATTAGACACAATGTGATCTTTATTAACTGACTAAGACACAATGTCATTTTTATTAATTGACCACGATTTTAATATTAGACACATTGTGATCTTTATTAACTGACCAAGATTTTAATATTAGACACAATGTGATCTTTATTAACTGACCAAGATTTTAATATTAGACACAACGTCATCTTTATTAAATGACCAAGATTTTAATATTAGACACAATGTGATCTTTATTAACTGACCAAGATTTTAATATTAGACACAACGTCATCTTTATTAAATGACCAAGATTTTAATATTAGACACAATGTGATCTTTATTAACTGATTAGTTAATGTGATCATCTTTAATATTAAAGAAACAATGTCATCTTTATTAACTGACCAAGATTTTAATATTAGACACAATATTATCTTTATTTACCGATTAAGATTTTAATATTAGACACAATGTGATCTTTATTAACCGACTAACATTTTAAAATTAGACACAATGTCATCTTTATTAACTGACCAAGATTTTAATATTAGTCACAATGTGATCTTTATTAACCGACTAAGATTTTAATATTAGACACAATGTGATCTTTATTAACTGACTAAGATTTTAATATTAGACACAATGTGATCTTTATTAAATGACCAAGATTTTAATATTAGACACAATGTGATCTTTATTAACTGACCAAGATTTTAATATTAGACACAATATTATCTTTATTTACCGACTAAGATTTTAATATTAGACACAATGTGATCTTTGTTAACTGATCAAGATTTTAAAATTAGACACAATGTCATCTTTATTAACTGACCAAGATTTTAATATTAGACACAATGTGATCTTTATTAACTGACTAAGATTTTAATATTAGACACAATGTCATCTTTATTAAATGACCAAGATTTTAATATTAGACACAATGTGATCTTTATTAACTGACCAAGATTTTAATATTAGACACAATATTATCTTTATTTACCGACTAAGATTTTAATATTAGACACAATGTGATCTTTGTTAACTGATCAAGATTTTAAAATTTGTCACAATGTGATCTTTATTAACTGACCAATATTTTAATATTAGACACAATGTGATCTTTATTAACTGATTAAGACCAATCAAGATTTTTAACCGTGATTATTAATAGGCCAAGATTTTAATATTAGTCACAATGTGATATTTGATAAACGATCAAGATTTTAATATTAGACAAAGTGTAATCTTTATTAACCGATGAATATTGTAAAAATAGACACATGTCAATGTGTCGCTGGGCCTGTTCTTCCACATATATATTCAAATATACAATATTTGAAATTTTTAAGGACTAGGATGCTATGTGGCAGCGCAAATTGTATCAAGTGTGGCAGTGTTGAAACAAATCAGAAACTTTGGGGTCGTAATATTGGACTGTATCAGGACGTAGTGAAGGGTTAATATGACACCAGCCCAGTTAGGTAACAATACTAAACTACATTAGGTAGGAGTAGAGTGGTAATGTTCCACAATAGCTGGAAAAAACAGGGTTTCAATGTTTTATCATGTCAGAAAGATGTAGGGTAGCAATGGTAAAATAAATAAGAATTGGCTAGTTGGCATTAGCTATGAAACTACGTTAGAAGGTGTGGGGGTATGAAAATACTAAAGAAGGGACTAGATGTCAGAGTTCAAACACACGATATTGTAATAACGCTTCCAGTGGCACATCGGTATGTCTGGGGACTTACAATGCTAGAAACTGGGTTTTAATACCCATGATGAGCATAGCATAGATAGCCCCTTGTGTTGCTTTTTGCTTAACTTCAAATCAAACAAACAAGATTAAAATAAGGGTGGTAAAGTTGAGAAGAAAAAGTTGGGATTAACATGGGGTAGGAAAGCTAATAAAATTTAATTATGAATTCTATCTGGTTTCTTCAACATATATATTCAAATATACAATATTTGAAATTGTATTACTCCGAAGGATTGTAACACTGTCAGTCGCTTACAAACAATAGAGTATTTCTATACGCTAAATGCCTGATTGTTGATTGTCTCTCTGGCGAGTGTAAGAGTAACCAAAGACTGGAAAATGAATACCAGAAATGAGTTTTTACAACGTGTTTTATTTGTATTTTAATAAATTGATACATCACTTAAAATTATATTAACATCAATTTTTTTGTATTAAGTCGTTTTTGTCTTTATTTTTACATTGTCGGTTTTGATCAAAGTTTACAAAAATTTGAAAGAGTTTTGACAAAAGCTCAATTTGTTTATACAAATAAAATAACTGGTAGAGAAATATAATGTTGTTCTGCCCTTATTTGTTTATGTTGAATTTCGCACAAAGCTACTCAAGGGCTATCTGCGCTAGCTGTCCCTAATTTAGCAGTGTAAGACTAGAGGGAAGACAGCTAGTAATCACCACCCGCCGCCACCTCCTGGGCTGCTCTTTTGCCAATGAATAGTGGGAGTGACCGTGACATTATAACGTCCTCACAGATGAAAGGGCGAGCATGTTTGGTGCGACGGGGATTCGAACCCGATTCTCATATTACGAGTCGAACGCTTTAACCCATATGACCTTGCTGGGCCTGTTCTGCCCTACTAGTATAAATACTATTATGAAAAGAATAGGGTATATAACTTACATTGATTGACATGTGATGGAGTTTATAGTTGGGAGATGGTATAACACTGAAGAACTGTGACTCACCTTTCTTCATGTAAGAATGTAAATGTTAATAGTCTAAAATAAGACACATCGATTAATTAAGACAGACCCTTCTTTAATAAATGTTTGAATTCAATTTATATTTAAGGTTTCGTTGAATTATTTGATTTCATGCCATTTGAGATGAATTTAATGGATATTTGCTCTGTTTTCAAGTTGTAAGCCCTCATGTTTGCTGACGAACTAACGGAGGAGGATTATGCAGTTTATTAATTCCAAATTTATATGTCCACAATGTGCTATTAATCCTTTGTTTTCTTTCACCCTCAGTTTTAGCCATTTTATGGAAGTCTTCAATCTTAATAAAGATTAACAAGCTCAAAGCCTTCGTGTTCCTTGTTGAGCACAAAGCTACACAGTGAGGTTCATGTGCTGTGCTCAAGGCAGGTACTGAGCCCCGAATGTTAGCGTTATAAGCTTTCAAGCGAGGCTTACGTTGAACGATTTTGAAACTGTGTGAAAATAATAAACAATACAATAAAACTATTTCGTGACATTGATTGCAAAGAATAGTTCTGTTGTAACTTTTCAGGAGTATATCTTGACACTGTAAATTAATCATAAATTTTTATTTCTTTGTTCATAAGCACAAAGCTGCACACGCAATGGGCTATCTGTGCCATGCTCACCACGGGTATCGAAATCCCGTTTCTTGGGATACAAGTCTTCAGAGTTACCGCGGGAACTTTCTTTTTTACACTGAAAAAAGTTTTTAAAAAATGAAAAAAGTTAGATATTTGCCCTTGGCAATGATATTTATCTCGTGTGATAACTGATCAATTTGTAGAGAATTTTAATTTAGTGCAAAGCTACATATGAAGTGCATAATAGAGGTCAGGCAACTAGTCAACAAGCAACCTACCACCAACATTTATTTCTTGGAGGGGGTTGAATAATTGGATTTTACTATCACTCTTACGGCTGAATCACGAGGGGTGATCATAAAACAAATTAACTCATTCATTTCAAACAATTCTGAAATCTAAATGATATTTATGAAAAGTTGTGACGGAACAACTGAATAACAACTTACAATATTACAGGAAAACTTTCTTTTTTTTTTTTACATTAAATCAACTTCTTACTATTACATTTAAAATAACCAACCTCCATGTATTAGATCTAGCTTGAATGATATACAGAGTTAAACTAAGACTGAAATATAGATGCACATTCTAAGAGCGTGGCCCCTGTGGCACAGAGGTATGTCTGCAAACATACAAGGATAGAAACCTGGTTTCGATACTCGTGGTGGGCAGAGCACCGATAGTGTATTGTGTAGTTTTGTTCTAATTGCAAATGAACTAATAAATTTAAGAACTTGTAAGCGAAGACAAAAAAGAATGTATAACAATATGTCAACCACACAAACTCTGACACATCCAGTGTACTTACTACTTTGTCTAAATACAGGTAAAGTATCAACAGTCAGCATATTAACTCTGTTGCCTCAGTACTTTATTATTGGGTTCTATGTTTAGTTGTTTTTGATGTTGTCGTTTTAAAGTACAGATCTACACAATGGACTATCTATGCTCTTCTTTTATCGAAACCAGAGCTGTAGTCCACTAACTTGTCGCTCAGCCACTTGGAAGGGGATCTTTATACTTAGACTCTTATTTTACAAAGTTTGTCTTTTTGTAGTTAAGCACAAAGTTAAACAATGGGCATCTGTGCTCTGCCTACCACGGGTATCGAAACTCTGTTCCTAGAGTTTTAAGCCCACCGATATAGCGCTGTATCACTGGGGGCTATTTTGCAAAAGAAGAAACTAATAAAAATACAGTTCTAAATACAGAACTTAACAATAAAAATACAGTTCTAAGTACAGAACTTAACAAAGTATATCACTCCTAAGACATCTTCTTTCGGTATTGGTTTTGATTTCTAGGGCTGTCACTATAGCGTATCACACTGACAATATAAGTAGTCAATTACCTCTTATTTGAATCCACTGTTTGCTCATCCTGTAGCCGGTAAACTCGTGCAAACTAACAGGACAACAAAATTCTACTAAACCAAGAAGTTCCAGAAAATATCAACTTTCTAAAAGATGGAATTATTCATTTTAAATGGTGCACTGTTCTGACTAAGTCATTATAAGGAAACATTCTAGGAGGAGAGATTCAGGATCACAAACGAGGATTTGTTTGTCATAGAATCGCTTCGTCAGGTGTTTGGTATGAATGGAAATTGTCGACGATCATAGTGAAACATGTGTTTACAATGTTTCCGTGGCACTCATTTTCCAGTTAACTTACCCATCCATCGAGAAACGACTTTCCTTCGGTCTCAGCTGTCGGCACTTTTGTTGCAGAGCACTTTTCGTCTTTGTCGGCCCGACCACGTTGTATTAACCCCCGTACATAAGCGAGACATGGATGACTTATCCGATGATCAAGTCGTTTACGTCTCATATCGATGCCGCTGCTGGGAACGAACATACGGCTACCAGATGATGTAGGGAAGAATATACATGTTGCCATAGGATACGGTCGGCGACGTAAGGATGAACCCAACCGTTTCATGCGTGATACGTTAGAGCAAACCTGCTCGTTTAATCATGTTAAGCCTTAAGTATACGTAAGAAAAGAGTAATTAAATAGTTGTTTAAAAAGAAACAATAAATATCACGTTAATTCTTTAGTATAACAATAAGTTCAACGAGCTAACCCAATTTCTACGAACTTAATGTAGTCGCGTATGGTGTAGTAACCAACCACGCTACACTTCTTAACTTAATATTTTTAAAAAAAACCTCGAACGTATATTTATACATCTAAAACTACGGAGTCTGCTAAATAATATTTTATTTTAGCACTGTTTCGTTATCAAGTTGGAAGTTTTGTGTCAGAATAAGTTTAATAATGTGAGACATACAAAGGCGTAGTAAGTAAGGCCTTTTAACCAGAGTATCTAAGCCTTGTTGTAAATTTTAACCTCTAGCTTTATTCTTTCTTGAACTCATCTCGAACCAAGTTCTTATTGGAAACTACGGTAATATCTGTAAGTGCTTTAGGTCGAACCAAGTTCTTATTGGAAACTACGGTAATATCTGTAAGTGCTTTAGGTGATGAGGCCCTTGACACTAAAACTAATGCGAAATGTTTAAAGGGATCACAATAAAGGGTTTACAAAGATAACACTCAACACAGGATGAGATACCTTTATAAAAAAACAAGATGAATATTTAACGATGTTGGGCCTGAAGAAGCCGCTCTTTTATTAGGCTGTAAAGGCAAAGCGTGTTTATATCGAAAACAAAGATTCCATTCAGTTAGGACCGAACCTTCTCAAACATCACGGTGAACTCATATATGGATTTTGGTGTTAAAGGTTTAGGCTAGGCTGTAGTCTAAGACATTTTAACGTTTTTTTGTTCTTATAAAACGCATCTTAGGTATACCATCGCTGCCAGTTTGTGCGTTTTATGCCTGTTTTATTTAGTATATCTACATAAAAAGTAGACCTAAAGATAAACAGATGAACCGAGGGATTTACCCACTTCACATGTTCATTGCGGGTTTTTTTTAGGTTATACGATGAAAAATTAATTTATTTACACGTTTTCTCACAAGTTTAGCCTTTTTTTGTTGGAATACATGCCTTACAAATAACAACAATGTTAAGGAAAGTGTATAACATAACATAAAATATTATGTTATTACACTTAAAAACTGGTAAATTCTAAAGTTCATTGTTTTATTCTCTAGAAAACGTTTAGACATTTTTCCCTACAAATATTTTGTAGCAAAGTCACTCACTTCTTATTAAAACTATGTTACGTATCAAGCTAAATATAACAGTAAAATGTTTGACGTTAAACCAAGTACACACAGCATACTTTCAGATAAAGTATTTCTTTATAATAAAATAATTGAAATATTTTTTATATTTTCATTATATTTTTAAACTAACTTAGTCATTTCTTATTCGACATTCTTCATCTTAATATAAACAGACATAGCTTACGGAGCACAAGACACCATTTAGTTTATCAGTAGGGTCCTCGCACATTAACTCTGGTTGGATTTTAGCGTAGAACTACATAATGGGTTATCTGCGTGCTGTCTCCCGAATTTTAGTGTTTCAAATCATAAACTTACTACTGACCCACTGGGTGGGTGGGTGTTACTTGCTCTTCATAAACAAAACTCAAAATGTTAACTCATCTTTAGTTTTTCAAAAACTCATCGATTCTTCTCTTAAGCTCCAGAAAGGTGCCACCCTCCCCACTGTTGGTGACAGTTAGAACAAGCTGATCACCCTGTTAGGAAAATAAAGCTGTCTTTAGTAGAGAATAGCACGTCTCAGACTTGTGTCCTATTGTCTTCAGGATATATCGTAAAGAAATCAATGTCTTTACCCTATCCATACGCTCGAGATAATCGTACAAGACCCCAATGGCACAGAGGTATGTCTGAGGACTCACACCCTCAGAAACTGGGTTTTGATATAGTGGTCAGCAGAGCGCAGATAGCCCATCGTGTAGCCTTATGTTTAATTACAAACAAACAAAATAATTGTGCATATCTGAGAAGTCACTTCTCATATACTTTTCTTAAAAAGATAAAAATAAGTTATAAAGAATTCTAGTAGCTGAACTCTTTCTGATAAGCTAATATCATTTTTCAGGTGTAAAATCTATTTATAGTACTGCGTGTAAAACCTAACTTGTGACTTGTATAGGGAAATAATTACCTCTTTTGACGTGAAATCAAGATGTTTATAACTACACCCTAAGGATATATTAGCTTCACTAGTAACAACGGTGCACTGTATCGATGGTATGATGACTTGATTAACTGCCACTACGCCAACGCCCGTTTACTCATCAGGAGTAGTTTTGTTACTTCAACTGTGATAACGCCAATAGTCTTGCTCTTACTATAACGCCAAAATTAACGTTTGTCGTTTTTTAAACATCAGCTACTGAAAAATAATTATTTTTTTCAGTTTTTAGACCGATCCCATCAGCTACTGAAAAATAATTATTTTTTCAGTTTTTAGACCGATCCCATCAGCTACTGAAAAATAATTATTTTTTTCAGTTTTTAGACCGATCCCAGATAACCAAATTTTTTTTTCATGTCGAAAAATACTCTAGTTATAGGATTATTTACGATCTTATTAAAATATTTAAACTATAGTTAAGTAGGAATTGAAATTTACATTGCGACATTTCTTCTGCTATGGTGAGGTTTTCTATCGTAATATTAAATATTATCCCTGGGTAATATCCAACAGTTGTTCGTAAGTGCCTTGTTGTATTCTATAGAATGCTATTATACAGAAAGAAGCAGGCCCGGCATGGCCAGGTGGTTAAGTCATTTCACTCGTAATCTGAGGGTCGCGTGTTCGAATACCCGTCGCACCAAACATGCTCGCCCTTTCACCCGTGAGGGCGTTATAATGTGACAGTAAATCCCACTATTCATTGGTAAAAGAGTAGCCCAAGAGTTGGCGGTGGATGGTGATGACTAGCTACCTTCCCTTTCGTCTTACACTGCTAAATTAGGGACGGCCAGCGCAGATAGCCATCGTGTAGCTTTGCACGAAATTCAAAACAAACCAAACCAGAAATAAACGGTAGCAAACAAAGGATAAGACAGTTTATATCTCAAAGTGATACTAATAACTAATTCACTTTCCACAGCCAATACTCACACAATACATTGTAGCGATTCTGTTAGGAATCCAGTCGTACTACAGACAAAATATTAGCAATAAAACACCACCGGAACATTTTGAAAATAATATTATCACAGTGGAAATACACGTTGTTCTGATCTCACTTTGAGAGCACACACTGTTGTGATCTCACTCTGATAATACACACCGTTTTGATCTCACTTTGAGAATACACATTGTTACAGTATCACTTTACGAATACACACTGTTCTAATCTCACTTTGAGAATACACATTTTTATGATCTCACTTTGAGCAAACAATTGTTCTCATCTCACTTTGAGCAAACAATTGTTCTGACTTCACTTACACATTGTTATTATCTTATTTTGAACAAATGAAATGGCTGTGAAATATAACTGACAGTAAACAGAGGATAAATGTCAGAAGAAGTCTGTATTATGCACGTACATGTACACAATCAACTTATATGTTGATCAAACTGATACAGTTATACATGTAGCTCGAATACGTCACAAATAAGCTCCGCCTATCCAAGCATAACGAACCTCCAGTAGGTGTAATATGTTTCTCTTAAGGGTAATAGAATGATACATAAATAAATACGAAACGTATACAATTTAAAGACATATTTTACTACTTTCTATATTAATACAATAAATATTCTACAATATTTGTATATTTCACTGAATTCTTTGATTTGTAGTTACAAATGATGTCGTTTTCATCTCAAACCTTTTTATTTACTAAATTTGATTGAGTAACTTTCATTCAGATTTTGCTTATGTTTTGTAGCTAACCGCAAAGCTCCACAATGGTCTATCTGTGCTGATTTCATCAACGGTATCGAAACTTAGTTTTTTAGCGTTGTAAGTCTTTAATAACTTACCGCTGAGCCACTCAGGGGAAAGAATAATTTAGACCAACAGTCATTTGCTTGAGTCACATGTACAAATACGAGCTTAATTGCTTCCTAACAGAAACAATGCATTTATATTTGTTACCACAAACTAACAATTCATGAATTACCTGAAGGATCAACAGTCACTTCGGTTACAGAAACAGTTAAGTAATTGTAGCAATTCTTGGTTCGTTCGTATTATTACATTTTTGCATCATTACTGTATATTCGTTTGAAACTGGATGCTTTACGAAGGTCCTTACCTTTCTTGCTACAAAACACTTCAAATGCTCAAAAGAAAAATTGGTTTTCCAGTTTTGACGTGTTGGAAGCTCCTACAACGATCTATCACCCTTGTTCTCATGTGGTGTGCAACTAGAGTCTACTACTTCTGTCTCTCGTAGTGTGCTACTAGAGTCTACTACTGTCCTCTTGTGGTGTGCTGCTACAATTTGCTACTTCTATTTTCTTGTGGTGTGCTGCTATAGTCTACTACTTATGTTTTCATGTGGTGTGTTGCTACAGTTTACTGCTTCTGATCTCATGTGGTATGCTGCTACAGCCTATTACTTCTGTTCTCAAGTGGTGTGCTGCTACAGCCTACCATTTCTGTTCTCCTGTGGCATGCTGCTACAGTCTGCTACTTCTCTTCTTTTGTGGTGTGCTGCTACAGTATACTACTTCTGTTCTGTTGTGGTGTGTTACTACAGTCTGCTATTTCTGTTATCATGTGGCGTGCTGCTACAGTACACAACTTCTGCTCTCTTGTGGTGTGTTACTACCGTCTGCTACTTCTGTTATCATTTGGTGTGCTGCTACAGTCTACTACTTTTGTTCTCATGTGGTGTGCTGCTACAGTCTATTACTTCTGTTTCTCATGTGGTTGTGCTGCTACAGTCTACTACTCTGTTCCCTCATGTGGTGTTGCTGCTACAGTCTACTACTTCTGTTCTCATGTGGTGGTGCTGCTACAGTCAACTACTTCTGTTCTCATGTGGTTGCTAACGCTACGGTCTACTACTTCTGTTCTCCTGTGGCGTACTGCTACAGTCTGCTACTTCTCTTCTTTTGTGGTGTGCTGCTACAGTATACTACTTCTGTTCTGTTGTGGTGTGTTACTACAGTCTGCTATTTCTGTTATCATGTGGCGTGCTGCTACAGTACACAACTTCTGTTCTCCTGTGGCATGCTGCTACAGTCTGCTACTTCTCTTCTTTTGTGGTGTGCTGCTACAGTATACTACTTCTGTTCTGTTGTGGTGTGTTACTACAGTCTGCTATTTCTGTTATCATGTGGCGTGCTGCTACAGTACACAACTTCTGCTCTCTTGTGGTGTGTTACTACCGTCTGCTACTTCTGTTATCATTTGGTGTGCTGCTACAGTCTACTACTTTTGTTCTCATGTGGTGTGCTGCTACAGTCTATTACTTCTGTTCTCATGTGGTGTGCTGCTACAGTCTACTACTTCTGTTCTCATGTGGTGTGCTGCTACAGTCTACTACTTCTGTTCTCATGTGGTGTGCTGCTACAGTCAACTACTTCTGTTCTCATGTGGTGTGCTGCTACAGTCTACTACTTCTGTTCTCCTGTGGCATGCTGCTACAGTCTGCTACTTCTCTTCTTTTGTGGTGTGCTGCTACAGTATACTACTTCTGTTCTGTTGTGGTGTGTTACTACCGTCTGCTACTTCTGTTATCATTTGGTGTGCTGCTACAGTCTACTACTTTTGTTCTCATGTGGTGTGCTGCTACAGTCTATTACTTCTGTCCTCATGTGGTGTGCTGCTACAGTCTACTACTTCTGTTCTCATGTGGTGTGCTGCTACAGTCTACTACTTCTGTTCTCATGTGGTGTGCTGCTACAGTCTACTACTTCTGTTCTCATGTGGTGTGCTGCTACAGTCTACTACTTCTGTTCTCCTGTGGCATGCTGCTACAGTCTGCTACTTCTCTTCTTTTGTGGTGTGCTGCTACAGTATACTACTTCTGTTCTGTTGTGGTGTGTTACTACCGTCTGCTACTTCTGTTCTCATGTGGTGTGCTGCTACAGTCTACTACTTCTGTTCTCATGTGGTGTGCTGCTACAGTCTACTACTTCTGTTCCTCATGTGGTGTGCTGCTACAGTCAACTACTTCTGTTCTCATGTGGTTGTGCTGCTACAGGTCTACTACTCTGTTCCTCATGTGGTGCTGCTGCTACAGTCTAGCACTTCTGTTCTCATGTGGTGTGCTGCTACAGTCTACTACTTCTGTTCTCATGTGGTGTGCTGCTACAGTCTACTACTTCTGTTCTCATGTGTTGTGCTGCTACAGTCTACTACTTCTGTTCTCATTTGGTGTGCTGCTACAGTCTACTACTTCAGTTCCTCATGTGGTGTGCTGCTACAGTCTACTACTACTGTTCTCATGTGGTGTGCTGCTACAGTCTACTACTTCTGTTCTCATGTGGTTGTGCTGCTACAGTCTACTACTTCTGTTCTCATGTGGTTGTGCTGCTACAGTCTACTACTTCTGTTCTCCTGTGGTGTGATGTTACAGTCCACTACTTCTGTTTCTGCCACAGTCTACTACTTTTGTTCTCATGTGGTGTGCTGCTACAGTCTACTACTTCTGTTCTCATGTGGTGTGCTGCTACAGTCTACTACTTCTGTTCTCATGTGGTGTGCTGCTACAGTCAACTACTTCTGTTCTCATGTGGTGTGCTGCTACAGTCTACTACTTCTGTTCTCATGTGGTGTGCTGCTACAGTCTATCACTTCTGTTCTCATGTGGTGTGCTGCTACAGTCTACTACTTCTGTTCTCCTCATGTGGTTGTGCTGCTACAGTCTACTACTTCTGTTCTCATGTGGTGTGCTGCTACAGTCTACTACTTCTGTTCTCATGTGGTGTGCTGCTACAGTCTACTACTTCTGTTCTCATTTGGTGTGCTGCTACAGTCTACTACTTCTGTTCTCATGTGGTGTGCTGCTACAGCCTACTACTACTGTTCTCATGTGGTGTGCTGCTACAGTCTACTACTTCTGTTCTCATGTGGTGTGCTGCTACAGTCTACTACTTCTGTTCTCATGTGGTTGTGCTGCTACAGTCTACTACTTCTGTTCTCCTGTGGTGTGATGTTACAGTCTACTACTTCTGTTTCTGCCACAGTCTACTACTTTTGTTCTCATGTGGTGTGCTGCTACAATCTACTACTACTGTTCTCTTGTGGTGTGCTGCTACAGTCTACTACTTCTGTTCTCATGTGGTGTGCTGCTACAGTCTACTACTTCTGTTCTCCTGTGGCATGCTGCTACAGTCTGCTACTTCTCTTCTTTTGTGGTGTGCTGCTACAGTATACTACTTCTGTTCTGTTGTGGTGTGTTACTACAGTCTACTACTTTTGTTCTCATGTGGTGTGCTGCTACAGTCTATTACTTCTGTTCTCATGTGGTGTGCTGCTACAGTCTACTACTTCTGTTCTCATGTGGTGTGCTGCTACAGTCTACTACTTCTGTTCTCATGTGGTGTGCTGCTACAGTCTACTACTTCTGTTCTCATTTGGTGTGCTGCTACAGTCTACTACTTCTGTTCTCATGTGGTGTGCTGCTACAGTCTACTACTACTGTTCTCATGTGGTGTGCTGCTACAGTCTACTACTTCTGTTCTCATGTGGTGTGCTGCTACAGTCTACTACTTCTGTTCTCATGTGGTGTGCTGCTACAGTCTACTACTTCTGTTCTCCTGTGGTGTGATGTTACAGTCTACTACTTCTGTTTCTGCCACAGTCTACTACTTTTGTTCTCATGTGGTGTGCTGCTACAATCTACTACTACTGTTCTCTTGTGGTGTGCTGCTACAGTCTACTACTTCTGTTCTCATGTGGTGTGCTGCTACAGTCTACTACTTCTGTTCTCCTGTGGCATGCTGCTACAGTCTGCTACTTCTCTTCTTTTGTGGTGTGCTGCTACAGTATACTACTTCTGTTCTGTTGTGGTGTGTTACTACAGTCTACTACTTTTGTTCTCATGTGGTGTGCTGCTACAGTCTATTACTTCTGTTCTCATGTGGTTGTGCTGCTACAGTCTACTACTTCTGTTCCTCATGTGGTTGTGCTGCTACAGTCTACTACTTCTGTTCTCATGTGGTGTGCTGCTACAGTCTACTACTTCTGTTCTCATTTGGTGTGCTGCTACAGTCTACTACTTCTGTTCTCATGTGGTGTGCTGCTACAGTCTACTACTACTGTTCTCATGTGGTGTGCTGCTACAGTCTACTACTTCTGTTCTCATGTGGTGTGCTGCTACAGTCTACTACTTCTGTTCTCATGTGGTGTGCTGCTACAGTCTACTACTTCTGTTCTCCTGTGGTGTGATGTTACAGTCTACTACTTCTGTTTCTGCCACAGTCTACTACTTCTGTTCTCATGTGGTGTGCTGCCAAATTATATGCGATTTCTGCTCTTTTATGTACTTTTGCTTAAGTCTACCATCTCTGTTCTATTATGGTGTGTTATTAGAATGTACTAATTCTGTTGCTCCCCAGCGGCACAGCGGTATGCCTGCGAACTTACAGCGTTAGAAACAGGGTTTCGATACCCGAGGTGAGCCATAGATATCCTATTGTGTAGCTTTGTGCTTAATTTAAAACAAACATACCATTTCTTTGATAATCTTAAAATAACTTGTTAATCTGGTAATTATGTCAGTTAATCTTTTTTTTATACAGAAGGTTGAGGACTGTACGAATGACGTTCTAGATCTCGTGCTGTTCACAGAACTGCATTTTTAAATTATACCCATTTTAATGACCCTAGTTTTGTACTGCTCCAATTCCAGATTTAATTATTTTCTGCGAAAGATAACTAGGCCAATTTAAGACCATATTTCTAACCAAATGTTCCACGTAGTTTGCTATATTTGTGGATATTGGTTAAACAAATGTTTCACGTAACTTGCTATGCTTGTGGATGTTGGTTACATGACAACCAGGGGGCGCAGTTAAATAATAGTCTTGTAAGTATGACCACTAATTTCTTACTCCTTGGTTCATAGTAATTCTACTCAGGACTTACGGATTGTTATTCCTGGTTTAGGGCAATAACATTCACGTCCAGTTATCTTACACCTAGCCATACCCAAGCCCTCTAACCACAAATGTTGACAGTTCTATTGCAGGTAAGTTGAGGTTTGTGACAGCAATTAATATTTACATTTTCTGTCAGGGTTATATTACATGACTTTTGTATGTGAAGCTTTCCTATTCCGTGATTATACAAATATTCAAAGTATGAAATTATAGCGTTTCAAAGAATAGTTAGGGCTATGTGTATTTGTGAACTATACTGGTAAAGCAAGGGAAGCGATTCCAGTTCGGGAAATATAAGCTGCTCCACAGCTAAATACCATCCAGATATCGGAAGTACATCCTCCAGTTGTTCAACGGTATACCTGCGCACTTTCAACTCTAAAATCTGTGTTTTGATACTCGTGGTGGTCACAACATAGATAGCTCATTGTGTAGCTTTGTGTTTAATTATAAACAAACATTGGAGGAGGTGCAAAATAGCTTATCATTTGACTTAACAAAAACAGGGGTCTATAGAAACGTCAACAAGATAATTCACGTAAATTTATGACAAGTGTGAGAGAGAAAACGTGTTCGAAAGTCTCTCTGACATATAACAAATGGTTTGTTTGCTCGGAATTAAGCACACAGCTACAAAATACACTACTTGTGCTCTGCCCACCATGGATATCGAAATCCGGTTTCTAGCTGTATTAGTTAGAAGAAATATTGCTGTGCCACTGGGAGGCATGAGAAATGGATTTATTTGCTTTGGGAGAATTTCGCGCAAAGGTATTCAAGGGCTATTTTCTTTAGCTTTCCATAATTTATAAGTGAAGGACTAGAAAAAAGGTAGCTAATCAACATCACACACCGCCAACTCTTGAGCTACTCTTTTACCAATGAATAGTAGAATTGACCGTAACGTTATAAATAAAACCTCTATGGCTGAAAGGACGGGAATGTTCGGCGGCGGGAGTTCGAAGCTGCAGCCGGGAAATTGTGAGTCGTGTGCCCTAACCACTAGAGTGACAAATGTAAGTGTGGGATCGCATCGAACCAAGTGTGTTTTTACTTTTGATGTCTACAACAAAACCGCGAAATTTATTGTTGTCGTGCTAGTAATTAATTTCAAATGTGGAACAAAGCAAATCATCGAAGTGTTTTCAAGGGATCTGTGTTGATTGCAGTTAAAGACTTGAAAAACCAATAAAAAATAATGAAGTGAATTATGCATAACAATCTAATGTTCTGACAGCAGTATACCTTAAGAAAATATTACAGATTAGGTCATTATAAGGTATCACATCATCAAACAAACCTCAGCCATAAATCCAACTCATCTTGCAAAGTTCTGGGAAATTCATGCAGTACCATTTGCAAATATCATTCTGTTGTTGGTTTGCTCAAACTGAGCATCAGAAGTCTTCATCCTTCACACGGTTGATGGACTTTGAAAAGTGTATAGTGAGAAATGAGGAACATTTACCTCATAAACATTTTACAGCATCATCCTACAGTGTAAATTACACTGTAATGCTGTAGTCAATTACCAGAGAGCCAGCACATACCATACTGTTGTTAGAAGAAGAGGTTCTAAGGCCTAGAAACTTGTAATTATATCGTTAACATTGGTCACAAATACCTATCTGTAGATGTTTGATGTGACAGTTTATCTTGATATAACAATACTATCTTAGCCATACGGTACAGAAAGTTTATTTAATATAATTGTTGTCAGTATGTTTCCAGTAGTTAGTTACTGAACTTCACGTTTACTTTGTGAAATTTAGATTAATATTAAATATACAGCAATTATCAATATCCATTTTATTTTCTTTACATTTTTGTACTATGGTAGAAACTATTTGCATCCTATTGTCCCGTAGAAATTCATCGTTTTCTTGTTGTAATTGTCCAAGAATATGCAAGCCTTGTTTATTATGGGGGAAAAAAAAACTTTCATTTTCATCTTTCTCAAGTTATTATTATTATGGTGATTGTCTCAGGGGAGCAGGCGGTATTGTCTTGTTTTTACTTTTAGATTGTGGCTTTCTTTCATTTATTTATTTATTCCAATCTTCTAAACCAACACATAGAATGTAATGGACCACTGAGTAAGCTTGTTTGATCTTTCTATAGTTTTGAAGTTGACTTTTTCAGTGTAGAATAACACGAAATGACATTTTGTATTACAATCATATAGTCAGAAAATCTCGTGAGTCTCGTGCATGGTTTCTCTCAAACTAACAAAAAGGAATTGTTTATATGCTTTTCATCCTTCTTTCCATTGCAACAAGCCCATTTTTATAATATAACCTGTATTTAGAAACATGTTACCTTAAACTAGTTAAACAGTTGACCTATAAACTGTTTTAAAATTTCACTGTTTAAGTTCTAGCAAATTTAAATATTTTGAAAAAAAAACATAAAAAAATTGCATGATATTTTGCGTATAAATTTCAACGTCAGTTATCATGTGTTAAAAGTTAACATTTGTGATATAAAACAGGAAATAATGCTGGGAAGTCAGACGAACATAACTTGACAACATAGGGCAAGTTTCTACTGTTTCTGATCCAGCTATAAAGATAAGAAGCTTCCTGAGGTTTCCTGGACTTGAAATAGAAATGTTGAGCTTTGGTTACGTCATATTTCTGCACCAATGAGAGTCATTAAGTCAAACTCAGCTGATGTTAAAATTGATAAATTGTATGTCACGTCTTAGAAACTCACGTCTTTTCTTCTCTTATCAGCAGTCTTTTCCTCTGTGGAAAGAAGTACACATGTAACTAAAGCTATCTACGGCTGATGTATTTTGTTGTTTTTAAAAAAAATATGTACGATGTAGCAAATATGCAGTGTCTGTAACCGATATGTACTTTTAAAGATCTACAAGATTTATTTAAATAATTAAGCAAAAACTGATTTTGTTTCGTTATATGTCATACCAAAGATCATGTACCATTCCAAGGCTTATGCAGTTTTACGTTGCCTAATTATTATATAAAAAAATTAGATTGATGTTTTCGTTTGTTGATAAATCAAGGATATTAAAATTATTTGATAATAATCGATCAAATCACCATTAGAGTTTCAAGAGAGAGAAAACATAAATGGTCTTTTATCAATTTAACTACATCTTATCTGACTGTCTTACGTTATCTTAGATTAATAAAAGTAAAACCTGTAATAGAGTTGATAATTATGAATACGGATGTACAGCTTAAGATAAACAGTTCTGTCTGATCATTGCAAATAACATGTATATGATGTTTCAAGTTGGGTTAACCATCGTATACGTTATGAAATGGATAACATGAGATGTTTCAAGGTAACCATCGTATACAGAAATGGATAGAGTAGGTAACCAGCAGGCCGGGCGGGTTAAGGCATTCGACTCATAATCTGAGGGTCATGGGTTCGAATCTTGGTCGCACCAAGCATGGTCACCATTTCAGCCGTTGGGGCGTTATAATGCTAAATTAGGGACGGCTAGCGCAGACAGCCTTCGTGTGGTTTTGCGCGAAATTCAAAACAAAACAAAACAGGTAACCAGCACATACGTTATGAAATGGGTAAAATATGGTAACCAGCATAAACACAATAAATTGGGTAAAGTATAGTAACCAACAAAAACACCATGAAACAAGTAAAGTATAGTAATCAATACATACATCATGAAATGGGTAAAGTACAATAACCATCACACATATCATGAAACATTTATTTTCAATAAAATATATGTAGTTTTCTTATACCACTGAAAACAATAAGAATTATTTTAATTAGGGTTAATATTGGCCTTAAGAAATCACGTTAACCCATACGTTTCAATGTTACAAAACTAATATCTTCTCATTCTAGAAGTGTTAACATTGGATAATGTAACGATCATACGTGCTGTTGCCTATCGTGTTATATGTTGTATATTTTCGAAATTTCTTTCCAGAGTAGTAAATGTGTATTTTTTAAATCCATTTTTTATTTTATTTTGTTTTATTAAAACGTCTTTATAGTATCGTTAATGCGTCTTCATTGTAATAGTCTTATGTTTGGAACCCATATTTTTGTTTATGTTATATTATTCTATCTTCATTGTTGAAGCTGTGTTAATAATTCGTACTTCTGTTTATGTAATATTGTTAACCTTTATACACACGCCTTTAGGGAAACATGTAGATTCAAAAATCAATTTAAGACAAAAACCTGAGCACTTTAGAAAAGCGAACCTTCCTTTCCAGGTTGCATCTGTTAATTTTCGTTTTCATTTTGGTTATTATGTGTTTTAAACCGACACTTTATTGAGTTATCAGTGTGTTAATAACCCACATTTCTGTGTATGCAATGTTGTTATGTATGTCTGTTGTAGTATCAATGTGTTAATAACCCACATTTCGGTCTACGTACTGTTGTTAAGCCTGTCGTTATTGTAGTATTAGTATGGCAATAGCCCGTATTTCTGTATATGCAATGTTTCCTATGTCTGTTGTAGTATCAATGTGTTAATAACCCACATTTCTATGTACGTATTGTTGTTAATCCTGTCTGTATTATTCTATCAATGTGATAATAACCAATATTTCTGTGTACATGCTATTGTGAAGTCTGTCTTTGTTGTTTTAACAAACATTTTTGTTTATGTAATGTTGTTAAACCTACTTTTATTATAGTACCAAAATCGTAATGACTCATATTTCTGTGTATTTAGCGTTCTTAAGCCTGTCTTTATTGTTCTATCAATGTGTTAATAGCCCATATTTCTGTGTTTGCAATATTATAAAGGTTTCTCTTTGGTGTACGTTTTTGTGTGTTACGCTGTAAGAAAAATCATGTTTTAAGTCAATAAAAACTGTATTATTTTACAACACAAACTGCTTTCCTCAAATACAGACTTTTTTGAATTATACCACAACTGATTTTTGTAGGAATATTAAAACACAAGTTTTGTGTGTCTTCTAACAGTTCAAATGACCCGCGGTATTCAGTTCAAAATTGTGTTTATTAGAGTACACTATTGTGTTGTGACGCTTTATTGTATTGAGTGTATTTAGATGTTATAAAATGTAACACATATATTGCATCAATTAAAACCTTTGTGATTTTAACAGGAAATTGTGTTGTAACTATTTAAACACAGGAAGTTACGCTTTTTTTTAAACAAGCACAAATTTCCATTCCCTGTTTGTAGCATTGTTAAGTTTTCTTAATTTTAGTCATTGCATCTTCATAGCCAGTATTTGTGTGTTGTCTTCTTCGTACTTACTACGTGTTATAAATCCCTATTGTTATGGGTACAATATTAAGCGTTGTCTTCTCTACAGTTACTGTTTTATAAGGCCCTATTTCTATATATATAATATTATTAAGTGATGTCTTCTTCGTAGTTATTATGGTCTGTAAATTTCTATTCCTATGTACGTAATACCATTAAGTGTTGTCTTCTTCGTACTTACCACGTGTTATGAATCCCTATTGCTATGGGTACAATATTAAGCGTTGTCTTCTCTACAGTTACTGTTTTATAAAGCCCTATTTCTATATATATAATATTATTAAGTGATGTCTTCTTCGTAGTTATTACGGTCTGTAAATTTCTATTCCTATGTACTTAATACCATTAAGTGTTGTCTTCTTCGTACTTACCACGTGTTATGAATCCCTATTGCTATGGGTACAATATTAAGCGTTGTCTTCTCTACAGTTACTATTTTATAAGGTTCTATTTCTATATATATAATATTATTATGTGATTCTTCCTAGTTATCATGGTCTGTAAACTTCTATTCCTATGTACGTAATACCATAAAGTGTTGTTTTTTTGGTAGTTACTACCTGTTACAAACACATGCTTCTGTACAGTATTGTTACATTTTGTATTCATTGCAGTTACTGTCTGTAACTGTCGGTCAGATCAGCCAGTCTGCAAATATGTGGGCTTAAAATCTGTTCAATTCTGTTTTTCTCTTCTTAAAAATATTTATGGTATGAAACTGATATGGAAACTGGCAGTTAATAGATATCATTTGCTTTAGAAGGTTTGTTTGTAATTGAGCACAAAGCTACAGAATAGCTCTGCCCACCACATGTATCGAAACCCGAATTTTAGTGGGGGCGCTTTAGAAGGGCCTTTTCCTAACACCTTAACTTCAGTGGTTAGTCATGTTTTAGTTCTGATAAAGTCATAAATTGAAGAACTCGTCACTGACATCTTAATCATTCAGAAAAACAGTCCTATTCCATAATCGTGTTCCTAGCTTTTGCTAGTTCAGAAAATCGCATCAGGATGTTTAGAACCTGCTTCACTCAGCGGAAAGACAGTCTCGTTTACGACACTCAATTTGTAAGTATTTTGAAACAATTGGTAGGTTATCTAAAACGCAATCTATTATAATAAAAGGAAGTGTCTGTTTTTCTCTGTATGTTTATGAATCTAGAAACCTGACATTCTGCACACATACTAAGTGGACCCTAAGGGTATGCATCTGGGTATTATTACTTATCCACATACGTGTGCGCGATATTTTCCATCAGGTAAACAAGCGAAACACCACACAGAAACCAGTATGTCACTATTATAACTGCTTCAGCAAAAAATCTAGAAACCTAAATTTTTGCACCCATTCTAAGTGGACCCTGAGAGTTTGCGCCTGGGTATTACTTATCTTATTCACATGCATGCGCGCATCTTTTTAATAAAGCAAGTTAGGAGAGAACACATAGGAAATAAATGGGTTTCTTATACATTAACATCTAATAAATAGAAAAGTTACTATTTTGTGGTAACAATGAGTTTCATAAAGAGCTTTTATACCATGTTTCTTAGCAACAAAATTATAACCTAATATTGTTGTTAGTTATTCTATGTCCTGAATATATAAAATGAAATATGTAAACCACAAAACTGCAAAAATATTTGTTGATTTCTTAATTCAGAGTCTCTATTGATTAAAAACGTTTGCTTTTTATTATAAGCACACGTGATATGACACAAGATACGTTAATTCAGAAATAATTAAAATTTAACATTGGATGGATATTTTTGCTTTCATAATACATATTATGCACTTGGCTCTGGGCTAGATTATCTCACACTGTGTTTTTAAGGCTTTACCGTACTTACAAGGTTTCACGGCAACCACATTCATGACCCTCTTGCACCCCATCACTAAAACCGTATCGGGCAGGCATTAATTGAACTATTCTATCTGGATAAATACATTTTGTCGTTTACGACTCTTCTTATTTTGATAAATCAAATGTGACGTCATACACAGAAGCTTACACATTGGCTATATAAGGTGACGTAAAATGGCATCTATAATTATCTATAATTTAGGTTTACTGGAAATGAAGATATGCTGAAAATATTTTCGACTGTTCTTCTGTGTTAAAATAGGTTCAGACCACTCACACACACTGACACAGTCATCTAGAATAAATCAACCTAATAACACGAGCAAACACTCTCGCTAGTCTTGTGCTAATCGTTCTAAAGATATTCTCTACTATATCGAAAGTGTATAAACATCCTTTTCTTGTAAATGAGGCCCTATCGTGACGTACTGATTACCACCGTATGGGGACTCGAAACGGCGAGATGGTTAAAGCGTTTGACTTGTAATTTGAGGGTTGCGGATTCGAATCTCCGTCACACTAAACATACTCGCCCTTTCAGCCGTGAAGGCGTTATAATGTGACGGTCAATTCCACTATTCGTTGGTAAAAGAGTAGCCCAAGAGTTGATAGTGGGTGGTGATGACTATCTGCCTTCCCTCTTGTCTTAAGCTGATAAATTAGGGACGGCTAGCGCAGATAACCCTCGTGTAGCTTTGCGCGAAAATTAAAAAAAAACAACAAAAAACTCTTTATGATGTTTATATGAAAACAGACTGTACGAATCTGAACCAGGGAAACAGAATGGGACTGCGTACCTGCTAGTCTCAGGCTTAAAACGTGATGCTACCTAACACGCTTGAACTTTCAGTTGTGGGAGCATTACATACGAGAAAGAGCCCATTTCGCCATTTCATTAAGAGTGTCCGATTCAGGTGTAATAGATCTTGTCGACCAATAAAAGGCAGTTTTCACTCTGGTCCTGAGATCATGGGAGTCTGTAAGCTGGTTGTTTAACCAATTGTGTGAATATAGTTTCGTACTAGGCGAACAAACAAACAAACAATTAAAATCCTTTCAACTGAAATAATAAATTATGTCTCTGTGTTTGGGAACGTAAGTTTCTGTTTTCACAGTTTGAGAAACCAGGCAATATTGTCATGTATATATCTCACTATATTATTTCTTGAGCCCACCAGTGGCACAGCGGCATGTCTGCGGACTCGCACCGCTTAACACCGGGTTTCGATACCCGTGGTGGCAGAGCACAGATAGCCCATTGTGTAGCTTTGAGCTTAATTCTAAAGAAACACACAAACACTATTTCCTGCTTAGAATGTCCCAGTTCTCGTGCAAGTAAACTGATTCTGAGCGTTTGTTCGTGTTGAATCATGAATTATTTGTTAGATTGTTTTGGAATTTCGCACAAAGCTACTCGAGGGCTATCTGTGCTAGCCGTCCCTAATTTAGCAGTGTAAGACTAGAGGGAAGGCAGCTGGTCATCACCACCCACCGCCAATTCTTGGACTACTCTTTTACCAACGAATAGTGGGATTGACTGTCACATTATAACGCCCCCACGGCTGAAAAGGCGAGCATGTTTGGCGCGACCGGGATGCGAAACCGCGACCCTCAGATTACGAGTCGCACGCCTTAACACGCTTGGCCATGCCGGGCCTTATTTGTTAGAATATAACGGGTAATTGTTCAGGACTGAAATATCCCTTAATGGCTGTTTATTGTTCTCGTTTATAAACGTGGCATATGACTAATAGCTGCCGGCATATGTACGTCACAATAAGTTATTACTTCTTTCCTTCTTACGAAAGGTCTAAGTAGATAACGTTAGAACATACGGGTTTTATCTGATATATGTGCAAGATATTACTGCACATTCTTTACCAACACACACACAAAATACAGATAAGATCTTATGGAAATACTTACCAGCAGAAGGTCTTTAAACGACTAAATCTCAAAGTATGGGACACGCCTTCTTATTGATATAAATACATCTAATATTCTATACTTTTCATGTTTCTGTTTACACGCTTTGTACAAATATAAGATGTAGTCTTTGGTGTTAATTATAAAGTTTGTCTCTTGAATTTTCTTACCTGTTGTTTGTGTTTTAAGAATAGCTCTTATTTAAAGTGGTATTGAACTCTTGAAATTCACATGGTGCTGTAGAATGGTTGTCTTGAGATATTTATGTACTTTTGTATAGAGATCTGGTCTGAAGAAGCCTATAGTCTTCTAAGGTGACTCTGTTGTCTGAAGAAGCCTATAGTCTTCTAAGGTGACTCTGTTTTCTGAAGAATCTTATAGCCTTCTAAAGTTACACTGTTTTCTGAAGAAGCTTATAACTTTCTAAAGTGACTCTGTTGTCTGAAGAAGCTTATAGTCTTCTAAGGTGACTCTGTTTTCTGAAGAATCTTATAGCCTTCTAAAGTGACACTGTTTTCTGAAGAAGCTTATAACTTTCTAAAGTGACTCTGTTGTCTGAAGAAGCTTATAGTCTTCTAAGGTGACTTTGTTATCTGAAGAATTCTAAAGTTTTCTTAGGTGATTTTGTTATCTGAAGAAGTCTAAAGTCTTCTAAGGTGACTTTGTTATCTGAAGAAGTCTAAAATCTTCTAAGGTGACTTTGTTATCTGAAGAAGCCTAAAGTCTTCTAGGGTGACTTTGTTATTTGAAGAAGACTATAGTCTTCTAAGGTGACTTTGTTATCTGAAGAAGTCTAAAGTCTTCTAAGGTGACTCTTTTATCTGAAGAAGACTATAGTTTTTTTAAGGTGACTGTTATTTGAAGAAGCCTAAAGTCTTTTAAGGTGATTTTGTTATCTGAAGAAGTCTAAAGTCTTCTAAGGTGACTCTTTTATCTGAAGAAGTCTAAAGTCTTCTGAGAAAGAAGCTACCGGAGTAAGCATTTCGCGATATAATAAAATAATATAGATAAACCTTTAGTTGTTGTTGATGTATATGCTACTTGTTATAATAATTTATCTTGTTTAATTATCATACGAATCATGAATAATTGCTAAAAGTGAAACAATTTTATGAGAACTAATTTTAAATAAACTAGTATAATTTTTAAAATTGTTTTGTAGTTGGAGAAATAAATTTCGAAAAATGATACTTATTAAAAATAAGCAGCGCTGTTTTTTCAGTCACTGGCAATAATGAGTTATAGAAATTAAAAGTAGGCCTAACAGGTTTCATAACTCAAATATGAAAGCTTTAAAGTATTAAAGAAAATGAAACGGTTTTGATCATTTACCGCCTTTCCTTTGTCATGAGGGCGCTCCAAACACGAGATCTAGCCCCACAGCTACAACCGTTTCAACTGCGGGAAGCGGTATCCTGGCTTTTAATTTACGAAGATAAATATGTTCATTACGACACCTATCGGACAGTTGCAGTGATTAATACAGCGCAATGGAGCTTCAGAGTTTTAAAGCAGCATCTATGAATGTGAGTAGAAGTGTACGTAAAAAAAAAACATATTTGGTATACACATATTTTAAATAAAACTTCTATTTAAATTTTGCTTCTGCTTGTATCCGATTTCCTAAATTCAATAACAACCATTTTTTGTTAACATCGCCCCATATATATACCTGTACGTTTGTTTGTTTGTCGTTAAGCACAATGCTACACAGAATGGTGCTCTGTCCACCACGAATATCAAAAACCGGTTTCTAGTACTGTAAATTCGGGTGTGTGTTTGTGTGTTTTTCTTATAGCAAAGCTACATCGGGCTATCTGCTCAGCCCACCGAGGGGAATCGAACTCCTGATTTTAGCGTTGTAAATCCGGAGACATATCGCTGTTCTAGCGGGGGGCCTGCAAATTCGGAGATATGCCGTTGTGCCACTGGTGTGTGTGTATGTGTGAGGGGGAGACATATGTGTACGTCATACATACATATAATTAGTCATGAAATAAATAAATCAATTATCAAGTACTTCGAAATTGCAAAGAGGAGTTTTGCCCATTTAATGTCACAATCGTGTTTTCATAAATTAATGTGGTATTCGAATAAATACATTTTTTAAAAATACTGATAGAGTATACTTTAATATTGGTAGTAGCTCTGAATCACTAGATACGAAACACAACGAATTTAAGGGTAGCGTTAATCTGATGATTAAGGTACTCAACTCGCGGTATGGGTTCGAAGTCCGTTATCAAATATGCTCGCCATTTCAACCGTGGGGGTGTTATAAATTTACGGTCAATCCCACTTTTCATTGGTACAAAGTAGCCAACGTGTTGGGTAGCTAACTTCAGTATATATACATATATGTTTATAAAGCAAAACAATTTATGTGTCTGTTATTGACCATTTATTCTTTCTGATGTAAGCTATCTCTATTCATAGATGACGCAACGTTTTTACACCGACAAAAACAACTGCTATTATGTTTTCTGTATATTTGAAACCTCACTTGTTAGTGCTAAACGTAGAATAAATCACACGTTTTTCGTAATTTTCACACATAAACCCTATTTCTTCATTCTGTGTAACTAAAACCTCACTTGTTAGGGCTACACGCAGGGTAAATCACACGTTTTCCGTAGTTTTATCACATAAACCCTACTTCTTCCTTCTGTGTAACTGAAACCTCACTTGTTAGGGTTAAACGTAGGATAAATTACACGTTTTTCGTAGTTTTCACACATAAACCCTACTTCTTCATCCTGTTCATGATCTTAATCGTTCTTCGCGAGTTATCTTGTCGAATCTTTGGAACGTTCGGGAATCGAGATGCTAAATACGCTGTGGAGTTATTGCAGGTACTGCTGAATGATAGCATCAGCTGGATTAGTCATTTAGTCTGCGCACACCTAAGGTGCAAGTCGAGTTGAAATATTCCTCTTGCAACCTAACAACAGTTGAAGGTACTCAGGCAAACTTATCCTTTCATTTCTTATCTCGTGTCTCAAAATTAGTTAAAAACGTCTTTAAAAGACAAGAATGACACACAAATCTAGCAAATCAAATATCACCAACAAGCACCACACCCTAGCTTCAAGGGTGCCGAGCAGCGTGTGTGAAGAGGGGTAGGAAGTAGCTAGCAGCCCTCTAAAATTTTATAGAAGCAAACGTTTCTCTTTTCTTTTAACCACACAGAAATTTTTCAACACGCCTAAACGAAATTTCTACTCAACTCATGCTTTATAAGCAGTTGTTGGAATGTTATTAATCTTCTGACTGTTATAACGTACTTGGATTACTGCGTGTATCTCAGTTCAATTCTGACTTGTTGGACGATAGTCTCTAATTCTAATTAAATTCATATTTTACAAAAAAATAGTAATGCTGATTTTCTTAACATGCACTTTTTCCAAGAATGTGGTCAAGTAATTAGTGTACTCAGACTTTACATTCGAGAGTTTCGAGTTCACGTCCCGTAAAAGCACACTCTTCACTTTGGTGAGTGATTATCTGTAAAACGAGTAACAGTCAAACACACTATTTCATCAGACAAGAGCAAATCCTAGAGATGGCGGTGGGTGCTGTTGGTTAACTGCTATGCTTCTTATAGAAAACGAACAAACAAATTAACCTCGTGCTTCGAAACAATGCAGATTCACTGTGTCATTTAAACGTGTAGAAAGTTGAAGGTCATAGTTTTACAAAAAGCATTAAGTAATTGTAAAGTTATACACTAGATGCACTTCTGGTGGTCCATCGAAAGTGTTCTGTTTCAAAAGTGAATAAAACTAAATTAAAAGTAACAAATGGTTTCATTTCTTGATTTGACGTTCGTATGCCATTCTGTGTTGCAGCCTACAAAGGGCATAATTATTCTCGTGATTCATTGCATACGCATGGCATTGTTGCGAAAAGTTAAACGTCTCTTGCGTGACGCCATTTTAGTATCTACTGATTGATTGACAGACAACACACTACTGTATAATGGTGAAATTAGTTAAAACTGATTAACCTCCCTCTAGTAGGCCCTCTTTCGGGGATATAATAGAAACTGTAAGTTTCAGAAGGCTCACATTACTGTTCAGTTGTTGATTTTTGTATTCTACAATAGCAATAACAGAGGATCGATAACATATGTACTTTACCTATCTGTCAGAGGTGGTGAACTAGACTATTCGTTGTGATTAGATGAAGACAACCTCATGCCACGTATGCTATAATTTGAAAACTTTGAAACAAGACAAAAATAAAAAAACAACAACATACAAACAATGACTTTTTGAATGGTCAGTAACCCTTACTCCAAACGAAACATTTCATTGTTGTACTGTCTTCGAATTTCAATCGCAGGAAACATCAGTTAAATCCAATGCCTGGTAAGGTGTTTGCTAGTTCAACGCCCCAAAGTGGTTCAGCGATGAATTATTGAGTTTATAACGTAAAAAAATGGGGTTACAATATCTGTAGTGGGCAAACCTAGCCCATTGTGTAGCTTTACGCTTAACAACAAACCAAACTAGTTTTATAGGAAAAAGTCTGAAACATTTATTTTACTTTACAACAGAACTAAGTACCAACAAAGACATGTACAAAAAACAAACAAACCCAACAACTAGGGTCACTCATAAAGTACAGGGTAAACGAACTTTTCATACGGGTACGCACCTCCCCTTTTGTTTTATTACCATCTGGATTAAGTTACCTTGAAGTTTACTCCGAAGATTATTTTAAAATTTTGGAGAGGGGAGGAACGCAGAATCCATAAGTTGCCTTTTGAGAATAACCACAGTTTCACTTCATTTGTTACTTCTGTTGTTTTTTTTAAGCATAGTGGGTACTACACTAAGATTTATTACACTTTCTATATATATATATATTCAAGGTTTCCCTCAAAGTTAGTGCTTCTTAAACACGTTTCTTGGAGCCTCCTAGCGACAGTAAATGCAGGTAGGTAAATGAGCAGTAATTGCTGCTTTATATTGTTGGTGTCGGAAGCAGTAATGATTTATTCAGCCGAATCGTAATGCTAGCTTTCAAGTTTTTGTTCAGTAGCTTTTTAATTGATGAGGCACTTATCTATACGTGCCTCTCCCTTCAAAACCCCATACATTAAACACTCTACTTGCAGAACGCAGGGCCTGCCTTGCAATGCTAAACAGGCCTCATGAATCCGAGTTTATCCCTCCTTGAGTAAACGAATACCCTTGGCGACCGGCACGTGTAATTGCTTGAAGTCTCAGCCAACTGGTTAAGACCTTGGAATTCAAGAAAGCTCTAATTCTAACAGATCAGTTTTTATTTGTTCTTAGTGGAACGTTAGTACTATATCTTCATACTTTACTTGATATATTCCTTCTGTGAGTGCATTATTAACTGGATTTTCATATTCTAAAAGCTCGCCGGTGGATCAACGCTAAAGTTTGAGGTTTGATACTCTCGATGGACCCAGTGTAGAGAGCCCAATGCATAGCTCTGTACTTTAAAACAACAACAACATAATTTAGCCTTACATTTGCTGTCTATCACGGGTTAGGAAAAACCAAAGCTACGTTAAGAGATAACATTAGCAACACTGGGAACCGATGGTGCTAACCCTGTTTTTATTTTCCAGCTTAATTTTCAATGAAGACTGGTTACATGTAAGCACAGGCACATGATTTATAACTAATTTCAACTGCGTTATCTAAGCATTTACAACTCACGCGTCTCCCGTCAAATACAAAGAATCAGTGAAGTTAAAAAATCAAAACCTTCAATATCCTTACGGATATTTCTCAGTGTTTCAACGTTCGCTTGACAGTTTGTAACACTAAAATCCGAGGTCTGATTTCCCCAGTCAACATATCGTAGGCAGTCGGTTGTGTTGCTTTGCACCCAAATGATCCTCTCAGGCTATTCGATATATATATATTATTTTGAATTCATATAAGTAAATCATACATGAAATATTAGTTAGAAAAATAAATTTTTAGAATGAAATGACATTTCAAATGTAAGGTTAAAATCAAGTAGTCTACCTTATGCATTATTTTATGTAAGGTAAAAATCATTGTCTATGTTATGAGTGATTTTATGTAAGTTTGTTTGTTTGTTTTGGAATTTCGCACAAAGCTACTCGAAGGGCTATCTGTGCTAGCCGTCCCTAATTTAGTAGCGTAAGACTAGAGGGAAGGCAGCTAGTCATTACCACCCACCGCCAACTCTTGGGCTACTCTTTTACCATCGAATAGTTGGATTGACCGTCACATTATAACGCCCCCACGGCTGAAAGGGCGAGCATGTTTGGCACGATGGGGATGCGAACCTGCGACCCTCAATTTGCGAGTCGCACGTCTTAACATGCTTGGCCATGCCGGGCCGATTTTATTTAAGATAAAAATCATTGTCTCTGTTATGAATGATTTTATGTAAGTTAAAAATCATTGTCTATGTTATGAATGATTTTATGTAAGGTAACAACAAAATAGTCTACGCTATGAATAATTCATATTTTTTCTAATTTATAAAAATAGTTTCAGGAAAAGTGTCTATGTTTATTTGTATTTACGGAGCATCACAGGAATTGAACCTCAAATCATTGTTTATAGTACCGAGCCACCTTGAGACAGTCATTAAATGCAATATGTGTTTGGAAAGCTCGTTTTGAAAAAAAAATCGTATGAGTAATAAAAAGAAGTCTGAGAGAAAAATATTGTGTAAACCAGTTAATATACGTAATACGTCAGGTTGTATCTTTGGACACATTTCTAGATGTTCCAGTGAAAATTCAAGAGTTATACACCCTAATTCAGTAACATTTTATGTCATATGTGGTATTCCAGTAAAAACTCAAAAGTTACATAATCTTTTCTGCGTAAAAGTAAAGCTTGTTTGTTTTTGAATTTCGCGAAAAGCTACATGAAGGCTATCTTCGCTAGGCGTCCGTAATTTAGCAGTGTGAGACTAGAGGGAAGGCAGCTAGCCATCACCACCCACCGCTAACTCTTAGATTACTCTTTTAAAAGAATAGATGGATTGACCGTCACTTTATAACGCCCCCACGTCTGAAAGGGCGAGCATGTTTGGCGCGATGGGGATGCGAACCCGCGACCCTCAGATTACGAGTCGCACGCCTTAACACGCTTGGCCATGGCGGGCCAGGGCCGAAAGTAAAGTTACTAGAGAACCAGAAACAAACTTTAACACACACCTCTTTGTTGTGAAGGTTATAAACCAGGGACGATTTAGTTTATAGTGTTGTCTCGTAATTTACTGAAGGAATTTTGTTTACATGAAGTACAGCTAACTTCAATTTCCAGATGTTTTGAATTTCTTTATTTTTTAAGCATAAATAAAATTGAGTCATCTTCGTAGCCGTAACGTTTTTACAAATTGATAAATGGATACTGAAAAGTAGAAATGTTTCTTTCTTTAGTAAGATACACTAAATGTTATGAACTATATACTTGATACACCGTATTTGTAAATGTTATGAACTATATACTTGATACACCGTGTTTGTAAATGTTATGAACTATATACTTGATATACCGTGTTTGTAAATGTTATGAACTATATACTTGATACACCGTATTTGTAAATGTTATGAACTATATACTTGATACACCGTGTTTGTAAATGTTATGAACTATATACTTGATACACCGTGTTTGTAAATGTTATGAACTATATACTTGATACACCGTGTTTGTAAATGTTATGAACTATATACTTGATACACCGTGTTTGTAAATGTTATGAACAATATACTTGTTTTGAAGTTAACCATAGAATTTTTATTAACACTCCTACGAAAAGACGTTTCTAGTCCTGATTTCTCCAAGCCCGTTCCCCTGGCTGTGGTTTCGCTAGATAGTAGATAGGGACAGTGGGAATCTCGTTAATTCATTCATTAATGGATTTAAATGGCAATTTCAGTTGAATACAAAATTATTAGCCTAATATTAATAACCTTTCAAGTTGCTCTGGGGCCTATTAGGCCCCACTTTTCGTAGGAGTGTTAACGATATATATCAGCTGAGAAACAGACACACAAAGTACGAGGTTCGATCCTTGCCGTAGACTTAGTACAAATAGCACAATGTGCTTAAGAAAATTAAAAAGTTTTGTTAACTTTTTCTTTTATAACATTTCAGCACATATCTCGCTACAAAGCTCGGCATGTCCAAATGGTTAAGGCACTCGACTCGTAATCTGAGGGTGTGGGGTTCAAATCTTGTGTAACTTTGAGCGAAATTCAAAAACAAGCAAATCTGGCTCCATAATCACCGTGTTCTAAAATGAAGCATTTTACATTCTGGATGGGTATAGCCTATCGGTTAGTGTTCCATGGCTGTAATTATGAAGATTCATGGTTTGTATTTCCTTACCAAAACATCGCACTCTGCATTTTTGAGATAGTATATGTGTTATAAGAGTGATGATAAAATACCAGTTTTTTATTATGTTAAGAATAGCTCAAGATTTGGCAGCGGGTGTGGATTACTAGTTGGCTTATCGCTAATCTACCAGTTCAAAAGAATGATAATCCACGAAGACCTTATGTAGCTTTGCGCGAAACTCTGTCGCAAACAAACAAAGCAACTAACTTCTTGTATGTAACAATTGTATCAATATAAATAGTATCCTCATTCCATAATGTGTTTGTTATTTCTTCTGGAGACATGATTACTCATATTCTGTTCATGTAGAGTTTTAGGATTCAAATGTTTATGCTTTTTATACTTCAATGTGTAGTGTTCGAAAAACACATCAAAACACTGAGGAAAACATAAAAGAAAGCAAGAATGAAACTAATGCTTCCGTTTATTAACATTTTTAATTCAAACATCGTATTACGCTGACATTACGTAACTTAAGCTTCCAGTATATGGAGTTCTCTTTTAACCTAGCAACTGCTAAATTTGATAAACAAGTTAATATTAAGAATGATTATTAGAAATCTAGTCACCATTAAGATTGGCTAATGTTGCTTTATCCATTATTAAGAGTGGCTAATCTCGCTCTAACAAATATTAACACTAGCTAATGTCGCTCTAATCATTATTTAGATTGTGTAATGTTGCTCTAACCAATATTAAGACAGGCTAATGTTGTTTTATCATATCATTATTAAGATTAAAGTGAATAACTTCTATATAAGTTAATAGAGTTATCATTTTAAGTTTTATTCAGATTTGATGTATCTTTCATTATAGTTTTTTTTTAATTTCATTTGTTAAATATTCTATACAGGAATGAACAAGTAATCTCACTTTTCAAAATCGTGATTGTCAGAAGGATATTTAACAAATTGCACACAATGGCGTCATCTGGTGACTATTACCAGCCTTTCTCATGATTATTATAATTATTTCCTCTTTAAAAGATATAACCTTTTTATTGTTAGGCGCTAACATAAATTTAAACTATCTGTTAACCAACTGTTACTGAAGCCTGTTTTTAGCGTTATGAGGCCTCAGACTTGCCGTTGAGCCACTGTAGGACGTCAAATATAATGGTTTATAAATTTTAAGAAAACTGAGCTTAATCATTAACAGTGATGGAAACAAACTGTTTCACAGTCGATCCACTGATATTAGCACTTGTGGCAGGTTTCACCTAGACAATACAGAAACTGTTATTCAAATATGCTATTCAAAAGTTTTTATGGATATGTCATGGTTAGGAAACCATCATAAAGTAAGTAACTTGTATAACAATGGTCCTTAAACAGGGGCTTCAGAACTAACACCAAATTTAGGTTACAGTATACATGAATGTAACACTGAAAAATCAAATGATAAATTGTTTCTTTGTTTTCTCAACTTTGCACAAAGCTACACGAGAGCTATCTGCGTTAGCCGTCCCGAATTTAGCAGTGTTAGGCCACTACTCATCACTACCCATCAACAATTCTTGGGGTTCTCTTTAACCAACGAATAGTGTGATTTACTGTCACATCAGAGCACACCCACGACTGAAAAGATGAGCATGTTTAGTGCAACGGGTATTCGAACCCGTGACCCTCAGATTAAGAATGGAGCTCTTAACCACCTGGCCATGACAGGCCTAGGTTAATAAAATTCAGTTAGGTTTAAAACAGAATCTAAATGTAACAAGATTGTTCTACATATTGTTTTTTAGATGCATCTTTTTCATTTTTCTTTTCTTGGTCAAATATAGATATGCCTCATTTAAATAGTGAGTAATCCAGAGAAGCATGTATTTATTTTGCAAATCATGGATATTTTTATGATTTACTGAACATAACGAAGGGAGCAGAAAAATATCTAATGTTTTTATGAAGACTCGGCATAGCCAGGTGGGTTAAGGCGTAATCTGAGGGTGTGGGGTTCAAATCCCCGTCGCTTCAAACATGCTCGCCCTTTCAGCCGTGGGGGCGTTATATGTTGCAGTCAATCCCACTATTTGTTGGTAAAAGAGTAGCTTAAGAGTCGGCAGTGGGTGGTGATGACTAGTTGCCTTCCCTTTAGTCTTACACTGCTAAATTAGGGACGGCTAGCGCTGATAGCCCTTGTGTAGCTTTGTGCGAAATTCAAAACAAACAAACAAACATTTGTGAAAATGTAATTGTAATATATCTTGCTTTTTAATGAATTCAGCAATGAAAAATGCGTGGAAGAACATTTATGTTTTAATACGTATATGCACTACCCGAAATACTTTTACGCGTTTTGTGGCCTATATTCACTTAAAATTGCACATAACCTTTCAACACTACCGATTAACTTCTGAAAGGTTATTGTTTGTTTCTTTTGCCCCCCGCTAGTACAGCGGTATGTCTACGGATTTACAACGCTAAAATCAGGGGTTCGATTCCCCTCGGTGGGCTCAGCAGAGAGCCCGAGGTGGCTTTGATTATAAGAAAAACACCTAAGAAAATCACTTGTTTCTTTAATTTCGTGCAAAGCTACACGAGGGCTATATGCGCTAGCCGTCCTTAATTTAGCAGTGTAAGAGTATAGGGAAGGCAACTAGTCATCACTACCCACCGCCAACTCTTGGGCTACAACGAATAGTGTGAAAGGGCCAGCATGTTTGGTGCGACGAGGATTAGAACCCGCTACCCTCAGATTGCGAGTCGAGCGTCTTAACCACCTGGCCATGTCGGACCTCTTCTGAGAGGTTGGGGTTTAATTTTTATTAACCGCCTGAAAAAATTCGGATTATACAAGAAGACTTATTTTATTACTTGTATGTAATGACGAAGTAAAACCAACTGAATCGTATAAATAAATAAATTGCTGATAGGTTTCGTAAATTATCAAACACTTTTTTTTTTAGTTTGTTAGGATGAAAGCATAAGTGCTCAACTCGACAAAGAACAACATCTATCGCGGAGGAATATTATAAATATTAAGATATTAGACCTCTCAAAATTAAGCAAAACTGTAATTTTTCGATCTGAACTGCTCCCCGCTAGTACAGCGGTATGTCTCCGGATTTACAACGCTAAAATCAGGGGTTCGATTCCCCTCCATGGGATCAGCAGATAGCCCGATGTGGCTTTGCTATACGAAAAACACACACACACTCGATCTGAACAACCAATCAGAGACACGTGAGATTCAGATATAGCCGACCGGAAACTGTAAATACTAGTACATTTCGCGATCAGATGAAGATAAGTCTGTCTGTGTATATTTTGTTTACGTATACAATGCAAGTATCTGGTTTTACTACGAGATAGTTTCAGACATCTAGTTTTCTAGCTAGGCCTAACATTAGAAATCACGACGGACCAATGACTGCTAAAACCGTTAGTTTCGGGATAAATACATTGTCATATGTCCAGCATTTTCAGTTTTTAGAAATTATAAAAGTAAGAGTCATTCCCATTATCCAGATAAAAGAGCCAATTAACGCCATTATGACGGCGGGTACTACTGACTGGCAACCATTTCTTTTGTACTACGTAGCTCAAAATTAGTGACTATACCTGAGCTCCAGGGGTTACTAACCTGGTTGATTAACCTCTGCGTGCTGTTCAAGTAAACCTAGCTCGATAGTTCGAGCTTATTTCAGTTTAAATCATAGACCAAGAAACCTTTGGAACACTTAAGAAAAATAAAGCGCTAAAATAACTATTAACACATAACCTCTTTCGTTTTACCACAGGCCTATAACATCTGTATTCTGCTCGTTGCGGGGAATCAAACCTGGGATTTTCAGCATTGTAAGTATGTAAATCACACTGCTGATTCATCAGGAAAGTCGTTCTATTAGTTTCCTATAACTACATATTAAACCATCATAACTTCAGTTTTGTAATTCCAAAAACATGTCGAGTACCAAAAGAAACCAGTCTGATGTAACTCGTTATTAAGTAAGTCTTGAAGTCCCCTGGTGGCACATCATTAAGTTTAATGGGTTATAACGCTAGAATTATATGATCGATCCCCGTGGCAGACACAGCACAGATTGCGTCATCTTTCACGAAATAATAAAGAAGCGTAATCCAGAGCGGAGTACAAAATGATAATTCGCTATTCTAAATAGAAACCCGTAATGGGCCAGTATAAACGAAGTGTTAAAGGAAACAGTAGATTTATAGGCATTTTTTCAGTACAATATATAAATAAATACTTTTTTACAAATCTGCTTAAGATCTTATGTTACTAAATGCTTTTGTTTTTATAAAACATCATTAGTACACTAAGACAGAGACGACTGCTACAGGAGAAAGAAGGGGGTAAGTAGCCCCTCGTATGAAGCGAATGGGATGATTTGAATGATGACAGACACAGTGTGTTGGAACGAGATATTTTTGCTACGAAGAAGTCCTGGGTTTCGTGACGGTACGTATCTAAATGTGGCCATTACTTCTTTTAAACCTAAGCGGTTCATTTGACAAAAACTCCTGCATGGTATGGAATGCTATCAACTATAGCTTGGCTATCATGTTTTATATAAATGAACCGTGAAACACGGCAAAAGAGCTACAGCAGTGTCTTATGTATCACGGGTTAGTAAGGTGCATTTTCACACTTAGATCATAAAACGTCCCGCGCAGTCTCAGTTAAACACATTTCATTCAAAAATCCGACAACATAATGTGTTTTCAATTAAGGAGACTGCATTAAAAAGACCAAAAAAAAAAAAACACCTCAGGGGGCTATAAAAGGAAGTTTTTAACACCTGCTTAGTTTGAGAACGTTGGAATTAGAGCATTGTACGTTTAGTTTATTTGTGTTATTTAAAGGTATTTACGAAACTTAGGGCATTTTAGGCTCGTTTTATACGTGTATGTTAAAGTTTATAACATTAGAGTATTTTAGACTTAAGATCCTTTGGTTAAAAGTCAGTTTTGTCTGTTTTACTTCTGTCAGTTAAAAGTTTGTGAAATTTGAGAGTTTTAGCTGCCGTGCTTCTAGTTGCTTTGTTTCAGTAGACTCAGCGTCTTCTAGTTTTATTACATATTAGACTTATTGAGATAATTATTTACGTTTTAGGGATAATTATTTACGCTTTAGGGATAATTATTACTTTAACGCTGAGGATATAAGTAGCGTTTAGAACACTGCTGTCCCAGGCTTGGTAAGCCTAGTTTTGGACGAAGAAGTTTTCAAGGCCAATAGCTGTAATAGTTGTTGACATATTATATATAACATATCACACTTTACTTTTATTCAAAACTTCGACCAAGGTCGGATAATGTAGTGGTATAACATTTTGACATCACAGTTTTCAACGCTGAAAGTTGTTTCTTTATTTTACAAATATTGTTTTATACTTTTATACAGTGAAATAATAAAAAAAAATTTTACTCAGACAATAGCATTCCAAGAGATGGCAGTGAGTAGTGTTGACTACCTGCCTTCACTCTAATTTATGAATATAAAGTTAGGGACAGCTAACACAGAATATGACATTCGTAGTAACCATTACCTTTTACTTCAGTAAATAAAACAAAATATTTATTACAATACCATTCAACCGATCACATACCAACTCAAATCGTGTCTTTACAAAGTTCGTTTTAGGTGAAAACATGTGGATAGATATATGTGGCTCATACAGAATACCGTTTTCCATTGAATAAAATGTTATATTAGGGTTGGTTATGACGATTTTCATAAGTTGATAAAGAGTTAAACAAACTGAAGTGGAATAAACCAAACCGCTTTAGTTAAAACAAGTTAACAGCATTTTAGGAGAGCTGTGACAGTTAACCTGTTTTCAGTTTTTTAGTATTATGCTCTTTAACATACGTACCACTTCAATGAAACCTGAAATTATTAGACTTATTATTCAAATATCATAAAGCATAATACCGGAACGAAAGTTTTATACCATCAAGACGTTTATCAGTGTATCCAAAAATGAAATTTCACGGTGTAGTATTTTGTATTATTGATGTATATGTTTGTGTGTGGGTTTTAAATTATCACGAAATCAACAATTTCGCTAAATACAGTTTTCACTGGAAAAACACACTATTTCACGTACATTGAAACGTGATTTTAACTGTGTGATATTTATCTGGTTTTTGCCACCATGTGTTTATATATTTCTTTTCTCATGAGTATGTTGAACTTAAATAACATTTCTCTCTTGTTATTGGTCTGTTGGACTTAGGAGGTTATATATATATCTTTTCATTGGTCTGTTAAACATAGGTGACATTTTTTTTTTTTATTGGTCTTGTTGGGCTTAAGTGATATCTCTCTCTTCTCATTGGTCTTTTGGACTTAAGTGACAATTCTCTACCTCTTCTTATTGGTCTGTTGGATTCTGTAGACCAACATGTTAGTGTTGTAAGGTTATAAATTGAAAATCACGTAGGAAACATAGCTGTTACCAACTAATGCCTACTGATTATAACTGTCTCAAGTTAAGGACCTGATTCAACAGTTGGGATATTGAGACCAGATTATAGACATGGACTTCAAGAAGCCTATTCTTAAATAATAAAAAATTGCATTTATGGTTTTGTATTTTTCGTTCATTGTTACGTTTTTATTTTCAATTAGATTTTAATATCGTGTGTTTGTGTTAAATATGACTGATTTTTTCAACAGTTTGGTACTCGTTTGGATGCTTTCTACGAAACTAATAAATGGTTAACCAAATCATTTGAGCCTCTTGGAATTTAACGAGTTCCAGTTCGTGTGTCGCAGCAGTTAACTTGTAGTATTGTGTCACAGCAGTTAGCTTGTAGTGTTGTGTCACAGCATTTAACTTGCAATATTGTGTTACAGCAGTTAATTTGTAGTATTGTGTCACAGTGGTTAATTTGTAGTGTTGTGTCACAGTAGTTTGTAGTATCGTGTCTCTGTAACTAACTTGTAGCGTTTCATTCAGCAAACTTGTATTATGTCACACTAGCTAATATTGTGTCTCTTCAGTTAATTTGTAGTGTTGTGCCACAACAATTAATTTGTAGTGCTTTTGTGCACGCTGAGCTCTAACCTAAATGTAAAACCTAACCTTCTGTGCTTTCTTAACAGTTCTAGAGAGGTTTTCAAAGTGAACCGTGGCTTCTTCTACTTTGATTCTGCCATTTTTATAAAAGTTTAATAGACATTTTTATTTGTACTAGTGATATTCGCTTATCAGTCCTAAATCTAAGTTTTATTTAGTTAGTTTTATTATTTAATACTGTCACTATTAGTTTAGTTGAATGGGTTGTTGTTATGCGCAAAGCTACACAGCCTTGTTCTATGTCAACCACAGATATCGAAACCCGATTTTTAGCGTCGTAAGTCTGTAAATTTACCGCTGAGCCACTGGGTTCTTCGTATTTCTGGCTTGTGTTTCTATAATTTTTTATTATTATTTTTTTGCTTTTTATTGATTTGACCTACCAAGTCTTCTGTTCAACTATGACTTTTATTTAGGTTTTTCAAACATATAATCTTACATTCAAGCACCACCCACCGCCAACTCTTGGGCTACTCTTTTACCAACGAATAGTGGGACCGACCGTCACATTATAACGCCCCCACGGCTGAAAAGGTATGTTTGGTATGACGGGGATGCGAACCCGCGATCCTCAGATTACGAGTCGCACACCTTAACCCACCTGGCCGTGCCGGGCCTCAATGTAATTTACCAGCCACAAAATCTGTGGCAGAGTACAAACGTAAATTTCCGGTGAGTTACAGAAACAAATCTAACCGATAACAAGCACATATCTTTGAGTGAAAGGACGCTCACTATAAGTTATTCGAATGTTTTATTACTAAAGATCTTACTCAATGTTATAACCAAGGGTAAAGTTCTTTTTTAAGATAAAATGGCTACTTTATTTATTTTTGTACACTCGTTTTTTAAACAATTAGACGTAGTTGAGATGATTTGTTTGTATAATCTAAACGTTTATGTAGTGATTTTGTTTTAACGTTCGAGTATGTGTGAAACGTGAAAATCGTATTCTGTTCCATAATACCAGCATAAGCCAAATACGTTCTTTATCTGTATGTGCAGGATGTCTGAACCTGTATTGAACTTGTGAAAGGCTTAATACTGTATTACATAAATGACGAAATTTCCGTTTGTAACTACAACTATTTTATATTCCCAGAATTGTAACCGGCTTTTCCTGTGTCTCAGAATTCTATTGTACGGACGGCTAGTGTGTTAAACGTGAATAAAACAATAACTTTCTTACAAGTCTAGTGCACGCTGGCCTTGGGTTGTTTGTATAAATTACGGTTTAACACAAGAGGTACTTGAGAGTGTAGGTCGTACCAAGAACTATAAACAATGCAAGCTCGAGCCTATACATTCTATCTGAAAAAAACAACAAACTGGGGGCCGAAACGTGTGAAGAGCAATCAGAAACAATGATATACAAAATGTATATGTAATTATTCTTTCCGTAGTAACTTCTCAGCCTAAGCTTTGATTGACTTGTAGTGGATCTCGTATTTCCGTTTATAATATTAAGCATTGATTATACGACGTAACATGAATAGGAAAACACTTAATAAAAGCACAACGCTAAGAAGCTAATTGGAAAGTTGTGAAACGTAATTTTACACGTACAATTTCTAAAGTACTGACCTATGGCAAAAAAACAACAAAAAAATACACCCATCGCTTCTGCTGTATTCTAGTATAGCTACAGACACACAAAACACACGCATACACACAATGCGCAGCTGTTTTGTTGTTTTTTCGCCAATAATTCGGATCATTTATGTTCTTTTCATCGTTCCAGTTTGTTTGTTGAATTTCGCGCAAAAGTACACGAGGATTATCTGCGCCAGCCGTTCCTTATTTAGAGGGAAGGTTGCTAATCATTACCACCCACCACCAACTCTTGGGCCACTCTTTTACCAACGAACAGTGGGATTGATTGAAACATTATAACGTACCCACGGCTGAAAGAGCGAGAATATTTAGTGTTACGGGGATTCAAACCTGCGACCCTCAGATTATGTCATTGTTCCAGATCTTGATAAAGTAACGGTTCCAGTTCATCATATTAGTTCTCTTGCTACAAAGGCATAATATAAAGTTGAATTAGCTATAGTTTAAAGGGATATAAATATCGATTTAAAGGTTAACAGCGATATATCGTAGGTATTTAAAAATCACTGCTTATGACTTCAGTCTTTCCCTAGAAAAGCGCGGCATGGCCAGGTTGTTAGGACGCTCGACTAGCAATATGAGGGTCGCGAACTCAAATCTTCGTCCCACCAAACATGTTCGACTTTTCAACCGTGGGGGTATTATTATATTACGGTCAATACCGCAATTCGTTGGTAAAGTTTTTTTTGTTTGTTTTTTAATTTCGCGTAAAGCTACTCGAGGGCTATCTGCGCTAGCAGTCCCCAATTTAGCAGTGCAAGACTACATGGAAAGCAGCCAGTCATCACCACCCACCGCCAAATCTTGGGCTACTCTTTTACCAAAGAATAGTGGGATTGACCGTAACATTATAACGCCCCCCACGGCTGAGAAGGCGAGCATGTTTGGTGTGATGGGGATTCGAACCCGCGACCTAAGGATTATAAGTTGAGTTCCTTATCCACCTGGCCATGTCAAACCTTGTTGGTAAAAGAGTTGGCGGTGGATGATGATAACCAGCTGCCTTCCCTCTAGTCTTACATTACTAAATTAGGGACGGCTATCACAGATAGCCTTCGAGTAGCTTATCGCTTAATTCAAAGACAAACAAACAAATAAACCTGTCAGTAGAGAGTTTTTATTTCAACTGTGGTTGGTAACGTATACATTATATCAAACCACATGTTGATACAAATGTTCTCATTCGACGCGAGAAAAAAAAAGACCTTATTAATTAGGTGGCCTTGGTTTCTATTGATTTGGCATATCAAATCTTCTGTTCAACTATGAACCCTACTCTTCACTTTTATTTAGGTTTTTCAAACATATAATCTCACATTCAAGCAAAATCCTATGTTTTATTATTGTTTGTTTACTTATTATGTGTAATGTTGAATGTGATTGAAGTGGAAACGCTAATTTTCAATGAACTCACTTATATCTGTAAACAGACTTAAAGATTTACCATCACTCGGTTAAGAATTATAGCATGTACAGACACATTGTAGTGACACTATTTAATACACGCTAATTTGGTGTGAGGTCTACCCTCAAGAATATGTCCATCTCAACTTGAACTACCGATACAGAAGCAGTTGACTTGATTGTTTGTTTTTGAATTTCGCGCAAAGCTAGACGGGCAGGTAGTCATCACCACTTACCGCCAACTCTAAGACTACTCTTTTACCAACGAATAGAGGGATCGACCGTAACATTATAACGCCCCCACGGCTGAAAGGGCGAGCATGTTTGATGTGACGGGGATTCGAGGCTGCGACCCTAAGATTACGAGTCGAGTGTCTTAACCACCGTGCCGTGCCGAGGCTCAGTTGGCTTGAACTAAGGGTTTTCTAAAATCTCAGCATTTCGTCTCCATGTAGGATTTATGCATCTAAATAACGACATCAAACGAATAGAACCGACATGAAACAATTATTTATTTATTTACTCTTCTTTGAGACGAAAATGGAAATGTAGCAGTTTTTACCTTTTAGAGTTAGTCTTACCATTTTGGTATATCTATTGTTTTATAGAGCTTATTCTTAACGTTTCAGTATATCTGTTATTTTACAGACCTCATCCTTACCATTTCAGTATATTTGTTATTTTACAGACCTCATCCTTACCATTTCAGTATATCTGTTATTTTATAGACCTCATCCTTACCATTTCAGTATATCTGTTATTTTATAGAGCTTATTCGTACGTAACATTTCGGTATATCTCTTATTTTCTAGAGATTATTCTTAACATTTCGGTATATCTCTTATTTTATAGAGATTATTCTTAACGTTTCGGTACATCTGTTATTTTATAGAACTTATTCTTACCGTTTCGGTATATCTGTTATTTTATAGACCTCATTCTTACCGTTTCGATATATCTGTTAATTTATACTGCTTATTCTTATCGTTTCGATATATCTGTTATTTTTGGTTGAGTTTTTCAGGTTACTTTGGTGTTAATGGTTAAAGAACAAATGTGAGATTCCGTAAACAAAATCGTTTGACTTGTGATTAAATTTGTCAAAAAATCAAAGGACAGCTAACGGCGGCAGAGATTTAAAAAAGAAAAAAACTTTGTAGGTAAATCGAGTTTAAAAAGTAAGATTGTTTAATAACAATAATAACCGAAAGGGTGTGTTTTTTTTCTTATAGCAAAGCCACATAGAGCTTTCCACATCGGGGAATCGAACCCCTGCTTTTAGCGTTGTAAATCCATAGACATTCCGCTGTACTAGTGGGGGGCGTAACTGCAAGGAAGAAAACAAAGCGCTCATCAAAAATGGAGAATCGCTGTAAGAAAAGTAAAAATAAAACATAAACGTCTAGAGCGTAAGCTACGTAACAATGTTAAGTACGCACCCATGAAATTGGCCGAGTTCATGGACATAGCTTTAAGAGAAAGACAAATGCTAATTACGTTTCTAAACAGCTGGAACAGCAGCTAACAAGAGATGCCGCCGTATCAGGAGGGAGGATCGAATACAAAAGTAACAAATGCGCAGGAACCACTCAAACAGAATAAACAAGATGTCGGGTGTGTGTGGGGTGTCTGAGTGAAGAAAGACAATTGTAAAGAACTTGGAGATTTTTGATATAAGTGCTTTAAAAAGAACAAATGTAAGGATATCTTTACAACAATACGTATGTAAGGTATCAAGACTCCTTAGGAAAGATATATATATATAACTTCAAACAGCAATACATGCAGGGTATGAAGCTACATCATAATAGATATATATACTTCAAACAATAATAATAATGTAGGGTATGAAGCTTCATCATAATAGATATATATAACTTCAAACAGCAATACATGTAGGGTATGAAGCTTCATCATAATAGATATATATAGCTTCAAACAATAATACCTGTAGGGTACGAAGCTTCATCATAATAGATATATATAACTTCAAAAAGCAATACATGTAGGGTATGAAGCTTCATCATAATAAATATATATAGCTTCAAACAATAATAATGTAGGGTATGAAGCTTCATCATAATAGATATATATAACTTCAAACAGCAATACATGTAGGGTATGAAGCTTCATCATAATAGATATATATAACTTCAAACAATAATACATGTAGGGTATGAAGCTTCATCATAATAGATATATATAACTTCAAACAATAATACATGTAGGGTATGAAGCTTCATCATAATAGATATATATAACTTCAAACAATAATACATGTAGGGTATGAAGCTTCATCATAATAGATATATATAACTTCAAACAATAATACATGTAGGGTATGAAGCTTCATCATAATAGATATATATAACTTCAAACAGCAATACATGTAGGGTATGAAGCTTCATCATAATAGATATATGTAGCTTCAAACAATAATACATGTAGGGTATGAAGCTTCATCATAATAGATATATATAACTTCAAACAATAATACATGTAGGGTATGAAGCTTCATCATAATAGATATATATAGCTTCAAACAATAATACATGTAGGGTATGAAGCTTCATCATAATAGATATATATAACTTCAAACAGCAATACATGTAGGGTATGAAGCTTCATCATAATAGATATATATATAGCTTCAAACAATAATACATGTAGGGTATGAAGCTTCATCATAATAGATATATATAACTTCAAACAGCAATACATGTAGGGTATGAAGCTTCATCATAATAGATATATATAACTTCAAACAATAATACATGTAGGGTATGAAGCTTCATCATAATAGATATATATAACTTCAAACAGCAATACATGTAGGGTATGAAGCTTCATCATAATAGATATATATAACTTCAAACAATAATACATGTAGGGTATGAAGCTTCATCATAATAGATATATATAACTTCAAACAATAATACATGTAGGGTATGAAGCTTCATCATAATAGATATATATATTCAGTAGGGTATGAAGCTTCAAACAATAATACATGTAGGGTATGAAGCTTCATCATAATAGATATATATAACTTCAAACAATAATACATGTAGGGTATGAAGCTTCATCATAATAGATATATATAACTTCAAACAGCAATACATGTAGGGTATGAAGCTTCATCATAATAGATATATATAGCTTCAAACAATAATACATGTAGGGTATGAAGCTTCATCATAATAGATATATATAACTTCAAACAATAATACATGTAGGGTATGAAGCTTCATCATAATAGATATATATATAGCTTCAAACAATAATACATGTAGGGTATGAAGCTTCATCATAATAGATATATATAACTTCAAACAGCAATACATGTAGGGTATGAAGCTTCATCATAATAGATATATATAACTTCAAACAATAATACATGTAGGGTATGAAGCTTCATCATAATAGATATATATAACTTCAAACAGCAATACATGTAGGGTATGAAGCTTCATCATAATAGATATATATAGCTTCAAACAATAATACCTGTAGGGTATGAAGCTTCATCATAATAGATATATATAACTTCAAACAGCAATACATGTAGGGTATGAATCTTCATCATAATAGATATATATAACTTCAAACAGCAATACATGTAGGGTATGAAGCTTCATCATAATAGATATATATAACTTCAAACAATAATACATGTAGGGTATGAAGCTTCATCATAATAGATATATATAACTTCAAACAATAATACATGTAGGGTATGAAGCTTCATCATAATAGATATATATAACTTCAAACAGCAATACATGTAGGGTATGAAGCTTCATCATAATAGATATATATAACTTCAAACAATAATACATGTAGGGTATGAAGCTTCATCATAATAGATATATATAACTTCAAAGAACTATACATGTAGGGTATCAAACGTCATTATAATAGGTAAATATAATTTCAAACAACAATTTATAGAGGGTATAACACTTCATTGCAATATATAGATATAAAATGATACAATAATATACACTGATGGCCAAAATCTTAAGGCCAATGAACATAAAGGAAAAAATATGCATTTTGCGTTTTAGACCCAACTACTTATTTGAGTAGAGCTTTGAAAGATGAAAATAAGAAAAGGGAAAATAAAAATAAAAACCTTTTTTAGCATTTAATAGGAAAAATGTGAACACTATGAAATTAGCCTAAATACTAGCTGGTCAAAAGTTTAAGACCATACTGAAACGAAGCGTTAATCGGTAAACACGTAACGAAATTTAGTCATTTGTGTTCAAGCATTAGCGTTGTCAACATCTTCCACTGACATCTCCTGTGTTACATTGGGTAAAAACATGGCAAAGGCTAAAAAGTTGACAGAGTTTGAACGTGGCAGAATTGTCGAGCTCCAAAGGCAAGGTCTCTCTCAACGTGTCATCGCTAGTGAGATTGGGCGTAGAAAAACAGCTGTTGCAAATTTCTGAAAAGACCGTGAGGGATACGGAACAAAACTTTCAAGTGGTCCGCCCAAGAACATTTCGCCGGCGTTGAGCAGGAGGATTCGACGGGTTGTCCAGCAAGACACCCGCCGATCGTCGAACCAGATTAAGGCCCTTACGAACGCACAATGCAGCTCAAGAACAATGAGACGGCATCTACGAGAGAAAGGCTTTAAAAACCGTAAACGCCTTCAAAGGCCACACCTTCTTCCACACCACGAAACAGCTTGGTTAATCTTTGCTGAGAAGCACCAAACATGGGACGTAAAAAAGTGGACGAAGGTTTTGTTCTCTGATGAGAAAAAAATTAACCTGGATGGTCCAGATGGCTTCCAACGTTACTGGTACGATAAGGATATCTCACTGGAGACATTTTCTACACGACACAGTTGAGAAGGTTCTATCATGATCTGGTGTGTTTTCTCCTTCCATGGGACAATGGAGTTTCAGGTTATACAGGGGCGTCAAACTGCAGCTGGCTACACGGGCAAGTTGGAGAAAGCATCCGTATTGACTGAAGACCCTCGCTTGTGTGCAAATGACTGGATCTTTCAACAGGACAGCGCTGCAATCCACAATGCCCGCAGGACAAAGGACTTTTTCATGGAGAATAATGTGATTCTTTTGGATCATCCAGCGTGTTCGCCCGAACTGAACCCCATTGAAAATGTTTGGGAGTGGATGGCAAGGGAAGTCTATAGAAATGGACGTCAATTTCAAACAGTGCACGATCTTCATGAAGCCATCCTCACCACTTGAAATAACATTCCAACCAGCCTTCTGCAAACGCTTATATCGACCATGCCAAAGCGAATGTTTGAAGTTATTCGCAATGACGGCTGTGCAACTCACTACTGAGACCTCTTGTTGGACATTTCCTACCCTGTTTAGGACTTCTTTTTGGTATGGTCTTAAACTTTTGACCAGCTAGTATTTAGGCTAATTTCATAGTGTTCACATTTTCCTTATTAAATGCTAAAACGTTTTTTATTTTTTTTCTTATTTTCATCATTCGAAGCTCTACTCAAATAAGTGGTTGAGTCTAACAACGTAAAATGCATATTTTTTCTTTATGTTCATTGGTTTTATGATTTTGTCCAGCAGTGTATGTTGGGTATCAAGTTTCATAATAATTGATATATACAATTTCAAACAACAATGCATGTAGGGTACCGAGTTTCATTAGAATAAGTATACATAAAATCAAGCAACGGTACATGTACAGCATGAAGCCACATTATAATATATATTTATATATACATATAACTTGAAACAACAGTTTATATAGGATATCAAGCTTCATTAGAATTGATATATATAACTCAAACAACAACATATGCACGGTATGAAGCTTCATTATAATAGATATATATAACTTTAAACAACAATACATGTAGGATATCGAGCTTCATTATAATAAATATATATAACTTTAAACAACAATACATGTAGGATATCGAGCTTCATTATAATAGATATATATAACTTTAAACAACAATACATGTAGGATATCGAGCTTCATTATAATAGATATATATAACTTTAAACAACAATACATGTAGGATATCGAGCTTCATTATAATAGATATATATAACTTTAAACAACAATACATGTAGGATATCGAGCTTCATTATAATAAATATATATAACTTTAAACAACAATACATGTAGGATATCGAGCTTCATTATAATAGATATATACAACTGCAAACAACAATACATGTAGGATATCGAGCTTCATTATAATAGATATATATAACTTTAAACAACAATACATGTAGGATATCGAGCTTCATTATAATAGATATATATAACTGCAAACAACAATACATGCAGGCTATCAAAATACTTTTTGTTGTTGTTCATAATCGTATCTGTATTTTAGTAATAAAAGTTAACAAGACTTTTCTAAATTCACCAAGAGACAATTCTCACAAGACACCTTGTCCTTGTTAACAACAACATGGTTGTTAGAACAAAGATGGTTGAAAGATTTATTTTAAAATCATTTATAATATTTTTGTGTTCTTTTTTTAAAATATTTTCCCGTAAAATTGTGTGTGTTTTCTTGTAGCAAAGCCACATCAGGTTATCTGCTAAGTCCACCGAGAGGGGAATCGAACCCCTGATTTTAGCGTTGTAAGTCCGCAGACTTACCGCTGTACCAGCGGGGGATTTTTCCATAAGAAACAATTCAAAACATAAAATGTACAATATTCAGAAATATACAACTCAAATGTTTTGAATAACTGTAGAATTATCTCATTTTCTTTCATAAGTCAGAGTGAAACCCGCCGAATAGTGTTATTGTGAGAGGCTACATGGAAACGTTTAAAGAAGACCTCAACCCTTTAGCGCCTGATTGAGTCCACGCCTGAGAGGATTAAGGAATTCCTGAAAATCCATGGAATGCACTGAAAGTTATAGATATTAGTGTTATGACTTCTGGTGGACTTTTACAATTTTGTAGTTTATTTGATTAAATTAATTTCAATAAAAGGTATCACTTGTGTTCAGATAATTGTTTTCTATGTCTCATTTCTAGAATTCTTGGAGACGAAAAAGTCTTGGTCATAGATGTATATATAAATATATTTATGTCTCGAATCTCAACTATATACTTCAACTGAGGGCTTAAAGGTTAGAATGTGTTAACACATGTAACTTACATGTAACTCGTTAGGTTTCGATTAAGTACAGAATTTATAAACGTATGTTAAGTTTCACGCGAATATTACAAGAAGCTTTTGTTCTTGCTACAAAACAACTATTTGTTTGTACAATTAATCATCTCGAGATTTAACTATGTTTGTAAAGTCGTACATCGTGTAATTAATTTACAATACCCAGGGTGACCATGAGTATTGTAAATTAATTGTACTATGTATGTGGTTTTGTATCTTTCGTAGAAGTGATTTGTTCAAAGTTAACATTTTATTCTGTTTTTCCACTTGATGTCATGTCAGTTTATATCTTCTACACTTCAAGGTATTGAATGAGTGAAGAGGTTTCCTATTTAATAGTTTGAATAATACAAGTGAAGATTAACCATTGTTAATGCGGAGTAGCATCGTCAGTATCATTTATACACATATACTGTTAAATTATTTACTGTTCACTTTAACTGAGTGTTAGACGTCACATATAAACCTCAATTTAATATAAAACTTATTTTGATCAATACTTGCTTCAATATAAAGCTTGTGTTGAGTAACCATTAATTCAATATAGAGCCTATACTAAGTAACCCTTACTTGAATATAGAACCTATACTAAGCAAGCTTTACTTGAATACAGAGTCTATACTGAGTTACCTTTACTTGAATACATATATTATTTTCAGTTATTCTTACTTGATTATATGTATATACAGCCTACCTCGAGTTACTTACTTTTGTAAGTTTAAAGGATATTTGATCGTGAAGTGTTGATATCCTGTTTTTATTCAATGCGCTGTAATTATATCTATGCTTTACTCATAGAACTTAGTTCTTAAACATCAATATTTTTTCATTACAGGTTTATGTAGAAATATTCCTTTACTATCCAATATAACATTACGGGCCATCGACATAGATTCAGTAAAAAAATAAAACATAAAATCTAGTTGTTGCAGACGATATATAGTTTGGGCGTGGCCGAGTGATTAGCATCGTCATGTTGTGAATCTGAGAGTTCATTACTTGCGGGAGTTGCTGCAAAAGCACGCTTCACTCTCTGTGCGCTAAATCTCACTATTGGATCAGAGAAGAGTAACACGAGAGTTAGCGATGAGTGCTGTTGATCTTCAGTTGAAATTTAGAGATTACGTAATTTTGTGTGAAATTCTAAAATAATTAAAGAAACGTATGAAAATTAAAAAATGTTTAAATAAATGAATTTTTAAAACTAGGGGTTTCATTAAATATGTCCACGTGCAGTGACAATACGAGAACTTTCAGATAAGTGACACTTACGATATATGTTGCAAGCCTTCGTTATTTTGATCTTTTGTTGTTTGGATTTCACACAAACCTACACGAGGGCTATCTGCGCTAGCCGTCCCTAATTTAGCAGTGTAAGGCTAGAGGGAAGTCAGCTAGTCACCACCACCCGCCGCCAACTCTTGGGCTACTCTTTTACCAACAAAGAGTAGAATTGACTGTCATATTATAACGCCCCCATGTCTGAAAGAGCGAGCATGTTTGGTGTAACGTGGATTCGAACCCGCGACCATCAGATTACGAGCCAAGTGCCTTAATCACCTGTCCATGCCATGGAAATCACTAAAGCTTAACCTGTGTGATGTTCATTAAACATATTAGAGATTCATTAAGGAAATCAATGATCCATTCAACATATAAGTAATTCGTTAACCATTCGGCTATTCATTAACCATATCAATGACTCATTACACTATCAATAATTTAACAAGCACATTTCCAGTTTACCCTTGAAAAAGACAAGTCCGTCCACCATTCAGAGGGTTACATGGTATCCTATTTTTGTGAATTATTCAGTAAACGTGTCAGTGATTCGTTAAATGTATCGATAATTCCTTAATTTTTTCTTTGATTCACTGAACACAGTATTGACTCATTAGACGTGTCAGTGATTTTTTAAACTTACTAATGATTCACTAAAGGTATCAAAACCTGGTTGGGGTACCCCCCTTCTGGATGGAAATTATGTAAGTTCATGATTAATGAAAGGTTATTTTAGGAAATGAAAAGTTGTTTCCCATAAAAGCTGCAAAACACAAAATGTGAAAGGGGAAGTTTGTATGTACCAAACATTTGGTGAACAGAGGGCGAAGTAGTGGTTAAAAAAAAACAAACGAAAACCCCCATAAAATTGCAAAACTGAAAATTTGTATGTAGTCATGATAGGGATCCAATAAACCTCCTTACCAGTTTTGATGAGGAACCATCTACACCCTACGAAGTAGTTAAATGAACATACAACAGAGAGTGCAATTACATTTATATAGATGAGTAGTTAAATGAACATACAACAGAGAGTGCAATTACATTTATATAGATAAGTACTTACATGGACATACAATAGACAGTACTACTACATTTATATAGATAAGTTTTTACATGAACATGCAACAGACAATACTATTACATTTATATAGATAAGTAGTTACATTAACATACAACGGACAATACTATTACATTTATATATTATAGATAAGTACTTACATGGACATACAACAGACAGTACTATTACATTTATATAGATAAGTAGTTACATGAACATACAATAGACAATACTATTATTTTTGTATAGATAAGTAGTTACATGAACATACAATAGACAGTACTATTATTTTTGCATAGATAAGTAGTTACATGAACATACAACAGACACTATATACTATTACATATATATAGATAAGAAGTTACGTGAACATGCAACAGACAATACTATTACATTTATATAGATGAGTAGTTAAATGAACATACAACAGACAATACTATTACATTTATATAGATGAGTAGTTAAATGAACATACAACAGACAATACTATTACATTTATATAGATAAGTAGTTACATGAACATAGAACAGACAGTACTATTATTTTTATATAGACAAGTAGTTACATGAACATACAACAGACAGTACTATTATATTTATATAGATAAATAGTTACATGAATATACAACAGACAATACTATTATATTTATATAGATAAATAGTTACATGAATATACAACAGACAATACTATTACATTTATATAGACAAGTAGTTACATGAACATACAACAGACAGTACTATTACATTTATATAGATAAGTAGTTACACGAACATACAACAGACAATACTGTTATATTTATATAGACTATTTAATTTTATTAGTAGTTCATTAAACATGTCAAAGATTCGTTAAATATATAATTCATTAGGCATGGTAATGATTAGTTAAGTAAAAGTAAAATGAAGTGTTAAAAATGGTAATAATTAATTAACAACAATAAAACGTAATTATTTTATTATATTGCTTTACAACCCTTATGGACCATAAGTATCCACAAGTATTAATTGTTAAGTAAGAACAGTTATAAAGATATACAATAAACAATTGAACATAGATCTTTCTTTGTTATAGCAGAAATCCAGAAAATGTACCTTTCTTTTTGTGGAATTAAATTTCACATTTTCAGAAATTTGCTTTGAATTTTGCGCAACGCTACACGAGGGATATCTGCGCTAGCTGTCCCTAATTTCGCAGTGTAAGATTAAAAGGAAGGCACTTAGTCATTACCACTCACCGCCAGCTCTTGGGCTGCTCTAGAATTGGCCGTCACATTATAACGTCCCTACTTCTGAAAGGGTGAGCATGTTTGGTGTGATAGGGATTCGAACCTGCGATCCTCAGATTACGATTCGAGCTTCCTAGCCACCTGGCCATGTAGGTGATTTTCAGACATGATCACTTATATTCCAGAGTACGTTTTTCATTAAAATTGATTTGTTTAAAATCTTATAACATTGATTTTTTATTTAAAATAATAAACATTTGTTGAGGTATACATTTAAAGGTGGAAGGAGTGAAGCTAACAATCCAAAGTAAACTCTAAGATCCATTACACAGGTTCAACTCTGCTTTTTCGTTGTTGTTTTTTCGAAGTGTTTGTCAGTAATTACGCAAAGAGCTATACAGTGGGCTATCTATGATTTGTCCATCACGAATTATTTGAGTGTATATTACTAACCTGACTATATATTACTTATTTAACTCAGTATTAGTTATCTAAGTGTATATTAATATATTAATAACCTGACTATATATTATTTATTTAACTCAGTATTAGTTATCTGTCTGTATATTAATAACCTGACTATATATTAATTATTTAACTCTATATTAGTTATCTGAGTGTATATGAATAATCTGACTATATATTACTTATTTAACTCAGTATTAGTCATCTGACTGTGTATAAATAACATGACTATATATTACCTATTTAACTCTATATTAGTTTTCTGTCTGTATATTAATGACCTGAACTGAAACCCGGTTTCTATAGTGCCTGCAGACGTATCGTTTTGCCACTAATTGAATTTGTGCGTTGTTTTTGCGCATAATAATTTATCTAAATGATTAGTAAAAATAACTGTGTACAGGTGAAACCGTTTCTTAACTACCTCACATGTTTGATATTATCCTATTCACGAGGGTTGAAATGTCGATGGCTCAGCTGCACTCATGTAAATTTTATTTTTGTTTGTTTTTTGTTCACGAGCTGATCTGTACACCTGGAAAGTGCTTTACTTGCGTAACAACAGGTGTTTACAATCTGCATAACACAATGAGCAAAACAGTAATTTGATCTACTGCCCAGGGGAAGGACAACAAAGAGTAGCGTTCGCCGCCTATCCGAATATTTTTTCACGGAATAAATGGATTGGCTGTCACAGCTGAAAATGAAGAACATGTTCAGCGTAACATCGCGGCTCGAATCTCGGACTTCCTTATCCACGCTGGACTCGATTATTGAGAAATGTGTATTGTAACAAAGTACTTATTGATTTCACACGCGCGCACACACACACAAACTAACAGACATATATATATGTACACATAAAACAATAAAAGAACTAACCCTTGTCTTACAACAGTATTTGCCAAAAATTACAACTTATATAACACTGAAATGTGCACTTCATACATAGCCTATAGCATTCACTAACTGAGGCTAATAAAAAAAAAACTTTAACAATAATGTTACAAAATGTTGAAGGCCTGATATCCACAACAATGTTCATTCCAAGACTGTGTTAGCGTTCAAACCCTAATTACAACAATACTTAATTCTGTAGATTAAACGTTATCATAAGCTGGTAAAAATATCCATTTATGTTACTCATGGAAAATGTTCACACCGCATCAGAATAGAACATTTGTTACATAATAACAAAGTTGTGAAAAGAAAAAAAAACCGTTAAACGTTGTTATATTCTCGTAGATAGAACTAAAATCTCCCGGTCGCACTCAACATGCTCGCCCTTTCAACCGTGGGGGGCGTTATAATGTTACGGTCAATCCCACTATTCGTTGGTAAAAGAGTAGCCCAAGAGTTGGCGGCGGGTGGTGATGACTAGCTGCCTACCCTCTAGTCTTACACTGCTAAATTAGGGACGGCTAGCGCAGATAGCCCTCGAGTAGCTTTGCGCGAAGAAAAACAAAAGGACTAAAATCTAACTAACCAAAGAGTGTTAAATTTTTTTATCGTCTCAGTCTTGAATTTTATTTATAAGGCGGATTTACACGTGTGTGTGTGTATCCCTAACTTAAGGTAGCATGACAAAAAATTATGCAAAACAATTCTATTATTCATACATTTTTAAAGTTTATTTTACAGTTTTTGTTGCAGGAACTATTTGACACTTTCTTAGGCGCTTCTGTTGTACAATAAATTGTCCTGTGTACATATTTGTGTGTGTCCAGCTATTTAACTAGTGTTCTTTTGTTAATATGTTTAACTAAAAAAAACAATTATTGTTTTGTATACGTTTCGTCTTTCTTAGGTCATCTTTAGATTAACAAATAAGAACATTTGTTAACCTGAAGATTGTCTAAGAAGGTTGAAACATTGTTCTGTACTTTATTCTAATTAAAGTTTTAATACCCTTAATAGCTGTCTTGATAATATATTTTTACTTCAAGTGGGTTTCTCGTCATCTCAGATCATTATCTTATTTGTTTTTTGAATTACAGAGTCATCTAACATTTTCTTTTAAGAAATCAAACTCATACAGTGTGGTTTTTCTAAATAGATTTTTAATAAGTTGTATTATAAAAATATAAGAGTACGTAAACCGGCTTTCAACTTATTTAAAACTACTTTACAAAAGAAGAAAAAGAGATGTCGGTACAAGTTTTTCAAACTTCTACTGACGTCAGTAATGAAGGAATTATGAAATCAAATGATTAAGAAAATCGACATGGGTGATTTTGAGTTTTTTTAGAATGAGTTCTCTTATCCGTTCAGGAATGTTAATCAGATCTGACAGTGACAAAGTGCGTTTCTCCAACCTCTTGTTCGTCCGTTCAGGTTGAAGCACAGAAGGCATTAAGCTAAGGTAGCGATGGGTAACGCCTGGGCTCTAGTTTTTGTTCGAATTCGTCGTCTAGAGTTTCTCAAAGGGCCATTAGCTGTAACTCCCTAACAAATACTCTTTTCAGAGGAAACCGACGCTATTTTGGACACAGAGCTTCCTCTGTTTGCTGATGACACTTCTGTCCTTTAATCTCTCATAACCTCTTCAAAGAAATCGTATTGAATAAAAGAAACTAGAAAAAATACATATTAATTAATTACTTTAAGTCTCGGACACAAGAGATGAAACAATTCTCACTCAGAATTCAGCACGACATGAAGACAACGAATGAAAAAAACAACAATAAAAACCACGAAGAATCAGGTGAGAAGAAGCGATTCTTTCAGTGTAGAATGTCTACTCACAAAGACTTCTTAGTTCTACCAAGTTGTACTTCTGTCGTGATTAATTAGTATCTTGCTAATAGCGCGTTTCGTTTCTAGGAAAAAGCAACAAAACTATGGAAGCACTTATGCTTTAGGTAACATAATTCACATATTTTTAGGGTGCCACCTAACGGATGTACAGTAAACTAATGATAAGGAGTTTCACCGAACAATAATGCGGGGTCATGATCTTTTTTACCCTAAACTTTTGTGTTCACACGTTCTCTTCTCATATACTATTATAACGTAGTTTGTGATGTATACATCCAAACACTCGGATTTCGGAAACTACCGCACCATTATCACCAGGCTCGGCATGGCCAGGTGGTTAAGGCACTCGACTCCTAATCCGAGTGGGTTCGAATCTCCGTCGCACCAAACAAGCTCGCCCTTTCAGCCTTGGGGGCGTTAAAATGTGAAGGTCACTCCCACTATCTGTTGGTAAAAGAGTAACTTAAGAGTTGGCGGTGGATGATGATGACTAGCTGTCTTCCCTCTAGTCTTACATTGCTAATTTAGGGACGGCTTGCACAGATAGCCCTCGTGTAGCTTTGCGCGAAATTCAGAAACAAACAAACCACCATCACCAATCATAACTGGGTAATATTTTTTATGACTAGGCAGCATTTGTATAACTGAGCAATAAATAAAACAATTAAAATTTCCACACAAGTGATGCGTTTTAGATTTAACCCTTAAAAACTACAAACAAAAATGGAGTAAGTTTCAAACTTAACCAATAAAAATTACAAGAAAATGAGTAAGTTTCAAATGTAAAACAATCTTTGTTTTCATGAGTGAAAACACAATGAGTGTTGCAACAGAAAAACAAGGCAGTGTTATTGATAACGGAGTCTACAAAGAAAAACATCAATGAAAATCCATTCTGTGATGAACTGTTGTGATGATAGTTTATTTTTAAACTAAAATTTCAATAAAATATTTTTTATCATGGACGATGGATCTTATTGAGTCCATCGTTGTAGAACTGTCAGACAATCCCACAAAAGGCTGCAGGTCCATTAGTTATACTTGTCCGAAGGGCGGGTATTTTTGCTAGTCTTTATAACGGACTTTTATATTGTCAAGTTTTGTTTGTTTCACTCACAACTGTTTTGGGTCAGCATAGCTACGTGTACAAACTCATTACTGGTCAAGAAATAAATCCTTTTTATGCCGAAAACAATGAGTGTGTACATATACAAAAGTATACGCAAGTTGTCAAAATCTCTTCGACATTTCAGAAAATTGGACTAAGTAGGAAAATATCTCATTTCTCTTAATTTATCCAATGCGAGTCGAAGTCAGAGCTGTGTAAAAATAAAAGCATTTCAGATCTATTTTTACACATCCCTGATTTTAAAACTTTTAAACTTCAGATCTATCTTTACATAGCAATGAATTTCAAACCGTTCAAACTTCAGATCTATCTTTACACAGCAATGATTTCAAACCGTTCAAACTTTAGATCTATCTTTACATAGCTATGATTTCAAACCGTTCAAATTTCAGATCTATTTTTACATAGCTATGATTTCAAAACGTTCAAATTTCAGATCTAACTTTACATAGCTATGATTTCAAAACGTTCAAACTTCAGATCTAACTTTACACAGCTGTGATTTCAAACCGTTCAAATTTCAGATCTATTTTTACACAGCTATGATTTCAAAACGTTCACATTTCAGATCTAACTTTACACAGCTATGATTTCAAACCGTTCAAACTTTAGACCTATTTTTACATAGATCTGGCTTCAAACCGTTCATACTTCAGATCTATTTTTACACAGCAATGAATTTCAATCCGTTCAAACTTCAGATCTATCTTTACACAGCTATGAATTCCAAACCGTTCAAACTTCAGATCTATCTTTACACAAATTTAATTTCAAACCGCTACGGAAAAATTAAGAGGAATGTGGAAAGCAACAACGACAACATCTGCGGTTAATTTGTTTTTATTACATTGTTTAGCGATATTACATTTCTAATAGTTCGGCGGATTGTGGTGGTTAAACCGCAGCGTTTAGGAGCTGTCCTCACGCGAAGGTGAGAAGTCATACGCACAACGTTCACCGTGACCATCCCGAGAGATGTTATTTCGTAACGAAAGTTTGCCGTCTTTTTGGTGCCGTTTTTCTTGTTGTTTTAATAAAACAACCTGTGAACATATAACAACATTATCTGGTTAGCAACTCTGTCGAGATTATGAATAAAAAACAACGCATTGGTGTTGTGTATGTGTACTCATCAGGGAGATCGAATCACACATTTTAGCGTTATAAATCCTCAAGCTGGAAACTCCAAACTGCGGGCGAGTTACATACTGAGATAATTTTATCTGCTATATTCTTAAACATTAACCTGGACTAACCGTAAACACTCGGAGTAAAAACGTTGTCCACTGTTTAGAGATTTCCAGATCGTTATAGCTGAGATAAAAGAGAAATTGTTATTGGTAAATCTACCCACGCTGATAGTTTAACAGTTTCAGAGCAAAGATATCGAAGGTTGTTGTTTTATTTTATTTTGGGGTTATATAATGGTATGTTAATACAACTTTTTATTTGTGATTTGTTTTATCAATTTTCGTACTGTGTGAATCTTTAAGGTGAATAAGTGAATCAGTCATACTAGGGAAAAGAGAGAAAAAACAACAACAAACTTAATGGAACTGTTTCTCTACAACCAGTAAAATAGGCTTTATTAAATGGTTATCAATGTGAATCGATCATAGAATGGAAAAGGCGAAAATGAAAAACTAAATTTAATTATATCTTGACAGCCAATAACGTAAGCTTTATTAATCAGTGTCTACCATAGACAGCCAATCTGATTTCATTTTAGAAATGAGTGTATTTCAAGACGTGTTTCTATCAAAGATAGACTCACCTACGATTATTTGGTAAACTGAACTATATCTTGACAGCCAGTAGCGCAAGCTTTGTTAAGCGGCGGTTACCAAGGTCAACCAGTCTGATCTAATTTTAGTAATATGTGTATTTCAAGAAATGTTTGTCTCGAAGATAAACCTAACTACAAATTTTGTAGAAATTCGATTTTTCTTACTCCTATTTGCACTGTTATTTGTGTATGACAGCATTTCGTGGATGGTTTTATCGGGATGTTGTATATGAAATGTCGGATTTTCATATGCAAACTTGAAACTCGATTTTTTATTGGCTAAAATAAAAGCATTATCGTAAACTTGTGAGAACAATATAATATATTGTCTGGTTCATTTCAAGCTCACACTGTTTATCGTATTTCAGAGACTTGATTTTTTCACTATAGTTAAAAATTAATGTTCGTGTAATTCTTTCTGTACAAGTATTCACTCTTGGTCACAATGTGGCGACAGCAGCTTGTAATATCGATCATGCATTTAGTGATGGCACAGCTAATGAGTGTACAGCACAGCTTTGGTTTAGATTTTGCTCTAGTGACATAAACCTTGAAAATGATCCTCAGGACCCTCCTCAGACAACCATTAATGAGGAAGAATTGAAAACCTTAGTTGCATCAGATACCTGCCAAATCGTGAGGGAACTTGCAAAAATAATTTGATATTTATTATTCAACAATTTTCCGACATTTTCATGTGGTTGTTGTTTTGAATTAAGCACAAAGCTACACAATGGGCTATCTGTGCTCTGCCCACCACGGGTATCGAAACCCGGTTTTTAGCGTTGTAAATCCGCAGACATACTGCTGTGCCACTGGGGGGCCCAACATCTTGAAGCAACTCATGAGGTGAAAGAACTCGTTAAATGAGTACCTCATAATTTTACTGAAAACAATAAAAAAAGATGACTTGAAATTTGTTCCTCACTCCTTACTCACTACTAAAACGACTCGTTTTTCAACAGAATTGTCACCTGTGTAACAGTGGCTTAACTATGAAGTATCAAAACCAGCTCTTCACCCTAAAAAATTATGATCAGTGTTTGGATGTCGTCAGTAGGTGTGGTACATTATGAAACCCAGGAGAAATAATTACAGCAGATAAATATTGTTGTGAATTTGAACCCGTGCATCGACAGTTGTCATGAAAACATCCAGCAGTAGCCAATCACAGTGGACCCATACTGCTTCATGACAATGCTCAAACTCGTGTCTCGCACGTTACTGTCCAAAAACTAAACAAACTTCAGTATGAAACTTTACCTCATCAACCACATTCAACACATCTTTCCTATACAGATGATCACTTTTTAAACATTTGGACATTTTTAAAATAAAAAAATGTTTTCAGACTAAAGGTCAATAGAAAGTACCTTTGAAGACTTCATTGCATAAAGACATCCAATTATTTAAAGATGGTACTCATAAACTTATAACTGGTAGGCAGAAGTGTATTTAGTCTAAATAAGCTTATATTGATTAAATAACAAAAAGATGTTTCACGTCTTCCTTTAAAGATACAACATTTCATATCTAACAGCCTGATATTTCCACGGTTACTGTTGTTTGATTACATTAATTATTTTCCGTAAGAGTCTAACCTTGATACCTAGTAGTTGAGTAAAAAGAATATCAGAAAATCAGACTATAATTCTTGACCTATGGTCATTCAGAACAAATAGTAATAAATACTATGTTTGAAATAAAATAAATCTCACATTAGGTTTAGCAATACATAAAAGAGAAATTTCAAAACCTGTTTCATCAGAAGTAAAAAGAGGCTGCGAAATCAAAACTTATTGATTCGTGTGTTGTTACAGAGGCCCTGATTATAGTCATAAGTCAGCTGCGACGAGTAGAACGAAAAGTACAGAGAGAAAAGTTAGGAAACAGGATTCTTAGCTACAGCGAGGACACACTAGTGTTGAAGACCGGGTACCAGTTTATTTACCCTCTTAAAATACCCTCATAGAAAATAAAATATCTATTCGTAGTAATCGAAAACTATGAGGCCTCCAAATTAGAACAACAATTGAGGATTTTAAAATTTCGTTTCTTTGTGTTTTAATAGAAAACTGTACAATGGGCTATCTGAACCGGAATTAACTCAGAGATAGAACCCTTAATACTATCATTATAAGCCTTCCCGGAGACGGGAAATTTAAAACGAAGTATAATAACAGTCGAACGTTCAATAAACAAGAAATTTGTTGATGGCAAAGAAGTGTCCAACTTTCGAAAGCTTTCGAATTTTTGTGTCAATAAAGGCAAAATATTGTTCTTGTTTAGAAAGAAGTTTGCGTAACTCATACATTAAATATACAAATTAGATCTGACGTATTATGTTTACAAGGCTCTGGTTTTGAATATGAAATTAACAAATTCGAATGAATGTGAAAATTTTTCTCTCATTTGCCGTGATTTATATCGTACATTTTAGGCCTAAAGTACACAAAAAGTTGAAACTTTGTGTCAAAATATAATAGCTTAATGCAACTATGATTTCTAATGGTTTAATTATATTTTATTTTGTTTATTATTATTTTCACTGATAACACAATAAGAAAATGAGAAATGGACCAGTTAACACAGACAGTGCAAAGAAATGGATACCGGAAATATTTCATAGAACAAAAACACTGAGGACATACCGAACAACAGATACCAGTGGTAACTGTGTCACTTCTATACACCAGAAACCTGCGGACCAAGCAATATCAGAACAATCTTCAGAAGAAACAATCACCAAAGTCAGACTATCGAGCAAACAAAGAAGTGTGTGTGTGTGTATATATACGTATAACATTCCATACAGTTGTAGTAGTTCACACAAAGGAGAAACAGGCCGCCCTCTGTCTGTCAGATTGAAATGGCATAGGAAGGTAACCATCTAGGGCGAAATCGACAAATCTGCCATAGCAGAATATGTGTGGTCTGACGGAGAACACAGACCAACATGGGACCAAGTCACTATCACCAACATTGTAAAATAAAGAAAATTAGTACCACCAGTAAGACAAGGGTAGACGTAAACATAAGCCTAACATGGCTCTCAGTACTATGAATTGTGACAACTCAACAAGAAGCTTTCTGGTTGTGACGCATAAAAATAAAATAATAATACTAAATGTTTGATATAAAACCTGAAGACTGCTGGGCGAAACGTTGTGAAAATAATAATAAAGACAAGAATAACAGGGCGAGTAATTCTACCACTAGTTAAATTAACACTGTTAAAATTATTCCGCTAAACAATGATATACTAATAACTTTCACTGACACCTGGATAATGATTTGAGTTATTACGTAAATATATAAAATCTCCAATTCTATTAGTAAGCGATGCTTTATGTAAAAAATATCTGGAGCTTAGACCTTGAGTTTAAATTATAACACCATTTTTGTAACACTGTTTATCAAACATTTCGATAATCGATTGAACAGCAAGAATTTCCTAAAAATACAAAGTAGCAAAATAATATGAATAAACAAGAATTAATAACTAGCCTTCCATGGTCATGGTTTAACAAGTTACGAACCAATAACTAGCCTTTCAAGATCATGGTTTAACAAGATATGAACCAATAACTAGCCTTTCAAGGTCATGGTTTAACAAGATATGAACCAATAACTAGCCTTCCATGGTCATGGTTTAACAAGTTACGAACCAATAACTAGCCTTTCAAGGTCATGGTTTAACAAGATATGAACCAATAACTAGCCTTTCAAGGTCATGGTTTAACAAGATATGGACCAATAACTAGCCTTTCAAGGTTATGGTTTAACAAGATATGAACCAATAACTAGCCTTCGAAGGCCATGGTTTAACAATATATGAACCAATAACTAGTCTTCTATGATCATAGTTTAACAAGTTACAAACCAATAACCAGCTTTCCAAGGTCATGGTTTAACAAAATATGAACCAATAACTAGCTTTTCAAGGTTATTTTTTTACAATATATGAACTAATAACTAGCCTTCCAAGGTCATGGTTAACAATATATGAACCAATAATTAGCCTTCCATGCTCATGGTTTAAAAAATTACGAACCAATAACCAGCTTTCCAAGGTCATGGTTTAACAATATATGAACCAATAACTAGCTTTTAAAGGTCATGGTTTAACAATATATGAGCTAATAACTAGCCTTCCAAGGTCGTGGTTTGACAAGATACGAACCAATAAACTGTTTGACAATATCATGGTTTAATAAGATATGAGCCACAAAGAAAAATTAACAGTTCAGCAAGGTCTTGGTTTAACGAGATATGAACCACAATCAACAGACTACCAAAATACTGAAGGAAGTGAAACTCTTGTCCTGCTAATTTGTTGCTACCCTTTATTTTACTTATTTATATATATATATACACACACTTGTGAAAATTAATTGAAACAAGATGGAAAATTACGATTTATTCAATTTTTCTCGTTTTATTTCTGAGAATCGAAAAAAAAATTACTCACAAATTAATACATGATATGACCGCCTTTATTTTTCAGAAGATCATTAATCCGCTTTGGCATCGAGTCCACGAGTTGACTGCAATCTTTACTAATTTTTGAATCACGGTACCACACCTCAATTATAGCCTCAATTAGCTTATCTTTCGTGGTACAGTCTTTTCCCCGAAGTCTTTCTTTGCAAATCGCCCAAAGATTTTCAATAGGATTTAAGTCCGGAGAGTTTCCAGGCCAGTCCAGCACCTTTATTCGCGTTGTAGTCATAAAATTCTTCACAAGTTTCGATGTGTGGCACGGAGCCAGATCTTGCTGAAAAATGCCAGATCCATCTGGAAATCTCTTTTTCAATTCTGGAACGACTCTTCTCTACAAAACTTCGATGTACTGTGGTCCTCGCATCATACCTTCTACGATATATAAGCCTTCGACGCCTTAGTAGCTGAAAAAGCCCCAAAACATCTTCTTCAAGGAATGTTTTACAAACTGATTGATGTGAGATTCTCGAAGTTTCTCACCTGGAGATCTGCGAATATGCAGACTTCTTTGACCCTGTACGAAGAAATGAGTCTCGTCACTGAATAACACCTTCCTCCATTGTTTTTGTGTCCAGTTCTTGTATTTCATACCCCATTGATACAGTTTTTTCTTCATTGAGTTGGTAAGAAGTTGTTTTTTGACTGGTCTCCTTGCCCTTCTTAGGTGTTTCTGTTTTGTTTTTTAAAAGTCAAGAATTTGTTGCTACCCTTTATTTTACTTATGACTACCACTGTTAAAAGTATTACACTTAGTGTTACTAAAGACAAGAATTTGTTACTCCCCTTTATTTTACTTATGACTACCACTGTTAAAAGTATTAAATTTAGTGTTACTAAAGACAAGAATTTGTTGCTACCCTTTATTTTACTTATGACTACCAATGTTAAAAGTATTAAACTTAGTGTTACTAAAGACAGGAATTTGTTGCTCCCCTTTATTTTACTTATGACTACCAATGTTAAAAGTATTAAACTTCGTGTTACTAAAGACGGGAATTTGTTGCTCCCCTTTATTTTACTTATGACTACCAATGTTAAAGTATTAAACTTAGTGTTACTAAAGACGGGAATTTGTTGCTACCCTTTAATTTACTTATGACTACCACTGTTAAAAGTATTAAACTTAGTGTTACTAAAGACAAGAATTTGTTGCTCCCCTTTATTTTACTTATGACTACCACTGTTAAAAGTATTAAACTTAGTGTTACTAAAGACAAGAATTTGTTACTCCCCTTTATTTTACTTATGACTACCACTGTTAAAAGTATTAAACTTAGTGTTACTAAAGACAAGAATTTGTTGCTACCCTTTATTTTACTTATGACTACCACTGTTAAAAGTATTAAACTTAGTGTTACTAAAGACAGGAATTTGTTGCTCCCCTTTATTTTACTTATGACTACCACTGTTAAAAGTATTAAACTTAGTGTTACTAAAGACAGGAATTTGTTGCTCCCCTTTATTTTACTTATGACTACCAATGTTAAAAGTATTAAACTTAGTGTTACTAAAGACAAGAATTTGTTGCTCCCCTTTATTTTACTTATGACTACCACTGTTAAAAGTATTACACTTAGTGTTACTAAAGACAAGAATTTGTTACTCCCCTTTATTTTACTTATGACTACCACTGTTAAAAGTATTAAATTTAGTGTTACTAAAGACAAGAATTTGTTGCTACCCTTTATTTTACTTATGACTACCACTGTTAAAAGTATTAAACTTAGTGTTACTAAAGACAAGAATTTGTTGCTCCCCTTTATTTTACTTATGACTACCAATGTTAAAAGTATTAAACTTAGTGTTACTAAAGACAAGAATTTGTTGCTCCCCTTTATTTTACTTATGACTACCACTGTTAAAAGTATTAAACTTAGTGTTACTAAAGACAAGAATTTGTTGCTACCCTTTATTTTACTTATGACTACCACTGTTAAAAGTATTAAACTTAGTGTTACTAAAGACAAGAATTTGTTACTCCCCTTTATTTTACTTATGACTACCACTGTTAAAAGTATTAAACTTAGTGTTACTAAAGACAAGAATTTGTTGCTCCCCTTTATTTTACTTATGACTACCACTGTTAAAAGTATTAAACTTAGTGTTACTAAAGACAAGAATTTGTTGCTCCCCTTTATTTTACTTATGACTGCCAATGTTAAAAGTATTAAACTTAGTGTTACTAAAGACGGGAATTTGTTGCTCCCCTTTATTTTACTTATGACTACCAATGTTAAAAGTATTAAACTTAGTGTTACTAAAGACAAGAATTTGTTGCTCCCCTTTATTTTACTTATGACTACCACTGTTAAAAGTATTAAACTTAGTGTTACTAAAGACAAGAATTTGTTGCTCCCCTTTATTTTACTTATGACTACCACTGTTAAAAGTATTAAACTTAGTGTTACTAAAGACAAGAATTTGTTGCTCCCCTTTATTTTACTTATGACTACCAATGTTAAAAGTATTAAACTTAGTGTTACTAAAGACAAGAATTTGTTGCTCCCCTTTATTTTACTTATGACTACCAATGTTAAAAGTATTAAACTTAGTGTTACTAAAGACAGGAATTTGTTGCTCCCCTTTATTTTACTTATGACTACCACTGTTAAAAGTATTAAACTTAGTGTTACTAAAGACAAGAATTTGTTGCTCCCCTTTATTTTACTTATGACTACCAATGTTAAAAGTATTAAACTTAGTGTTACTAAAGACAAGAATTTGTTGCTCCCCTTTATTTTACTTATGACTACCAATGTTAAAAGTATTAAACTTAGTGTTACTAAAGACAAGAATTTGTTGCTCCCCTTTATTTTACTTATGACTACCAATGTTAAAAGTATTAAACTTAGTGTTACTAAAGACAGGAATTTGTTGCTCCCCTTTATTTTACTTATGACTACCATTGTTAAAAGTATTAAACTTAGTGTTACTAAAGACAAAGACAAGAATTTGTTGCTCCCCTTTATTTTACTTATGACTACCAATGTTAAAAGTATTAAACTTAGTGTTACTAAAGACAGGAATTTGTTGCTCCTCTTTATTTTACTTATGACTACCACTGTTAAAAATATTAAACTTAGTGTTATTAAAGGCTATCCAGTATAGAATTCTTTACTTTTTTTCTCTGGTATCTGCTAATTTTTGTATTGGATGTGATGGCTGTATGACATCATTATATTTGGGTGTTTAGTGCAATTAAATAATAAAACAAGCATCAGGCTTGTTAATTAACTACATTTAACTAATAAACAATTATTCCAGCATGAAACAGAAAACTGAAATAATTAATCAGTTAAGTTGAATAGCCAGCAATTAATCAAATGTAATGAGAAATTCTAAAGACAACGTTTCAAGTATCTGGACAGTTGGATTAATTGAAATGTATTATGAGAAACATTAATTTTGATATGATGATAACTTTTGTGGAATTAATAAGTTTAATCATAATGTTGATTAATGAATTATTTTGTGTGGCAATAACTGACCAACTTGATATTCATATGTAATCAGTTAAATGATTTGATAACCCAGCTCTAGTCATTATGATATATTATTATTTTAAAATATAAAAATCATGAATTGTTACATTATTCACAAGATTATATAAACCAGAAGTATGAAGCTAATTATATAAAGATTTTGTTTTCTATTTTCGATGTTTGTAAAACAAACTACTGAATACTATGGTAGTTTCATGTTTTTGTATTGCAATGTTTTTTTTAAATACTCAACATGTCTTTTTTCTTATTTTCATGTGCTGAGGACGTTCTGGAGCTTAGCTGTATCTGTAATCTTAATGTTCAATCATTGACATGTTAGAATGTTACTTTGATTTAAATGGATCTTTCAGGAATTGTGGGCTGACTGGTCAAAACTCTAAGATTCTTCTACAATTACTGATGGTATAATTATTTAAACAATTATTCTTGTCTTTATTATTTTCTCAATGATTTGACCAACGAGTTCTCTGGCTGTTGTCAGGTGTTATAACAGAATCTTTTTTTAATGCATCGCAATCAGAAAACTTTTTTGTGTGCAATTTCCAGGATTTCATATTCTCAAACCTGGGATCCTTAATATGAGCACACCGGCAACTTGGCTGATATAACACCTAATGGTGGCTGGAAAATTCAATGGTGAAAACGTAGTGAAAATAATATACTCTTCAAAAAAAGAAACGCAAAAGACAAAATCTGAGACATATTGTTAACAAGTTTATTCCGGGTAGTTTTGTATGACATGTGTGAAACTTTGCAGATTCACTGCTGAACATCCGGGCCCGGCATGGCCTAGCGCGTTAAGGCGTGCGCTTCGTAATCTGAGGGTCGCGGGTTCGCGCCCGAGTCGCGCCAAACATGCTCGCCCTCCCAGCCGTGGGGGCGTTATAATGTCCCCAATCCCACTATTCGTTGGTAAAAGAGTAGCCCAAGAGTTGGCGGTGGGTGGTGATGACTAGCTGCCCTCCCTCTAGTCTTACACTGCTAAATTAGGGACGGCTAGCACAGAAAGCCCTCGAGTAGCTTTGTGCGAAATCCCAAACAAAACAAAAAAAAGCTGAACATCCAAAGCCTGCAAAAGCGAAGTCCACGCTCACTAGTTAAAGTTTAACGTCACTCAACGTCAATAACGAGTATGCCCCCCGTGAGCATCAATAACTGCTTGGCATCTCCTGCCCATGGAAGCGATGAGATGACGAATCACATCCTGTGAAATGGCTGTCCACTCAGCCTGTAAAGCTACTGCAAGCTGAGGTAGAGTCTGCGGTTGACGTTGTCGCCGTCGCAGACGTCGGTCCAACTCGTCCCAAAGATGTTCGATGGGGTTTAAATCTGGTGATCTGGAGGGCCAAGGAAGAACGTTGATGTTGTGGTGTCTGAAGAAGACAATGGTGAGTCGGGCTGTTTGAGGACGGGCGTTGTCATGTTGAAAAACGTCGTTGACGTTCACCATGATGGGTTGCACATGGGGCCTAAGAATCTCGTCGACGGTTGCGTACGGTCTGATCGGATATCCTATGCAGCCCTGGTATGGTTGAGGCAGTAGACGTCGTAGTGGTGGTCCTATCCCGAAGGTGACGTAACCGGATGTAGCGATATTGTGCGGGCGTGGTCACACGAGGTCTGCTAGATCGTGGACGGTCACAAGTTGATCCATGTTGTTGGTGACGTTTCCATAGCCTTGTGATGGTGCTTGGGTGGACATTCACAGCTCTGGCAACATCTGATCGAGATTCACCTCCTTTCAAGCGACCAATGGCGTTGTTGCGTTGTGCTTCAGTCAGTCTTGGCGTAACTGTATTGCGTGTCGGTGGCTTAACACTGAGCTATGGAAACCGAGAACCCGTCACTTTTATAGGGATTTTGCACATGTTGCACTTGCAGAACATGCAGATCTCTCAAACAAATTTATTGGACACGAATACGTTTTGGCGAAAAATCCGATGTTTTCCTCCGTTTTCAAAGTGCACAACTTTTATTGTCATTTTGGTCTGACAATCAGTGCCTTAACACGTGTAACATCACATACTCTGAGCTTGTAATGTTATTACATATATTTCTCTTTAAAATAACAAAAATATCCCTTTTGCGTTTCTTTTTTTGAAGAGTATAATACACATAATAAAAACGAAATTCTGATGTTCGATATGCACCACTGAAAATAAATATATATTTTTACACGTTTTAAGGTCATTTAACGACGCATGTATTATATTATCAGTTGACTGCAAACATATAGGAGTGAGTCTATACAGATTTTGTTTATCGTATAGCTGGGTATACAATATTAACAGCTAATTAACTGGGGGTTTAACGTGTTTTACAAATGGTGACATACTGCTCTTCTATATATGATTAATGTCCCCCGTTAGTGCAATTGATTTACAGTGCTAAAATCAGAGGTTCGATTCGCTTAAGTGGACTCAGCATATAGCCAGATTTGGCTTTGATATAAGAAACACACACATATGTAATTAATATCTCTGGTATTATGATAGCTTCACATGTTTTAAATTTCTTTTAAATAGTCAGTTATATTAATATTTTTGTCATAATATTTATATGAACAATTAATGAAGACATTTTTGCATTTTTCACGTCGGTTTACCATAAATAGCATACCCTAGCCGAACGTCGTAAGAAATTGTTGGGTTTATGGCCGAAAATGTCATAACTAAGAAGGGTACCTAACTGATGACTTAGTGAGCTTTAATCTTTGCAATATTGTGTCTTATAGTGAATTGGTTTAGAATGTTTAGTAGACCTAGTTAGTTTACTGGCTTCATTAATTTTTAGGTTCGTTTAAGTTCTGATCAATACAGTGTAATCTAGGTTTTGATCACATGGTTTTAATATTATTACCTCTGGGTGCTTAAAACCTAGTAAGCATATATACCCGTCGAGGAAGCAAGCATTTCTTGTCTTAGAAATTTAGTTTCTGTCTATTAAAAATGTATTTTCAAGACGATTTGCATGGATATTAAAACTTTAATTAAAACAACGTGCACAACAACGCTTTTACCTTCTTAGGTTATCTTCAGGGTTAAGAAACTCCCTCTGAGTTTCTTGTCATCACGCTTTCTGAAGTCTTATAACTTAAGAATTTACTATTCTCTTAGCCACCCGCTAGTACAGCGGTATGTCTTCGGATTTACAACGCTAAAATCAGGGCTTCGATTCCCCTCGGTGGGCTGAGCAGATAGCCCGATGTAACTTTGCTATAAGAAACACACACAGAAATAAAACTGTATTGCATATATAGCTAGGTTTCAAGGAATTCACCAAGGTTAAGTCAGTGTAAGGCTTTCCCTCATCGAAGGATCCGTTCAGTTATGTAGCTGAACTTGAGGCAATCCAGCACAGAGGCATATGTGCCAAATTAATAACTCTTATTCTCATAAAAAAAATATAAACTAGAGAAATATTTTAAATTCAACTGTTTTTCAGTTGTTTTCCAAAAAAAAATATTTAATTAAAACTTTAAAAGATCATAAATACGATAAAGAAAAACTGTGTGATTTCACACAATATCTAATGTAATCTACTTTTTAATTCTACGCATTCTCATTTGAAAAAAATAATTTGCTATTTTTTGGTGTCATATTTTCGTGTAAAATGTAGGTGTTGTTTTACAAGTAACTGTCACACAGGTACAGCAACTTTCAAAATTAAATCATTGGTAGAAGAAGCCAAGAAAATCTCAAATTTTCGTGTTTGTTTGTTTTTGAATTTTGCGCAAAGCTACACGAGGGTTATCTGCGCTAGCCGTCTCTAATTTAGCAGTGTAAGGCTAGAGAGAAGGCAGCTAGTCATCACCATCCACCGCCAACTCTTAGGCTACGCTTTTACTAACGAATAGTGGGATTGATCGTCACATTATAAAGCCCCATCATCGATCATCACGACGGATGGTGATGACTAGCTGCCTTCCTTCTAGTCTTACACTGGGACGGCTAGCGCAGATAGCCCTTGAGTAGTTTTGCGCGAAATTCAAAACAAAACAAAATTTAAATGGTATGAAAGATGAATATACTGTGAAGAGGTGGTAAATCAAAATAGTAACCTACACTGGACGTTTCGAATTAAGTTTCACATCATGGATGATTTGGATAGTCGTTATAAAATTACAAAAGATTTTTATAAGCTTAAGTGAGTTTATAGGAAACATGTCACACATAGAACGTGTGGAACAAGTTAAGAAATTGTTTTAAGAAACTTAAGTACATAAACGCCCCCCCCCACGCTAGTACAGCGGTAAGTCTACGGATTTACAACGCTAAAATAAAGGGTTCGATTCCTCTCTGTCTGCTCAGCAGATGCCCGATGTGGCTTTGCTATAAGAAAACACAAATACATCAATTATAATATTGTTATTTTTTAAACAAAAATTTATAATTTTGCTGTTAACTGTGTGGAAGCTTGACTGTTGATGTCTGATAGTAATAACTGTACATAACTGATTCATGTGTTAAGAAACCTATGGAAACATTTCGTGTCGCTTTGTACATTTCAATTTAACCTTTTTTTGAATGCACACCGAAAAGAGTAATTATAATTCTGTATTGTATACAGACATATTAAGTATAGTGTTTCTTTTCCTTTTCTGTAATAGTTTAGACAGATGAACGTTTTTTCGTTCGTTAAGAATATTCAAAAATTTGCATTCGTATGTATTTAACAATAGAGAGTTGACTGTGAATCATGGCTAAACTGCTTTCGCTCTAGTTACACATTTCCTTGGGCCATTCCCTTTTGGTGTTGTGTGCGCTTTTTAGCAGGAAAGATTGATGTCTACTTGGAATACATTGTGTATATGTTGGCAGTGATATTAACTATTGTGATACCTCGAAGATACATCCCAACTATATTTATTTTGGAACGACCAAGGGTGTCACAGGTAACGCATTCGCATTAGAAGAAATGAAGTTATTCCTATGTGTGTGTGTGTGTGTATATATATATATATATATATATATTATCGTGTCTTTTACTTCACACAGTATATCATAGATTATTTCGGGGAAAGACACAATTCAGCGCCCGCAGTCAGTAGCCAGAAGGCATATAAGTCGTATAGTACGCTTGTTTATCTTTAATTGTTTGAATCTCAAAAAATATGACCGTGTCCGTTGTTTGCATTGTGTCTATTTTCTTTCTTCTTTCAATTCAGTTAAATTAAAATACTTCAGTTTACTCTCAGATATCTTTTGTCAATCCTAACTTCAATTACATTGAAATTCGTAGTTAAGAATTTAAAAATATCAGGATCCTTCTGATCAGCAAATTTATAACAGGGAAGTTGATTACGAAGCTTCGCCATGGATTCTGTCTCTTACCAAACAAACTCACGTGCTATGAACACGGAACAGTTGACACATTAGAGCGAATAATGTTACGTTTTCAAGAAAGATCAAAGTTGGAGTAGGCCTCAACTTTTTTCTGTCTCATTTAACATCTGGAACTTGACTACCCACGTACGTTAGCACGCAGAGAATCTAACCACTAACAAAGCATCTGTCCTATTCAGGGTCATTAATTACCTCTGTAAGTCATCGTGAACATTTAAGTTAACAGTTATCTCTTGGCTTTTTACTTTTTGTATCTGCGTAGTTTAGTTATACAGCAAGTTTATTTATCTAAACGCATCCTTTTCTGTTTATACTTGGAAAGATCGTATTTCCCACTCACAATGTGTTGGGCTGTTTCCAATACCGTTACACATACGTATGTGCTCATCTTTAATAGAATGAAACCTTACTGAGTTGTGTTATGGGAAATGCTTATACTTATGACGTCATCTATTAAGAAACCTTGGAGCTAAAAAAACAATAAGAATTTCAGGGTTAAACAATCCGGAATCTAAGAGTAATATATTATTGCATGTGTTTTTACCGCCATCTGTTAGGAAACATCATAGTTAAGAAAACGAATAAGACTAAAAGTGAGTTGTAATTGACAGAAAGAAAATTTTTTTAAAACATTTGTTTTCAAGTGAAAATATATATTTGTTCATTTTATAGTTTCGTTATTTGAATCTGTAATTTCATAAAATTATGGAAAGCCTCAAATAGCCCTTCAATAGCACATCTTCTAAAAAACTTGGTCCTTAAGAAACAAAGACCAAGTTTTTAGAAGATGTGTTATTGCAGGCTGTTTGATTTATTCAGTGCAAAAAAATAGGCTTATAAAATGTCTTTAAAACGTAATTCTTATCCAAACAGAATACAAACCTAAATTTATTATTATTGAACGAGTGTTATAGGAATTTGTTCTAATTCTGTAATCTTTATCTTATTATCCATGGGGCAAGTGTTAAATGAACTGCGAGTTAGAGTATGAAAATACTCAGATGTTTTTAAAAATAAAAGTGGGTTTGTGCTATAAATGAAAAGCTATATTCTTACTTTGTTCGTTAATCCTTATGTTTGACTTCCAGATACTTTCATATTCCACGTATCTTTAGATTCTCTACTAGTGCCATCTATTGAGCTTCAGAAGATACGTAAGTGAAACTTGACATAATTTTCTTATCTATTATTCACACGTTTCCAATAAAGAGTCACATAAATAATTTTATTTTGTATTAACTCTAATTGTCGTTTGATGTATACGTAAATCATAATAATTTTATTTTGTATTCACTCCAGCTGAAGTTTGGTGTATACGTAAATCACAATAATTTTATTTTGTATTCACTCCAGTTGTAGTTTGGTGTATACGTAAACCATAATAATTTTATTTTTTATTCACTCTAGCTGTAGTTTGATGTATACATAAATCATAATAATTTTATTTTTTTATTCACTCTAGCTGTAGTTTGATGTATACATAAATCATAATAATTTTATTTTTTTATTCACTCTAGCTGTAGTTTGATGTATACATAAATCATAATAATTTTATTTTTTATTTATCCTAGCTATAGTTTTATGTATACATAAATCATAATAATTTTATTTTTTTATTTATCCTAGCTATAGTTTTATGTATATATAAATCATAATAATTTTATTTCGTATTCACTGTAGCTGTAGTTTGATAATTTGAGGGTTGCGAGTTCAAATCCCCATCACACCAAACGTGCTCGCTCTTTCAGCCGTGGGGACGTTATAATGTGACGGTCAATCCCACTATTCGCTGGTAAAAGAGTAGCTCAAGTGGTAGCGGTGTGCAGTGATAACTTGCTGCTGTCCCTGTAGCCTTACACGGCTAAAGTCTCCCGCTAGTACAGCGGTCAGTCTACGAATTTACAATGCTAAAATCAAGGGTTGATTCCCTTCGGTTTGCCAGCACATAGCCCGATGTCGCTTTGCTATAAGAAAACACACACGTACTCTGCTAGATTAGGAACGGCTAGCGCACATAGCCCTCGTGTAGGTATGCGTGAAATTTAAAACAAACAAACCTTTCAGACCATTTAATAGAACAGCGGTCAAGTCTTAATATTTATTACAGTAAAACTCTGGTTTCGATACCCGTGAATGGTATAGCAGAAATAGCCCCTTGTGTAGTTTTGCTTAACAAATAAGCAAACAAATTTTCCTTCCGAAGTCACTTCGGGCATATAATTTCTTTTGTTAAGATTATTTTCTGTAGATGGAGCCACAAGATACTTAAGAGAAATTTAGTTAATGGCTGAAGCTTACTGGTAAACTAAGTGGTTATAAAAAAATGATATAAATTACGTTTCTAGGAATTTCTGTAAATGAACTCGTGTAGCTTTGCGCGAAATTCCAAATACGTATTTCACAAGTAATGAAAGTTTTGAAACTAATAAAAATATTACAAGCCTGCGAATTTGAAGTTCATAAAAATTGTTTTTATTTTAATAACGGATTTTCCATAATTAATCTTCGCATGCTTCAAAAATAATAATATTTTTTCTATCACGTAAGGATTTTTTTACAAATCGGAAAAATAAAAAAAGAACTTTTACTCAGATCAAATTATTATTTCGTTTACCACAATGAATATTTTATTATTATTATGTTATGTTTGGGTTCAATAATGATCGATACTACTATCACGTCGCGATTAGTCTAGAGAAATCTATAGCTAGTGGTGTTAATTGTTGGCCAGTTGACAACAGGGTTTGTTGACTAGTTGCTGTTCATCCGGTTAGTTAATCAAACAAGAGTGGTCCAAGAGTTGACGGTGAAAGCTGTTGGCCAGTTGACAATAAGTTCTGTTGACTAGTTGTTGGCCGTCTGCTATTGGATAAAACAAGAGTGGTCCAACAATTGTCTTCCTCTACTATATCAGTTTATAATTGGTGACAGCTATGCGCTGATAACGTTGAACGTAATTCTACAACATACTTATCACATTAGAAAAGGAATTAGATTCTACTTATTAGTATATCATTCGCTTATTATGTTAAGCCTAATGGCATATGGTAACAGTAACTAGGCCTTCCTTCCTTTTTACAAACTGTGTTAACATTCAGATCCAAAACAAAATATCATGTTAAGTATACGGAACTAAAACAAATGCGTAAAAGTTATTATCAGTTAGAGATTTTTGTCTCTTTTGAGCGATGTGAATCCACAGACATACAGTGCTGTACCACCAAACGCGTAATTTATTATAATTATCATTCATAAAGGCGTACATAAAAGAGACAGATATACAGACCTGGCCATAAATTTAGTCACGTAACTAAGACAACGAGGACTTTATTGTTGTTTTCTAAATTTTTCTTTCGATATTTGAACTATATGTTTAAACTGAAGTCCTGAAAGAAAATCTTGGACGTCTACAAATATTTTTAGCGTTCAATTATCGGGATGCGTCCGTATCTTGGCATTGTTACCACGTGATTTCATGTTATAACATTCATACTTGCACACACGTGTGTTTATCACGTGCAAGATGTCTTCTGTTGATTAGCTAGTCTTCTGGGAATTCTTTAAAACAAAGTCATACCTTTACGAAAAATTCCAATTAGAAACGAACTGTATTACAGAGGGCGTCATTTAGTAGTCTTGTTCATATCAAATTTCTTACTACTTTACGGGATTAACTTATTACAACTTAATTATGTTCGCCTCTGCTACTGCTACACGTAGCCAACTAATCCTGTTACAGAACGTCAAGTTCTGGAGGTGACAACGTCAAAAACGTATTACCCGCAGGCGTGGCCAAACGAGGTGTCTCTTCTATGAAAAATATCAAATTACAACACTTTAACATCACAGCACTGTAAAACAGCAGGAATGGCTGATTCCGCTGTGTTCTCGGCGAGAATCGAGACACGAATTTTACAATGACAAGAGCTATACATGTTACTGTTGAAACACTGGTAAGGTACGGACTTAAAGCAATAAAGTAAAACTACGTCTAGTAATACTTTCAATATTAAATATATATATATGCGTATTTAATCTCGACTGCTGCACGTTTGATGACAGTTACAACGTTATGTAAGTATATTAATATGTCAGTAGTATGATATATATTACATAATGAACATATATCATTCTACTGTCAGTTAGTATGTAATTGAGAGAGGGTATATTAACATACACTTCTTCTTCTTGGAGATGTGTTTGACGTGCGTTATAGCGCAGGTAGCCCACGTGTAGCTTTGCGTGAAATTCAAAAACCACAAAAAAAAACTAGCGTTAAGTGAAGATATTATATTAAACTAGTTTTCTCTCTTTTCGGTCATAAGTAAATTTGGCCCGGCATGGCTAGGTGGATAAGGCACTCAAATCATAATCTGAGGGTCGCGGGTCCGAATCCCCATCACACCAAACATGCTCGCCCTTTCAGCCGTGGGGGCGTTATAATGTGACAATTAATCCAACTATTCGTTGGTAAAAGAGTAGCCCAAGAGTTGGCAGTGGGTGGTGATGACTAGCTGTCTTCCCTCTAGTCTTACACTGCTAAATTAGGGATGGCTAGCGCAGATAGCCCTCGAGTACCTTTGCGCGAAATTCAAACCAAAGCAAACCATAAGTAAATTCATTTATAAGGTTCTTAGATGAATGCAAAAAAAAGTAATTGATTTACTTTGTATAGTTAAAAAAATCTAATTTAAAACTGGATACGTCCGTAAAATAAGAACTAAAAGAACAACATTGTAACAGCTGCAATATAACTGCATAAAAATGTATTCACAAGTACGAAGACATGACTTAAAATAGAAAAATACTCGTTGTGTATTCACAAGTACAAAGACATGACTTAAAATAGAAAAGTACTGGTTATGTATTCACAAGTACGAAGACATGAATTAAAATAGAAAAGTATTGGTTATGCAAAGGAGATTGAAAGTTGTACATTGTGTCCCTGAATTAGTTACTGTTACGACTGGGCTACCTCCATTTCTGTGTGTTTTATTTAGAAAATCTGTGATTTTACTCAATTGTTTTGCGTAGTTACTTACACTAAATTTCGTAGCAGGTACGTATATGCAATTATTCAATTTAATACGCAGACAATACATTTCAATACGTACACTGCTGGTCAAAATCTTAAGGCCAATGAACAAAAAGACGCAATGACGGCCGTGCAACTCACTACTGAGACCTCTTGTTGGGCATTTCCTACCCTGTTTAGGACTTCTTTTTGGTATGGTCTTAATCTTTTGACCAGCTAGTATTTAGGATAATTTCATAGTGTTCACATTTTCCCTATTAAATGCTAAAAAGTTTTTGTTTTTATTTTCCCTTTTCTTATTTTCATATTTCGAAGCTCTACTCAAATAAGTGGTTGAGTCTAACAACGCAAAATGCATATTTTTTCATTATGTTCATTAGCCTTATGGTTTTGGCCAGCAGTGTGTAATGAACGTATAACAAACATTCCACAGTCGATGGGTTAAGTGGTTGATTTGTTTCTTTTACTGCATTTCGCGCAAAGTTACACGGGCAATCTGCACTAGATAGATTATAGGGATAGTAGCTAATCAACACCACCCATCGCTAAATATTAAGATTCTAGAAAAAACAACAACATCGAACAGTAGAATTGATTATATCTTATAACATCCCCACGGCTAAAGGGTAAGCATGCTCGATGATACTAAGATAAATGTTTAATAAAGTCATAATTAACACAAAAACAGTTTGGAAGGTACCCCTAGGCTACTTAGTCAGTCTAATTACAAAATGTTCCAGTGAAGACGTACGAACAATATTTAATGGTTATTTTACAACTTTTTTACGTTCTCTGTGGATATCAAAAAACTTTCACCTGCTTGAGAATAGTTCGAAGTGTAAAGAAATATAACATTTCTACATTGCAGCTAGTGTTATGTAAATACTTAGTAATAGTAATGCAAATCCCGTTTTCACACGTGATAGAATTTCTTTGTTTACTTTTGTAACTATCACATTTCTATGGCATCCACGACTAGATAATGTTATCTTTCTAGATTGAGATGTAACAACAAATTAATTCACAATTTAACTTTAAAAAGATGTAGTTGCTACATAAAGGGAATGTGTGTAAAAAAGGTGAAATACATTGGTGCATTTAATAAATGAGAGTTAGTTATAAATGCAGAGTTTTGTTATTTTAGGAAATTATGCCCTTTCACTCTATCAACACAGGCTCGGTCAATCTGACCGACCACGTGACCTCTCTTTACTAGTTTGAAGTTTCTGTAGCTTTAATGCTTGTAAATTCTAATACATTGTGTATATCTTCACGAAATTACAAATCAGCCCCTTAACGACAATGAAATGTTTTTCTTATTTTTTGATAATATTTGTTTGGTAAACACTTATTGTAGGTTAAGTTTATCTTACGTGGTTTGTAATCTAATCTAACTTATGTGTAGCCAAAATGTATAACATTGTAGAACGGATGAATAAATTATGTAAATTCAGTTCCACTCAGTTCCATGATTTCCCATATGAGCCAGTCGATCTGACTGTAGCACATGAACCAGGCGGCTTACATAAACGAGAAACAATTTCAGCTAAATTATGGCCAAATGAATGACATTTCGTACTGTGAAACTAAGGGTATATGGCTCACGTGTTATTGTCACAAAATCTTTTTCCGAATTTTGGGAATGTGAGTTCAATATAAAATCACGGTTAAACACTACTGTTTTATTAAAGTACAGCCTAAGAATTGATTGTGGGTGCTGTTTACTAGCTGTTTTCCCTCTAGTCCTTAATTTAAAATTATGGACGGTTAGCGCAGATAGCCCTTGTGTAGTTTGCATAAAAATTAACAAATCATTGCCACCTCAAGTAAACCTATTACATTTCACAGTTACAAACCATCCCATTTATGTTTTACAACAACTCACTACGGGTTTTGTTACAAATCATTTGACCTATGTTCTAAAACACTTCGTTATAGATAGTTACGATTCATTCGATCTGCGTTTTGAAACAGCTCGTTACGAATAGCTACAATTTATCCAACCTATGTTCTAAAACAGCTTGTTACGAATAGCTACAATTCATCCAACCTATGTTCTAAAACAGCTTGTTATGAATAGCTACAATTCATCCGATCTATATCATAAAACAGCTTGTTATGAATAGCTACAATTCATCCGATCTATGTTCTAAAACAGCTTGTTACGAATAGCTACAATTCATCCGATCTATGTTCTAAAACAGCTTGTTACGAATAGCTACAATTCATCTGATCTATGTTCTAAAACAGCTTGTTATGAATGTAGCTACAATTCACCCGATCTATGTTCTAAAACAGCTTGTTATGAATAGCTACAATCCTGGCCCGGCATGGCCAGGTGGTTAAGGCACTCGACTCGTACTCTTAGGGTCGCGAGCTTGAATCCCCGTCCTACCAAACATGCTCGCCCCTTCAGCCGTGGAGGCGTTATAAGTGACAGTCAATCCCACTATTCGTTGGTGAAAGAGTAAGTAGCCCAAAAGTTGGCGGTGGGTGGTGATGACTAGCTACCTTCCTTCTATATTTCCTTCTAGTCTTACAATACTAAATTAAGGACGGCTAGCGCAGATAGCCCTCAAGTAGCTTTGCACGAAATTCAAAAACCAACAAACAGACAAGCTACAATCCATCCGATCTATGTTCTGAAACAGCTGGTAACGAGGGTTATTCTTGGCAGGATAGAAAGAAAAGAAGGTAAGTATTGGCTAGCTCAGTTTGATAAAGTATAGTACAGTTCAATCACTTTGACCTTCATGAACCAGTTTGACTTGACTGGTGTGTTTAGAAGTTTGATAACAAACACTTTCAGTTATTATTTTTGTTAGGATGTATTTCTAAGTCAGTTATTTTATACTATGGTCTATGATTTTACAAAATTGTGCCTCGTAGTTTTATTTATGCGATTATGACAGATACTCTGGTAGTTTTGTTGATATGTTAGTTTCTATTGTTATGATCATTGGTTACGACAGGTCATCATGTGGTCGGTAGTTTTATGACTGAGGTTATAACAAGATTGTGTTCGACAGTTTTATTTCCTGAAAATCTTTAGTATTGTTATTTCTGCTCTAAAGTACCAACACTTACAGCTTTTTGTGTTTTTAATCTTGCTGACAAAATTTAAATTTCTTAGCGGTGGTAGCTTCGTTGCAGCAATGACTTACATTGGTAAGAACATAAGGGATCTAATATTAGAAGAACTGTAATGATTTTACAACAGAAGAATACACTGGATTTAACTATTTCAACTGTTCATGTAGAAAAATGAGAAGACCGGGGATGGCCTAGTGATCACTGTATCGAGATTGTGAATCCTAGAGGTTACGGTGCATTATAGAGCCGTGGATGTGTTGTGAGAGTGACAGTTAGGTCCCACTATTCTGTAAGATAATAACAGCCCAAGAGTTGATGGCTGTTGACCAGCTCACTTCCTTCCGGTTTATCAGTTGAAAACTGAACGGCTGTGTGCAGTTAGTTCACTGCGTGGTTTTGCTCATAAATTTCGAAATAAACAAACAATTACAAAAATGACAAATAAATAACTACAACAATGACAAAATAACAAATACAATAATGACAAAATAACGAAGAAACAAACAAATACAACAGTGACAAAATAACAAACAATGACAAAACAACGAATAAACAAATACAACAACGGCAAAATAATAAACAAACAAATAAACATTGATAAAATACCGAGAAGAAAATCAAGTTTTCAACGTGGATATCATGTGGATATCATATGGATATAATGTGGATGTCATATGGATATCATATGGATATAATGTGGATATCATGTGGATATCATATTGATATAATGTGGATATCATGTGGATATCATATTGATATAATGTGGATATCATGTGAATATCATATGGATATCATGTGGATATCATGCAGCGTATTGAGAGACTTGTTTAACACAAGTTTGTTTATTTGATTTAATATAATCGCTAGTTCTTTAATTTAAGAGACTAAAAATGTTCTCTCGACGTACCGTCTTAGTATGTATATCCTTATGAATAAGAATATATATACCATCTGAAGATTAATCAAACGAAACTTCTTTGAATACTGTATAAATTATACATGAAGTGTATATACTGTGTAAATACATTGTAATGTTCACTTTGAATACTGTATAAATTATACATGAAGTGTATATACTGTGTAAATACATTGTAATGTTCACTTTGAATACTGTATAAATTATACATGAAGTGTATTTACTGTGTAAATACATTGTAATGTTCACTTTGAATACTGTATAAATTATACATGAAGTGTATTTACTGTGTAAATACATTGTAATGTTCACTTTGAATACTGTATAAATTATACATGAAGTGTATATACTGTGTAAATACATTGTAATGTTCACTTTGAATACTGTATAAATTATACATGAAGTGTATATACTGTGTAAATACATTGTAATGTTCACTTTGAATACTGTATAAATTATACATGAAGTGTATATACTGTGTAAATACATTGTAATGTTCACTTTGAATACTGTATAAATTATACATGACGTGTATATACTGTGTAAATACATTGTAATGTTCACTTTGAATACTGTATAAATTATACATGAAGTGTATTTACTGTGTAAATACATTGTAATGTTCACTTTGAATACTGTATAAATTATACATGAAGTGTATATACTGTGTAAATACATTGTAATGTTCACTTTGAATACTGTATAAATTATACATGAAGTGTATTTACTGTGTAAATACATTGTAATGTTCACTTTGAATACTGTATAAATTATACATGAAGTGTATATACTGTGTAAATACATTGTAATGTTCACTTTGAATACTGTATAAATTATACATGAAGTGTATTTACTGTGTAAATACATTGTAATGTTCACTTTGAATACTGTATAAATTATACATGAAGTGTATTTACTGTGTAAATACATTGTAATGTTCAGTCGTATACAAAAATTTGATCCTTTTATACACTGCAACGTGCGAGAGATGGAGAGAAAAGGAAAGATTATTGTATAAGCTAGGCCTGTTCGAAGCTGATTTATCACTTGCGTTGACAAATCGGGGCTTGAAAAGTGCAGGGTCGCAGATTAGCCAGAGAAACGTGAAAAATTAAACTCGGATGAAAAGAGACAAGAAGATTTAGAAACCTTTATGAAAACGACTAACAAGATTTAGCAGGCCCACTGCGACCTATTTGAGTGTTGGCTGACAGAAATCCTGCTATATGTAAACTACGCAACCAGCCAACCGTCGTGGTGAGAATACACGTCTAGATCCACGCAAAGATCAGACTAGGTCGTCAACGAAAGAAAAACGAATCAAAGACTTAGAGAAGCGAGAAAACAGCCGAAAGAGAACAATATTCGCTGTTTTATTATAAGCACTTTTACGATTAATAAATTTGCGTGTTCTCTAACTTTCTATAATGATACGCTGCTTCGGATTTCTCGACAACTGTGGATCATACCTGATAAGATAAGACGCTGTTTAGAGGCCTGACAAAAAGGTATATCTGTATATGTATATATATATATGTATATCGCCTTACTGAGTCTAAGGTAAGCTAAAGTTTGGGATTCGATTCCTGTTAAGTGCAGATAGCTTATCGCGCAGCTTTCTTTGTATTTAAATCTTACGTATTTAATATATATTTGTATATATTAAAGTTTCAATATGTCATTAGCTAAGGCTATTATACTTAACTTCGTGAAGATTGAACTATGTAATGGAAAGTATGACATTCACATACATTGAATATATTTTAGTGAAAATGTTTGAGTTATAACAAACTAATATAATCAGTCAGAGGTTTGGATTTGCTGTTTTTAACACACTCCTTCCTTATGATGTTTACTTATTTAAGTATTTAGCTTCATCAAATACACACATATATATGTATTACTGTGGTATTATGTATTCTTACATACGCATGAATGTTTTATCAGTTTGTTAAGACATTCATCAGGTTTCGTGAGCAAACAATTCACTTCTATATATTGTTTTAACAAAGTTATGACTGAAATACTAAACATGCAATTACCAAACACGAGAACAGGGTAATTCTAGATATTTTTGATACTCCTATATCAGTTTTGAAGGAAAGTGAAAGTTCTAAGGTACCGCATAAAGGAAGGAATAACTCACTATTTGTTCGTTCACGAAACGAAAGCCACTCTCCCTAAATCATCATAAGTTCGTATCTTCATTTCAATAAAGAATAAATTAACAGAAAATTGCTGTGTTACTACTAAATGATTCGTACAGCCCGGAATAGTCACGTGGTTACGACGCTCGACTCGTAATCTGAGAGTCGCAGGTTCGAATCCTCGTCACACCAAAGATGCTCGCCATTTTAGCTGTGGGGGTGTTAAAATGGTACGATCAATCCCACTATTCGTTGGTAAAAGAGTAGCCCAAGAGTTGACGGTGGGTGGTGATGACTAGCTGCCTTCCCTCTAGTCTTACACTGCTAAATTAGGGACAGCTAGCGCAGATAACCCTTGAGTAGCTTAGCGCGAAATTAGAAAAGACAAAAACAAAACACTTTACCAGGTATAATTCAAACCTCTCCCCCTGTGCTTTGGTGTTAAGAAGTACATATGTTCCCTTCATCCCAGTGGCACATATGGCAAGCTTGAAGGCTTATAACACCAAAACCTGATTTTCGATATCTGTGATGGGCACAGCAAAGATAACCCATTGTCTAGCTTTGTGGTGAACAACAAACATTTTTTTACTTTGAAAAAAAGATATTTATCCATGAATTACTTAATTGAAATTCGCTTAGTGTCTGGTGAAGTGTGAAAACATATTTTGAAAGAAATATTCTTCTTATGATAAAATATATTTATTTATTTATCGCTGTACAGGTTGTAAAAAAACGCTCAGAATGTAGATAAATATTTGTCTGAGAGGGTCTATTTGTCTGAGAGGGTCTATTTGTCTGACAGGATCTATATGTCTGACAGAGTCTATTTGTCTGACAGGATCTATTTGTCTGAGAGGGTCTATTTGTCTGACAGGATCTATATGTCTGACAGAGTCTATTTGTCTGAGAGGGTCTATTTGTCTGACAGGATCTATATGTCTGACAGAGTCTATTTGTCTGAGAGAGTCTATTTGTCTGACAGGATCTATTTGTCTGACAGAGTCTATTTGTCTGACAGGATCTATTTGTCTGAGAGGGTCTATTTGTCTGACAGGATCTATATGTCTGACAGAGTCTATTTGTCTGAGAGAGTCTATTTGTCTGACAGGATCTATTTGTCTGACAGGATCTATTTGTCTTACAGAGTCTATTTGTCTGAGAGGGTCTATTTGTCTGACAGGATCTATATGTCTGACAGAGTCTATTTGTCTGAGAGAGTCTATTTGTCTGAGAGAGTCTATTTGTCTGACAGGATCTATTTGTCTGACAGAGTCTATTTGTCTGACAGGATCTATATGTTTGACAGGATCTATTTGTCTGACAGAGTCTATTTGTCTGAGAGGGTCTATTCTCATCAAATGTGGCTCATAAAAAACAAACTACAACGTAATACAAAGAAAGAAATGATGAACTCACTTTTAAGATTAACGAACTGTTGACAGATCAACTTACCAGTAAGCGGAATTGTAAGATTTGTTTGGTTTGTTTTGGAATTTCGCACGAAGCTACACGAGAGCCATCTGCACTAGCCGTCCTTAATTTAGCTGTGTAAGACTAGAGGGAAGGCAGGTAGTCATCATCACCTACCGCCGAGTCTTGGCTACTCTTTCACCAACGAATAGTTGAATTGATCATCACATTATAACGCCCCCACAGTTGAAAGGGCGAGCATGTTTGATGCGAAGGGGATTCGAACCCGCGACCCTCAGATTAAGAGTCGAAAACAACAAAGCCATTATTTTTAAGATTGAATTATTAACAATTTCAGCTAATTCATCACAAGGTCTTAATAACAACACATTATTGTCACTGTGGTAAAATCTGGTTTTGGACGGAGTTTCTTAGTTTAGTGTGTTTTTCAGTTGACTTTGTCATATTTTGGGCAGTATCTCTGCCTATTTTAAGTGGAAGAGATTGCCCTAATTGAATGTGAAGTTTCTTTCCTTTTCACAAGTGCTTTCAACAGCAGCAAAGTCGAAATATTTGTAAATGTGCTTTTCAGCATGATTTATTTATTCTTTTGTGATTATATATGTGTGTTTTTGTAAGTTTATTTGATTATTCTTTGGTAAACAAAGTATTCTCACAGTATGCTATATGTGCAGTGTCATTGTTCAACTTATTCGTGTTTCTGAATGTATAAGGGTCATAGACCTTTTTAGTTTTATTTAAGTTTCTTTAGTTTCATCTTGATTAATTTTTACATTTTACTTTATGTCTTCTTTACCTGTTGTTTGGGGAAGATAGTCTATTTGAAGCAAGGCAAACAACCATTCAAACCAACCAACGTGTATGTGCTGTGTTAAGCCTTTTATGATAAAATACTATTATGAAATCTCTACAGTTAAAGCTTTGGAACAAAGGCTTATTTTAACTGTAGCTAAATATTCTAAAGATTAGATAGCACTGTATCTACTGCCACGTAGCATAACGGTTTGAAGATCGAAAGGTCCAGGGTGATACTGTTGTTTTTGTTGTTGTTGTTGTTTTTGGAATTTCGCACAAAGCTACTCGAGGGCTATCTGTGCTAGCCGTCCCTACTTTAGCAGTGTAAGACTAGAGGGAAGGCAGCTAGTCATCACCACCCACCGCCAACTCTTGGGCTACTCTTTTACCAACGAATAGTGGGATTGACCGTCACATTATAACGCCCCCACGGCTGGGAGGGCGAGCATGTTTGGCACGACTCGGGTGCAAACCCGCGACCCTCAGATTACGAAGCGCACGCCTTAACGCGCTAGGCCATGCCAGGCCCCCAGGGTGATACTACAGAGCATGCGATGAACTGTGAGTGCATGCAATAAAAGTTTAGTTTGTTTGTTGAATTTCGCTCAAAGCTACACGAGGGCTATCTGCGCTAGCCCTCCCTAATTTTGCAGTGTAAGACTCGAGGGAAGGGAGCTAGTTGTCACCACCCGTCGCCAACACTTGGGCTACTCTTTTACCAACGAATAGTGGTATTGACCGTCACTTATAAAGCCCCTACGGCTGAAAGAGAGAGCATATTTGGTGCGACAGGGTTTCGAGCCCGCGACCCTTAGTTGAGCGTCTTAACCGCCTGCCCATGCCGGGCCTGTTGTAAAAGTGAGAGTAAATCGCTATGACAACAGGTTCTACTGAATGATTCCTTTCCTTTGTTCAAAAGGTTAAAATAACGGACTGTTATACCCCACATGTGCATAAGGTACCATTCAAATTAAAACTTCCAGTTCTTCCCGAACAATCGGTTCGACAAACCGGGATAATCATCCATTATTTGGTGACATTTTGCAATTATGAATTTCAACAATGTTTACTAACGATTATACAGCTTGGACAGTTTATATGCACGATTGCGCCACCTGTTGTTTGATACGTTAAATCCCTCATTTAATCCGTGATTTAACTGACTATCTAACTCGTATCATATTTAGAAATTTCTAAATTATCCCATCATTTTGTTGAAAGATAAAATTGTGAATATCTATACATTTTATAGATTGTAACTTAATAAACATATTTTTGACAGCGTTATAAAGTGTTATTGAATTACGAATCTTTTGCTCTAATCTGTTACAGCCTTATAGATTAAGTATAGTATATGTTTTTGTTATTCCATGTTTATTTGTAATTAGAAGAAAAAATCAGCGAATTGGCCCAGTTCGGTTGAGGGTCAGATTTACTCCTGAAGCCAGATTATTTATATTATATTGAAGGAACCAGGGGGAGCTACAATCGATAAGTTAAAAATTCCATTCTTAAAAAAATTAACAAAAATATTACTAGATGATTTTAAGCGTTCCCACAAGTTTTGGTTTGCATAACCATCACCTGATTTTGTTATTGCTAAATATGTATTAGTAAATTTAGTTATACATATGGGGATAAGTTAGTAACGTGAAATACGATATGCCTATACAATGCCCTATTATAATTTTTATTTCAAATAGTAAAGTTTTTTTTTATTCTTCAGATTGAGAATAGCTAAGGCTAAGCGGACGTACAACACAAAAATTAGAAAAAAATTAAAAAAGCTAATTTTAGCCACCAGGATGTGGCTAAATATATGAAGTAGTCTAATCCTAGCTAAAAAAATATTGTTACATACCCCCTTCGATAGCTCTGCGGATAGTTTGAGAGTTTATAAGATCAAATTTTCGGTTCTATTCCCCTCGTGGTCTCAGCACAAACTACTTATTGTACAACTTCGCGCTTAACAAGAAAAATAAACCACAAACTTGTAATGTTGAACGAGTTTGTAAAATTTGGAACCTGATCAGAGTTAAAGACCTGACTGTGATAGTTTAAGGCTTCGGGTAACCCTATGATTACCATAAGATAAAATACGTATCTTAGTTTTAGATTTGATCTCAATTTTCTTTAACATGAGTACATTTTGATGTGGTGGTTTATAACATTTTATTGCAAATAAACCATTAGTTTATGTTTACAAATATCGCACACACACGTGATCAAGAGAGACAAGCATAAAAAATTCTGAAAGATATAGCTATGAACAAATATTGTGTACAAGAGATGGCGCCACATCAGAAAAAGTGTTAAACGTTTCTGGAATATCTCGCAGAACGTATACGAAGACAATATATTCCATTATCCGACAAGGTTACTGTGAAAAATATAGTGTAACCGTGTAGCGACATTCACCGTCACTTGTGATAAGAAGTAGCTTCAATAAACACTCTTTCTGGTTGAACCGCGACATATGATACGATATGTCATTAACACAAGCACTCTTCTTGGTTGAACCGCAACATTTGATACTATATATCATTCAAACACACTCTCTTCCTCGTTGAACCGCGACATGTAATACTATATATCATTCAAACACACTCTCTTCCTCGTTGAACCGCGACATGTAATACTACATATCATTCAAACAACTCTCTTCCTGGTTGAATCGTGATATATGATACTATATATCATTCAAACACACTCTCTTCCTCGTTGAACCGCGACATGTAATACTATATATCATTCAAACACACTCTCTTCCTCGTTAAACCGCGACATGTAATACTACATATCATTCAAACAACTCTCTTCCTGGTTGAATCGTGACATATGATACTATATATCATTCAAACACACTCTCTTCCTCGTTGAACCGCGACATGTAATACTACATATCATTCAAACAACTCTTTTCCTGGTTGAATCGTGACATATGATACTATATATCATTCAAACAAACTTCCTGGTTGTATAGTGACATTTTATGCTATACATAACTAAAACAAGCACTCTTTCTGGTTGAATCGTGACATTTGATACTATTTATCATTAAAACAAACTTCCTGGTTGAATCGTGACATTTGATACTATATATCATTAAAACTCTCTTCCTGGTTGAATCGGGACATATGATACTATATATACTAAAACAAGCGCTCTTCCTGGTTGAATCGTGACATATGATACTATACATAACTAAAACAAGCGCTCTTCCTGGTTGAACCGCTATCGTATTGGAACAGAAAAGAAACAAAATAAACAACAAAAGGAGAGAGGTGGAAAGGGGTTGTATGTGTGTGTGTGCGGAAGGTGGTTCTGTTTTTTTTCTAGAGATACATGCAGCATCTTACAAGTGATAAATATTTCTAAGGAGAATTTCGTTCTAAAGCGACCGCTATATCATATATATATTTATCATATCTATCATATATCATCTGTTCGCCATTTTGGTTTCTCAGGCTGTAAGCTTGACGTTTCCCGCTCTACGAAAATAGAGTCGTAATTATTATACCTCTTGTCTATGTTCTATACATAAATATTCTGCTAAATTTTGAAATGCCTTAGAATGACAATGTGCTTCTTACGAATGAGCGGTATGTCTGGGGACTTACAATCCTAAAATTCATGCTTCGATGCCCGTGATGGGCAGAGAAAAGTAGCCCGTTGTGTAGCTTTGGGCTTAATTTCAAACAACAACTTAAAATCGAGTAAGTTTTTCTTTTCACTTAGTCCATTTTTTGTGAAAAATCAGAAACAAAGTCCAGTGGAAGTTAAACCGTGAGTTCTGTTTACTGATCGAAGTCATTACTGTTAGTTTAAAATAACTTTGTGTAAACTGGAGAATAGGACAGAGTGTTGTTTTATGTTGTATTACTTTGTTCCGTCTTTTTGCCGTTGATTTAGTAAGATAAGAGTTTCCTAAATCGTTTTACTTAAGTGATTGATTAAAAATTAAAATTAACGTAAGTCAGCTGTTATTCATCTACCTTTTTTTAACGCCGTATCTGATTTATTTGTGCTTTATTTTGCTACAAATATCAGACTACTTACTGGTCAATAAACTCGAGAAATACCACAGATTAGTGTAATGGATAAGGATGTTAAAATGAACAGAGTCTTCAACAGCCGCGGCACTTGAAAAACTTTTGGGCAAGATTAAGGTAAATTAATCAATAAGACTTAATTTTGCCATTTTTACTGACTATATTTTTGGCTCGCGCGTATACCTGTTTCAATTTTAAAACTCATCAGGATCTCTATCAGCTTACATTCAAATTGAAATTATTTTAGGCAGAATTAGAGTAAATTAATATATGAGATATTGGGCGTGGTTAAATATATTAATCGAAAGGGTTTGACCTCTGCGTTCCAAACTTTAATTAGATTTCAAATCGGTCAAGGAATGACAGAGCTATAAGCTGAAACTTTGTACTTGTAAAAAAAAAAAAATTGAGAACCATTCTATGAGCCGATGTGCCGCGGCTAAAAAGTTCAACACGTGTGCAGTTGTCATAAAAGTTTAGAAGCATTATTTATCCATAATACACATATCTTAAAGAGAAGATAAGTCAGTAAATAAGCACTAGAAGGCGACATTGATGATACATTTGTCATTCCAGTCGCCAATAACTTACAATATCCATTACATCTATTATAAATAACACTTTTTTAAAATTACGTCCTTGTATTTTGCCCAATCTGTGCTGCTTTAACGAGAGAAGTTCGTTTATGATGCTTTAGTCCCTGTGAGGTATTTAACTGTCATCACAGACCGTGTTTACTTGTTGCAGTTGAGAGATAATTACAGGTCACCGGAGTTGCGAGAGACGATTGTAAGTAGTTCGAACAGCTCGTTTCTTCGGGTTCTCTGCGACTTGTAGCAGAGAGGTGCCAGAGCGCTGCTGCCTGCTTCACCACGGCATTTAAGTGTCGCCAAAGAAATCGAATATGTAACTAACTTTACGTAATGCTGAGTGCGAAACGCAATCCTTGGCTTATATTTAAGCGTAGCAATTATACATTACATATTTACTACCTCATAAATTTTATGCAAAATGTAATTAAAAGGTTTTTTTTACTCCTATCCGCACGAATTATCCGTTACTGCACTGTTGATGACCTTCCAAGTATTTTGTAGTTTATCGTAGAGAGAGCGACACTAATCAGTGACAGTGTCTGATTCCTCATAATAATAAAAAATCAAATCCCAGCCATGTTCACAGTATAAAAATTACTGGGTGATTTAATTCAAAAACCAACATTACACTGGCAAGATAGAGCTTGTGTAATTCATAGCGCCCTCTTTGGAACAATGAATTTATTTTTTCTTTTTGTGTTTAAGTAGAATCTGTATAATTATAGTTATGTGCCTTGGCTTTGAGACAGAATAATTCTCTCAAACCTTGGGCCCCGCATGGCCAGGTGGTTAGGACATTCGACTTTTAATCTGAGGGTCGCGTTTCGGAATCCCCGTCGCACCAAACATGCTAGCCTTTTCAGCCGTTGGGCGTTATACAGTTATGGTCAATCCCTCTATTCATTGTTAAAAGAGTAGCCCAAGAGTTGGTGGTGAGTGATAATAACTAGCTGCCTTCCCTCTAGTCTTACACTGCTAAATTAGGGACGGCTAGCACAAATAGCCCTCGTGCAGCTTTGCGCGAAATTCGAAAAACAAACAAACAAATTCTCGAGCTTATTTAACTCGATACAATTGAAATGTTTGTTTTTATTCTGGTTTTTCTCCATGGTTAATATTAAACCTCTACAGTAGAATCATGAAATAGATAGGCCGTAAGATACATAATATATAACGTTAAGTGAGCTCAGCGCGCCCTCTACGATATCACAAGCCAAAACAGTTACAGAAGCCAAAAGTGTGTCTAAATATTTTCGTGAATACATCACGACGAAAGAACCTCGTTAAGAGAGGGACAAAGATGAAAATAGTCGTGAATTCGTTACGTTCTACAGTAAATCGAATTGTGCTGGAAAAAGTAAAATGTCAGTCGTGTTGTTGCCCTCGGTGAATAAAGTTGTGTTGAAAACAGGTAGAGAAAAGCTATGGTAGATGTAAATAGACTTGTTGTGGTATTTATGGATTTCTCAACAAGTTAGATACATTACTTCACAATAACGGTATAATTCGCTCAGGAAATTTGCGAGGGTTTCAGTGAAAGAGGAACATTGAGATTTATATTATAACAAAGTTGGAAATGTTTTGAACAAAGAAACAAATTCTCTATTCAGACAATAGAAAGAAAAGATCCTCTCCTCTTGACAGAGGAGGGGCCCTTTACCTTAGCTGGTCCTTTTCTCAGTTGTAGAGGTCCAGACCTCCATCGACTTGATGACCATCTCTTGACAGTGCCAATTTTAAATCATCTTCAGTGGCTTAGTTGGGAAGTTCATTCATGATTACTTTTTGAATGTCTACTGGGATTTCTTGGACAGTGTCATCTCGGCAATTATGGTGGTATAAGATCTCCTTGGTTCATCATTGTTTCTTGGTCTCATATTTGAGGCTACTCCTGTTGACTGCAGAAGCTGTTGGATGAGTAATCTGGCTTGTTGACGCTTTTCACGCTTGACTCTTCCTGGTCTCAGGTGGCTTGGAAAATATTTTCAAATCTGCATTGACTTTGTTCTCTTAGGACTTGGACTCCCCTTGTTATGTGCCTAGCACCAAAAAGAGCTTCTTTAGAATTGGGATGTAATGATCCCATCAAAGATGATCCATATGTGCCATCTTCCACTCGTCTTCGTGTCACACCTTGCAATGGGACAAGTCATCAGTCTCCTCTTCTTAGTTTTCACCTCCATATGTGGTATCTACAGTGGTAGTGGTACCTTTTATTTGGCTGGCTAAATGCTCGGTCTTCCTAGACTTGATGACGTTGAACTTGTTGGAGTGAGTCTCGAAACATCCCTTGACTCTCGAGCATCATCAATCTTATTCAGTCATCATGAGCAGCTCAGCCCACGGGGATGTTAGCAATAGCCAATCCACTGAACTGACAAGCTCTCCCAAGTCCAGCACAGAAATACATCCTCGTCCATTAGCCCATTCATGCCCTTGCTCGATAGAAAGTCTGGGCATCCTGGAGCAGTAAAGAAACTTTAAGGTTAGCATTAGCACACGGCATTACACCTTAGCATTGTTTAGAACAAAAGGACAAACAAATAGAAATACTAGTTCACACTTGGTGAAACAGTGCATCTCAGGAACTATGTTCCAAGCCTGACATCTTATAAAATCACAGAAGGAGGATGACAATGGCTGAAACATTTCCTTAAGATAACTTAAATTCTGATTGGTGACAAGTCCAGCCAAGAGTGTAGGTTAAGGAGGGTTTTTAATTGGATAGAACCATGAACAAGGCTGCGGTAGAAGTACACATCCAAAGGCTCAACATGTATTCAATGTCATTATTGCCCATAGAGCACATGTCCGATGAACCAGAGGACTTTCCAATTCTATAACTTACCCAGACTTCCATTTTACTAATTATATATGGCTGTGCTGCTTGCTGCTTTTCTCTTCCATTGGACAACTGGAATGCACATGGTATATTCTGATCCAGGGTACAATCTGCGTGACAACCACATGGTAGGCCACGAAGATTGTACCCTGGGCCAGTAAGATGGAATGGAGACATTTTGGATCCTATACTGTCAAGCTGACTCGGGTCAAGTGCACTAACCTCATTTTTCTTTACTAACTTCTGCCAACTTTTTCATTTTTTTCTCTTAGGGTTTTCTCCCACGTACAATTATGTGACAGAGCATGAATTACAAGGTCTTAATGACAGGTGAATTCTGTCATATTCTCCTATTATACTTACAGCCAAAGTTTTTATCTTTTAAAGCCGAGTTTTTTAATGCAACAGTGTTGGAAAAATTAACCAATAGAAGTGTTTGATTATTCAAAATACACCAGTCTGTTCGAATGAAGATATTCCTCTTACTAACAAATAAAACACTAGGTGCACTACTTCTGTGTATTTGTTATGCAATATCAGCTAGAGATAGTGACTTTTGTGCACTATTTACAGTTTTACTAACTCGTGGATAGTTCACTTTAAATTAAGACATGCTCACACTGTACTCCTGAGAAAAACAATGCAAAGCTGTGTCAGTATTACAGGTTAAAATGCGTTCTTGAAAAATAAAATGGAGGTAAAGAAACTTGCTAAACAACTCATTGCCAAAATAGAAATACTCCCTCAGCATTAATAGATGTTACAAGACACTGTATTTTTCAGTATTTTCTCTCAGCGTTAATGAATGTTACAAGTCACTGTATTTTCCAGTAATAACTTTGAGGTTATTCTATAACACTTAACCTGTCACTATTATCCCTAGACTGGTCAAGCTAATGTACCAAAGGTTCATCTGTAATTTTTCAAAGTATGACCAACATGTCAGAGTATCTCACTGAGGTCAGTCCAAGCGGACCTCAATTATTTCTTTGCTGTTGGAAGAACCACAACTGTATCCAGCTATGACATTGGAACAGTGTTTCTTTCAGCTTCTGATGGTAATATCTCTTCTGTCACTATGTAGCTCTCAGACAAACGCATTTGAGTCCTCCATAGTGAAATTTGCTCAAAACTCTAATATAACATTCGGACAAAAAACACCTTATAAAGCTGACTTATTTTTGAACCAATACTAAAAAGCCTTTTCTTCAATAGTTAAGACATTAATTACACTATGTAACACAAATTTTGTTCCTGGATAGTATATATTATTTCTTAATTGCTTATGTTGTAAAAGTACAGAAAATGGCCATTATTCTCTCTAAACTTTGTTTTTGTGACCTGGATAATGAAATTTAGAAATTAACTTATCTTCTGTGTAAAAACGGGTAAATTTGCACATTTTCGTTTACATAAGGTCTGAATTAAACAACATATGAATCAAGACTTACATGTATTTATACTAAAGTTATACAAAAATGTTTAGAAGTGATTAGTTTTGCGACATTTGCGACTGTAGTGTAATTCTCTTTCACGTATCAGCCCCCAAATATAGTCTCCCATCATGTTTTCGTTATACGCTCCCAGGTCACAAGAGCAAAGTTTGAAGAGAAAAATAGGTTTTTCTCCATTTACTTTAGGCATAAGCAATTGGGAAGTAACACTTTCTGCCCAGGAACAAGAAAAAGTAAAAAAAATTATTACATATTGTAATAAGCAAAATAAATAATTTAAGTATTATCAGAAAAAAAAATCAAAATTTGTCCATGTTATTGTCACTCATATCATTGTTTCACAAGCCTGCTGTGATGTGGGATGGGTATTTCGCACCAAAACCTAAAACGATATGTCATATGAAACGTTGCAAATGGCTATGCCCTATCTAAAAGTTGATTATTTTTTATTGAAAGATGGTTTACGTAGTTATAAATACATAATATGTACAATATTGTTTTGAGCGGCTGCTTTTGTACTCGACGCTTGTCAAACACATGTTCATACGAAATCTCAAGCACAAAGCCACCTACCTCAGTAAATAATTACTGGCTGAAAAAAAGTTAATGTAATAGCAAACTGTTGAAAAAACACGTAAGAATAAACTGAACGCATATGCATTTATACAGCTTAAAATTTATTCTCCGTAAATGGACATAAAAAGTTGTGATGTAAGATTAATAAAAACTGTTAATTTACAAAGGATAAATACAGATAGTAAAAAATTACAAAACAAGTTAAAGCACAATACAAATATATCTTTAAGCCTACAACCGGTGGCTAAAAAAGTAAAAGAATCAGGCGAAGTGTAATGTCTACTTTATCTTCTAAAAATACCTCACTGAGGTCTATAGCGAGGGAATGTAATTTTTTGGCACAAAGCTACATGAAGGATATCTGAACTAGCCGTCCTTAATTTAGCACGTTCACTAAAGGGGTTTCGAACCCATGAATTACAGACTTATGGTCGAGCGCCTTAAACGTGAGACCATGACAGATCGGAAGTAGTTATACTGTTTGAGTAATAAGGTAAGCTTTTTTAGCATTGGTAAAGTGTTCAATATTCGGAATTCAGATCAGTGTTAGAGTTAGGTATTTTTAAAAGAGATTAATTTGGTGAAATGCATGAATTGTTTATGAGGTTTATTATAAAATTTAGAACAGATCTCAGAGATGTATCTATCAGTGTTGTTCTAATCAGTATCTGGAATATATTTTATCAAGAAGGATAGTGCGGGTGTTAAAACTTTAGTTAAAATAAAGTTCAGAACAACGTTTCGTACTTTATTTTAATTAGGGTTTTAATACCCTAACCAGCCGTCTTGAGAATACATTTTTACTTCGAGTGGGTTTCTCGTCATCACGAATATATGGAATAGTGTTAGAAAAAAAAAAAAAAAAGATATATATATATATAAAGCAAATAATTTCGATAAGAGTTTTATGCCAGGTGTCGTATAACTGTTTAATCTTTAACATGAACATGATTCAGTTACATAATACAATATTATTAAGTTTCATTAGAGAGAAAGTTAACCACTCCGATACGAGTTGTATGCCAGATGTCGTATATCTGATTAAGTTTCAACCAATGGACATGATTTAGTTATTTAATATCATTAAATTTCATTACTTTACTATTACATTTTAACATAAGATTTACTGTACATAATAGTTAGTTCTTAACAAAGACAACAAGTTAAATAATTCTCTTTACTTAAGCGGTTACTTTACGTTATCCTGACATTACGAAGACCCCGGCGATATGTTTATATAAAACTAAAGAAAGAAATATCAAAGCATAGGTGAATGGTACTTTGGAAGTTCTGCGATTATGGTGTCGGCAACGAATTAGTTAAAAAAGAAAACTTTAAGTTCCATATTATATTTGTATATCTTAAGTAATACATCACTTCCAAGTCGTTCATCTACAAAGAGGGATCATATTGTCAAATGTGCTAAGGGACACCCACCAAGTGTGATATATATACAAGATACTCTAAATGGTAATCTCTTCTACGAAGTCTGTTTATATTTTGTGAAAGTAATACTTTTAGCTTCAATGAGCCTTCTTTGATCGGCTTTTTTTTTCTAAAGGATTCAGGTATTTATTTAAGGAGGACCGTGGATCTGCCCTAAGGACTTTTCACAAAGTTCTAGTCTTTTTTTCTTTGTCTCTCTTGTTCTCTTTGCTTTCTAATATTTGTATCTCAGATACCAGAAAGAGGACTTTTTAGCTTTACAAGACAGGCCGACAGAGACATCTCTCTGAAGAAAGCCTTGTAAAATTCGAAATTAACAAACTTGTAAGTCTATTAAGCCTAGTTTCATTCCTTTTCGTTGTTTAGAAATCCGACGCTGGTGTGAACAGTCGGCACTTTTACTAGGCTCTGTTTAACATAAACTTTTACAAGACTAGAACAAGGAAATTTCTGACCGCAGAGTATCACGTGGACTCGAGCTCAACGTCTGCTCGAGCTGCTTTAACATGACGCACGTGAAACATTTACTTAGTTGGATTTTTCTCTTCTCTTTGGTGGTCGGTATTCGAACTCGATAATAAAAATAAGTTTAATGAATCATGAACTTAGATAGGCAATAAATATACGGTATATCTTGTAAGATGTTAATTGAGCTAATCACGCTCTCTTATATATTACCACTAACCGAAAGAATTGAAAAAAATTCGCGAGTATTTAATCTATGTGTATAGAAGTAAAATATTACTTGTGTATTTAAGTGTCACATAATTAGTCCTATATGTGTATGTGTATATATATAAATATATCTACACATACACATAAGATATCTATATAGGATTTGCTTTTCTTTTTTCGAGCAATGGATTAAAACGTATTATAGATTTATGTGTTGTTGATTTGATTCATATAATAATAATATAATATATATGATTAATTATTCATAGCTTCCTCTTTTTTGTTTTGTATCAGACGAGTTCACAGAACGTCTATAACAAGAGAAATTGATGCCACCAGTAACAGTTTATCTCAAGATTTCTCTGAAGAAGGCAGCAGGTGAGCTGCAAAATGTCGGATAAACACCAGTTTGTGATTAGCATCAGTTAACTGATGAATATAGAATAATGCAATTAATTAATAAATAATGGTTAATCTTTGGTGATCCTATAGGCTAATAACCGCAATATCGATTGATATCAGATTGGCAAAAACCTTACTGTAAGTACTGATGACACCAAGAAATGAGGCGTGAGGACAAAATACAGATGAATCACCATAAGAAACTACACTGACGACCAATGAATCACAATAAGAAACTACACTGACGACCAATGAATCGCAGTAAGAAACTACACTGACGACCAATGAATCACCATAAGAAACTACACTGACGATCAATGAATCACAATAAGAAACTACACTGACGACCAATGAATCACAATAAGAAACTACACTGACGACCAATGAATCACCATAAGAAACTACACTGACGACCAATGAATCACCATAAGAAACTACACTGACGACCAATGAATCACAATAAGAAACTACACTGACGACCAATGAATCACCATAAGAAACTACACTTACGACCAATGAATCACCATAAGAAACTACACTGACGTCCAATGAATCACCATAAGAAACTACACTTAGGACCAATGAATCACCATAAGAAACTACACTGACGACCAATGAATCACAATAAGAAACTACACTGACGACCAATGAATCACCATAAGAAACTACACTGACGACCAATGAATCAAATAAGAAACTACACTGACGACCAATGAATCACAATAAGAAACTACACTGACGACCAATGAATCACAATAAGAAACTACACTGACGACCAATGAATCACAATAAGAAACTACACTGAAGAGCAATGAATCACCATAAGAAACTACACTGACGACCAATGAATCACAATAAGAAACTACACTGACGACCAATGAATCACAATAAGAAACTACACTGACGACCAATGAATCACCATGAGAAACTACACTGACGACCAATGAATCACAATAAGAAACTACACTGACGACCAATGAATCACAATAAGAAACTACACTGACGACCAGCACAATAAGAAACTACACTGACGACCAGCTTCTTTTCACACGGTTCAACTTAGTTTGTTTGTTTTTTTAATTTTACGCAAAGCTGCACGAGGGCTACCTGACTCTAATTTAGGGGTGTAAGACTAGACGGAAGGCAGCTAGTCATCACCACTCACCGCCAACTCTTGGGCTACTTTTTTATCAACGAATAGTGGAGTTGATCGTCATTTTATAATGCCCCCATGGCTGAAAGGGCGAGCATGTTTGGTGTGACAGGGATTCGAACCCGCGCCCCTCAGATTAGGAGTCGAGTGGCTCAACCACCTGGCCATACCGGGCCGTTGAACTGAAATTACGTTTGTTTTAGTAATCAATATTATATTTATAATTACAGAGCACACAGAGGAAAGCTAACTCTTATCTTTTTCTTTACAAAAGGAAAGCAGCGTAATAGTAAATATTGGAAAAAGGAATACAAGGGATAACGTGTAGGAAATAAATATCGGAAGGAAGAATTGAGGGTTAATATGTTTGTAAAAATTATTTATACACGAAAAAACGAAGGTAAAATAATTGGTGCGAAATAAAATATAGTAAACTATTACATTACATACAACAGTATTTTCTTTATTATTTTTCTTTGTAATTGTCTACCATTAGTCAGGTGGTTGGTTTTTCCGTCATTAAAGTTCTTTAAGTTGAATGTGACCTTATGATCAATTTATTTTCCGCTAGATGACGCTCTGCTCGTCTCAGTAGCTTTATATGTTATCTTTGTGTGAATTTAAGCATAAAACTACACAATGAGCTATCTCTTTTTGCCAACCACGGGTATCGAAACCCAGTTTCTAACGTTGTAAGTCCACAGACATACCGTTATGAAACGTGGGTGGTGAGCTACGTGATAGCAGATGGAGTTCGGTGAAAAATACAAGCCAAAAGTTGATATCGTCAAGTGAAAAATAACAACAAGACGTCATTTATATGTAACAAGGTAAGCTTTTAATTAGCGAATTATTCTTCCAATTCATTTTTCCTTGCAGAGAATGAGGATTGATAATCGAATTATTATAATATTTTTAGAGAACCCGTCCTCTTCACACAAAAATGTGCAACTCAAACTTAGTAATAGAATATTAAGTTTCTTGAACGTGCACGTGATTCGATTCAAAAGTATCAAACTGAAACATGTCGCAAAAACTGTGTTTATTTTGTTCGTAGAGTGTAATTTGTACTTGAATATTACCGTCCACTGAACCATATAGTGACATTGCAACTTGGGTCTGCTACAGATCTGGTAATAATAGCTTAAGACGAGGATATTTTTACACATAAGCTGTAAAACGACATGTCCTGTAATCCTGCAGGTAGCAATCGATCACGCTTGTCACTCAGGTTCCTACAGTTACGCCGCAAATAATATAGTTTGGTCAAATCACACACACATTGCGAGAAAAGGTTAGTCGTTTCGTTAACACAGGGTGAGGTGAAAGTCCCACTTTCAAAGACCAAACCAAATATTTATTTAAGAAAATATGGTCTTCGAACCTGCTTACATCCGCTCTCCTAGTCTTGTCGGCCTTTCTTTGTTCACGGCTTCGAGTTTTTGGGGGCTATCTATTCCAGTGGGGCGGATACTGACGAAGTGCTCGCGTCCTTCTAATCAGGAGTTCCGCCGTCCCCGGGCTGCCACCTTTTCATCCATGACCAACATATGTCACCTTTCATTCTTATGAAGACTGAACGAACTATATTAAGGGGTAAGGGCTTTATGCAGCGAGCAGACTCTGATATATATATGTACTTTCGAACACTCAGGCCTCAGTCAGCTTACCGGCACGCCGCAGGGAAAGCCAACATCCAGTGTTTTCCGAGGGTCGGGAAGAGACCACAGATTACAAAGCCCCATGCAGGTAGGCACAGTGAGTGCCAGGAGGACGTAGGTAAACTGTCCCCATTTATTCCGCCCTCATCTACTTTGACTAGCCCACCCACCTATTTGACTCCAAAAGCTCCAGTTAAGAACGAAGATATAAATGTTCGCCGCCTGAAGTTAATAGTTATTCGGCTGTAAATGGAGACTAGTTGTCGACACCAAAACCCCAAGGACACGCGCAGTCCAAAGGTGTGGAACTCGTGTAATTTATTTTAATCGTAGGTTTGTACAGAGGTTAAAAAAAAGTGACACTAGCGATTTTTTCCCTGGTGGTCACTGGTTGAAGCTCCTAAAGTGTATTTATAGCAAATTTCAATAACACTTCTTGAAAAAAGTGTGTTACAGGAAAGTTAAATTCCTATATTAAATCTTAGGACCAAAGGAAGACACATAAAGTCAGTCTTAAGGTTAAGAAGAGCGCCCTCTACTCTATTTAGAAGAAGCATTAGATTCTTAAAAAATATATCTTTTATATAGATTGTTTTGTATTTAAGCACAAAGCTACACGAAGGGGTATCTGTGCTTTGTCTACCATAGGTATCAAAGCCCAGTTTCTAGTAGTATAAGTCTGCAGACACACCGCTGTGCCACTAGGGGGCCTTTAATATAGTACGAAATAAGATAAAACAGTAGTGTCACATAAGAGAACCTGTAAAAAGAATAAATCATATCCTTGAATCAGTAGATGCATCTGAGTCATAAGAAGCAACATGCAGATAGAGGTTCGCGCTTAGAATAAGACTTATCTCAAAAATACAAAACAGCATGAAAGTCAGAGCTGACATTTCAAACAGTAGACATGAAGAGCAAGAGACGGCTTAAAAATCAGGACCGATATTTCAAAATGAAGCCATGCTTACAAATACGAAACAGTAGACATTCATTAAAGGTGAGAAACATCTTGAAAATCAGAGCTGACGTTTCGGACAGTACATATGCTTTAAAGGTAAGAAGCATTGTGAAAATCAGAGCTGGTATTTCAAACAATAGATATACTTGAAAAGTCAGAGACAGTTTAGAAATCAAGTCTGAACAGAAACCATATTTAACAAAAAATACGAAACATTAAGAAAGTCAGAGCTGACGTTTTAAAGAGCAGACGTAGTTTGAAGGTAAGAAATATTATGAAAGTCAGAGCCGACACTTTACGCAGCAAGCATACAAAAATACGAAACGCAAAAAAAAATTGAAAGCTTTTCACAACACGCATGAAGTATAATCTAGAAATGTATTTCGAAATTCAAGAATCATTTAAAAATTTTCCTTTTTTTATACGGTCGACCATTAACTCACAACACACATGATACTTAATTATAAAGTTATACTTGTTTCTTAATTGTATACTTATTTGTTTTTATTGGACATATTCATGGAGAAAGATCTAAATCTATTTAACTTGATAGAACATAAGAAACAAAATCAATAGTAACTGAGCTTCACATATAGGTATAAAATGTATTATATGTTTTTCCTCTCTATACAATACGTGACTTTCTTTATTTTAACAAGCAAATGTGGTCGTGAGAAAACCAAAAGGAACAAGCTAAAGTTCCTGGTAAATAAAACACAATATCATTACCAATAATTAACCTTGAAGATGCTGGTAGAAAGTGAGGTCAGGCAATTCAGGGCCCGGCACGGCCAGGTGGGTTAAGGCGTGCGACTCGTAATCTGAGGATCGCGGGTTCGCATCCCCGTCGCGCCCAACATGCTCGCCCTCCCAGCCGTGGGGGCGTTATAATGTTACGGTCAATCCCACTATTCGATGGTAAAAGAGTAGTTCAAGAGTTGGCGGTGGGTGGTAATGAGTAGCTGCCTTCCCTTTAGTCTTATACTACTAAATTAGGGACGGCTAGCGTATATAGCCCTCGAGTAGCTTTGTGCGAAATTCAAAACAAACAAACAAACAAACAGGCAATTCATTTTGGATCACAGATTGTGTGAAGGTTATTATATACTGTATATTATGTTGTATAACGCTTTGATTGATTGTTTATTTGTTTTAAACTTTCGCGCAAAGCTACACGAGCGATATCTGCGCTAGCCCTCTCTAATTCAGCAGTGTAAGACTAGAGGGAAGGCAGCTATTCATCACCGTCTATCGCCAACTCTTGGGCTACTCTTTTACCAACGAATAGCGGCCCGGCATGGCCTAGCGTGTTAAGGCGTGCGACTCGTAATCTGAGGGTCGCGGGTTCGTATCCCCGTCGCGCCAAACATGCTCGCCCTTTCAGCCGTGGGGGCGTTATAATGTGACGGTCAATCCCAGTCTTCGTTGGTAAAAGAGTAGCCCAAGAGTTGGCAGTGGGTGGTGATGACTAGCTGCTTTCCCTCTAGTCTTACACTGTTAAATTAGGAACGGCTAGCACATATAGCCCTCGAGTAGCTTTGTGCGAAATTCAAACAAACAAAACAAAACCAACGAATATAGGGATTGACCGTCACATTATAATGCCCCCACGGCTGAAAGAGCGAGCAGGTTTGGTGCGACGGGATTTCGAGCCCGCGACCCTCAGATTACGAGTCTAACGCCTTCACCCATTTGGCCACAACGCATTGAAATGGTTTATTTAATATTCTACTAATAATGTGAAAGGTACTTTTTATTATTGTTTAAATCCAATCGAGTAAGTACATCGATTTATTTTATATCCAAACTGGGGAGGCACAAGTTTTAAAGTGAGATTTAGTGACGTCATTCTACAATGAAACGTTTTGAGAATTTTAAATACAAAAAACAAGTCTGATTGGTCAGATCTATTTTGAATTTCGCACAAAACTACACGTGGGCTATCTCCGCTAGCTGTTCCTTATTTAGCAGTGATATACTGGAAGGAAGGTAGTTAGTTAACACCATCCACCACCAGCTCTTGGGCTACTCTTTTTACAAACGAATAGTGGGATTAACCATCGCATTATAAGCCCCCACGGCTGAAGCGATGAACATGTTCGGTAACTGGGATTCGAACTCCATACACACAGACTGTGAGTCAAGTGATCTGACCACCAGGTTATGTCATATCATAAAATATTTCATGAGATGAAATTTTTTACACTAACTTGTATTTACAGCTAAAAGATCCCGTGCCCTTCTTTTAAAATTGCATGAATTTTCAATTAACCTTTGTGAACGTAGTAGCATGAGCTATTACACTTTTCACGATAAAATAAGTAGTAGAATTAGAGAAACGAATGTGTCTTGGTTTATGATATTCTTTTGCTGTTGATAAAACTGTAGTGAATGATGGCTTCTGATAAGAGCAGTCTACTACCTAGATTTCTACAGCGTAAAATAAGCTTTAAATATGTAAATCAGCAAGTCACGTGCCAACCCCAGCCGATCAAACGTCAATGTGGAACAGAATGTACCAGAACTACTTCTTAACATTGTTTAGTATTTCGTAGGTAGCACGATGCCATTGAAGAGTGGCCACTTTCAAGAAGTGTCTACGTAAAAGTCCTTTCCGATTCAAAATATTAATACACCCAGACTATAAAGACACGTACGTATTGGGGATTTATAATTTCCAAGACAGAGGTATCTTTTATACTCAATATATTGAAAGATAAAGAAATATGAATTAATTTGGGGCATAAGTGTCATCGAGATAAGATGTGGATAGTTTTGAATACCACGAAACCACCAGACTTTGTATTTTAAAGTTCTTTCAACAATGTTACTAAGAAAATCAGCAGTTTGCCCTACAAATGACCATACCAGGTTCTATTCTTAACTACAAACAAGTTTGGCTGGGTATATTGTTATCAACAATACCTTGAACGACTTGCTGTGTCTGGTGTCGTGACCCTAGGGAACAACACCAAGATTATGTTAGAAAAAGATAAATTCTATCAACATCAACAACAAACTTTTAAAGACATTTTGGAGTCTACTTCTGAGGTTGGCCTGTTTATAATTTTGCTAAATACGATGTCGTCCACATTTGTTGCTGCCGTGAATGCTTAGATGCATCAGTTCTCTTTATTTCGATTGGTTTTATACCAATACAGCATTAAAGTGTGGAAACAAACATCGACTCCATCACTACACTACACACGGATAAATATATACGATTAACGTCGTAAATTATACCGCAACATGGCGCTGCAGGGTCAGTGAAGACATTTGGTAATCCATATTTCTTAAGATAAGAGTGACTATATCACTGGTGATAGCGATTAGAATGATCTTTAGCTAAAATACATCAAAGTTGTTTACTTTGTAGTTATGATAATTCTGCATTAATGTATATATATATTTAAAATGTGAATATTTTAAAAGCGTTAATTTAGTAACTTGATTATTTGCCATTAACACAGCTATCATAAGATAGAACTACGTATAGGTTATAGTCAGAAGGCATGATTTAATGGGTGACACTTGGTTTTCCAGGTCTAATCTATTAGAAGCAGAAACACACTGTAAAATTCCAGTTGTCTATTTAATGCTAAACATGATTGTCGATTAAAGCTTTTGGTTTGATTGTATTTGTTTTCTTGAATTTCTCGAGGGCTATCTGCAGTAGCCGTCCCTAATTTAGCAGTGTAAGACTAGAGGGAAGACAGCTAGTCATCACTACTTACCACCAATCTTAGGTTACTCTTTTACCAACGAATAGTGGGATTGATCGTAATATTATAATGCCTCCACAACTGAAAGGGCGAGCATGTTTGGAGGGACAGGGACTCGAATCTGTGATTCTCAAATTGCGAGTCGAGCGCTCTAGTCTCCTGGCTTTGCTGGGTTAACTCTTTTAGTGTTAGCAGAATTCGTGCACGATGAAAACTCTGTACAGAGAATTTACTACTTTACATTAAAATGAGCATAAGCCATGAGCATATAAATCAGCATAATGTCTGACAATGTAATTTAATGATATAAATTAATGGTTGAATGTCATAACTCTTAAAGTCACTTTATGAAATAGTATGTAATATCTCTTTCTGACCCAAAATGTGTATATACTCAGACCATAAAGATATGTTAAGATGTTGTATTTGTAGTTTTCAAAAGGGATATTCCTTATAGTTAATGGCGTTAAGAAACAAAGAAATAAGGATCAACTTGGGTTATCAGGACATTAAGAAAGCGACCTGCAGCAAGCTTTACTCCAGAGCCACAGTTAGCAAGGCAAGAATCCATGAACATAAAACTATTTACTTGCCTCACGTTATAATAATCATTAAGAATTTCAATCTGGAAACGCCAAGCAGGCTATGTATACAAAAGTTGCTTATACGATATATTTTTGTGCACTAGATGGATTATGGAAAGCAATAGATAGTGATACTCTGCTTTGAACATGACAACTTTATTGTTCAATCTTCCAGTGTAATATTCTTAAGACAACTTGTTTGTATTCTAGCTTCCAGTAATATTTCTAACACTCTTTGCCACTGCTTTTTTCTGTCTTACTTTTCTGTTTTTGTGTAAATTTTCTAAAACACATTCTGACACTTCGTTTTCTATCTTACTTTAACATTTGTAATTAACAATTTGCAACTTAGCCCTCCATCTCCCTATAACGTTTCTAGAACACACTTTCGTAATTAGTCTTCTATCTATCTGTCACATTTTTAGAACACTCACTGCTTTACTTATTTATTATTTTATTATCTCTAAGAATCTCTTCAACATATTTTACAACGTGTATTTTGTCCTCCTAAAAATCCACAACACACTTAATCTTGAATGTTCTCTCTTCCTGTTGCTATTCGACTTTACATTCTCAGTTTGTTATCTTTGTCCCTAACCCTTTCTGACAATCTTAAAAGCATTCATTGGTTTCCGTAAGAAGCAGTGGCTGTTCGATCAAGTTGCAAGCTTTTTAGATAGAGGTTTTATCTAAATCAGTTTTTTTACAATTAGTAGTAATACCTATTATGAGTACTAGTGGTTCAGTGGACCTTAGGACCACATGTACAGGGGCGCTATAATAGAAATATAATTTATTTAACCAAGTTAAAAACAGTAATTATTAGGCCTATTTGTTTACCTACATGCTCTAGTGGAAATAAATGATACATTTGGGTCCTTAAAACTGTTTTTGCAAAATACTCGCGTTTCATAAAGTTTGGGTGAAAAGTTTTATCTTTGTGCAACCCCCGAGGCCGAAATAATTCTTTTGGCAAGTACAGCAGCTTAGGAGAATAGGAGAAGGGCTTTTGGGAAAATTACGGGTGTTCATTTGTGGAAACTTCGGGACCTAGACAATTCGTTTGATATAATTTGGAAGTCGGTGCAATCAGCAGCATAGGGAGAGTTATGTGACACACACAGACACTGTATACAGATTTGAAAACATTTTAAATGTTGTCCTTACCAGAGTGGAACCAGAATTTTTCACCCTTCTCAGAACTCTGTACGCAGATGAACAGAAAATTCAGAGCAGATGTCTCTGAATTAGATGTGACTTTTCTTAATATTGAGCTGTACCGCCGCAAGGTAAAACAGCCAACCAGCAACTAAAAGTTTTGTGCAATTTTTTAAATCGAAACATGGTTGCGTTTCGAACTTCAGAGGTTTCGACCTGTAGCCCGACACTCCAAGCACCATGCACCGCCTGACACTTTCTGTATAGTTGACAAAAAATATTTCTTTGAATGTAAAATTAATGCTAATGGTTAATTAGGGGGAGGAAGTACAATATACAAGTTTGTATCACCGCTGTTGTTAGCGTCTGCGCAGAAACATGCTCAGACATTTATGATTATATCTGGTAAGTGGTAATTTTGTTTATAGGCTATCGCATCATTGTTGTATACCTATACAGAAAATAAATATTTTGTAATCGAATGAGTTAAGCCTTTTGTTTTTGTAGTTACAAGTTTTCAATTTTTAATATAGTTATAACTATATGCAAAAGTTAACCCACCTTATTTCACGTTTTCACAACTGTATTTCTATCAAGCATTTATTTATCTTTGTAAAAGTTGAGGGTCAGTGGGAACCTTCTTGTGGCAACCACGTCACTAATAATAATAATAATAAAACAAATTAATTAATGGTAACCATCCGCACTCCGATATATCTGAAGAAACTAGTGTCATGGCAACCATCCGCATTCCGATGTATCTGAAGAAACTGGTGTCATGGCAACCATCCACATTTCTCTGGAGAAACTGGTATAGTGGCATATATATAATGATCTTGTACGATCAGGAATTCTTATGATGTGAATCAGATCAGGCAGTGAAATGTAATTATTATACTATTAATTTAAGTCATTTTAAAACCATGTTTTAAGTTAGTGTTTAATTGTAATGTATACAGTTTGGTCTAATTTTCGTACTACAGGGTAATTAGACTTAAGAAAGCCCGAACGCCATAAAACCAGCCCAGAGCTGTAAAACGATCAGACTTTAATAAGACCAGCATCATAATGAGACAATCAGACTTCAAAAACTGGGCACCTTTACGACAATCTAATACATATGAGGAAATTATCAGATTTCAAAAACTGCGCCTCCTTGCGGCAGTCTAATATATAGGGAATTAATCAGACTTTAAGAAGACCAGCACCATATTGATAATACAATACAATAAAATGATCAGGCTTCAAAATATTGGGCGCCATCATGGTAATCCAACATTCTGAAGATCAATTTTATCATGTGACGCACCGCGATTGCCATATCAGTAGTCATTTCACTGTATCTCTCACCTGTTTCGTATATAACCACTAAACGTTCCTTTTAAATATCGTTTATACGTTAGCCTGTTATCAGCACTGTAACAATTGCAAGTTTTCTTTGTCCCACAGTGGTGATACAATGGTGATAAATTGATGGAACCATTTGCCATTTAATGACTAATTATGTGACAGTTGACTGGTCGAGGAAACAGATTATTTATCGACGGTTTTTGGTAAACTCGGAGCTCAGAGAAACAGAAGAGCTTTCTTGTGTTTCGTCTGTGTTATCGTTGTCTGGGGGGCACTAAAGTACATAGGGCGCCACTAAGAATATAGCTATCGCCTTCAGACTAATCCCCTGTCTGTTGGGACTTTACAGAGTGGTTTACACTGAATGCACTCGATGTATAAGGCTCTCGCACGTTTTAACTTTCAAAATATCAAATATACAGTCAAAAATTCTTGGCCTGTGTCGACAAACGGTTTGTCACCAAACAGGTCAATAACTCTGAAACAGACAGCATGTCGATTAAGCATTACCATCACTGCTGATAAGTAGCGTGAATACAAGGTAGGCCTACCGCAGCGAAGCTCTCTATTGGTCTGTTTATCTATTTGGACGTAACACAAATGGTGGGTGGGCTGTTTTAACGACACACGACGAGTCTCGGGTAATTTGAAAGTAGAGAGCTCACAGTAACTAGTTATCTAGAATGACTTTTCTTATCACGTTAGACCTTCAAATCACCAACTTGGCTAAGTACGTTGGTTCTTATAACCTTCATAAAAAACTGTGAAAAGTTCCTCATAAAGTAATAGGAGCAGACCATTGATAGGCTAAGTGGTTAAGTTAAGCGATGATTAAAACCAGCTTTTAACGAGGGGGGGGGGCATAATCTTTGATTTCTGTATCTACCCTAAAGTGTTCATGATAAACTGTGTGCAAGCAAGAATCAAACGTCGAAAAAATCGAAATCGTGCTTATAAATAAACCGAAGGCTCTGGTTACAATTATACCATCAAAATACAGAATTGCAATAATAAAACCTCTCTGAATAAAAACTACATTCAATTCAGTTTTAAAATCATATCTAAACGATTGAATTTTATGATAATTACAAGAAAAAAATAGTTTGGAGAGTATGTGTAAGAAGTGCATTGAACAAAGTGGGCTTATTTATGTATGACTCAATCAGCTCCTCGAAACTAAAACTAAACTTATGTATGACTCAATCAGCTCCTCGAAACTAAAACTAAACTTTAGTTGGAAAATGGTAAAATCCGAAACTTATAATGTTTCTAAACTCATGAAATTCTTTATAAAGTGTGGTTTAGAAAGTCCGAAACTCTTGAAGTAAACACAAAACAAAAAAAAAACAACGAACTTTTATGAATACATTTTGTTGAGATAAGTTACCCAGAGATTTTGACATTTTGTGAGTGACCTTTAAAGGAATGAGAAACAATGACGTGTTACAGTTTCTCAGCCAATGACGTGTTGTAAAGTCATTATTGTACAGAATGTAGTTATTGAATAATATTACAAATATTACTCATGCTTACTTCATTTACGTTTGTCCCTATTTTGCATAACTGTGGTAAGTTAGCATCTTAAATTGATAATGTTGCTAATACCTAAAATTATATTTTGGAAATAATTTAGCCTCCAAGATGTACACGCGCTATACTGAATCGTATTAGCCATTATCTCTTGCGTAATATTACACAGTAAGTTACACACTCTTATATTCCAAGTACTTGGGTATATATATATGTCTTGAAAAATACAATGATAATACAATACTCTCATGACCATAAGTATACACTGAGACGCACCACACTTATCTCTCGTATTTATATGTTTATTGAGGTGTACTATATTCACACCAATATACAATACACGTTCATCTATTCACATAAGTGTATTTATTTTGAACTCGCGTACATAAATATAACTGCACTGAAAAGAACACGTTCGTATGCTTACCTATTTATTCATGTATTTCTAAAAAGATTTATTAAATATTTATTGAATATTATTCAAAAATTGGCCATGCCAAATTTTCTTTAAATAAGATTTTATTAAAATGAAATTAGAAAACAACGTACATCATGCGTCTGTTTCAGGTAATAAAAGATACTTGGAACTGAATTTCTGAAAAACAACACAAAATTACCGTTTTGTGGCTCCATTTCTAATTATGTTACATTAATTGGATCACATAAATAAACTACTGTAGATATCTATTTCTAATTATGTTAGTTGGATTACAATAGTAAACTACTTTAGAGATCCATTTCTAAATGTAATATATTAGTTGGATTAGAACAGTAAACTACTTCAGAGATCCATTTCTAAATGTAATATATTAGTTGGATTAGAACAGTAAACTACTTCAGAGATCCATTTCTAAATGTAATATATTAGTTGGATTAGAACAGTAAACTACTTCAGAGATCCATTTCTAAATGTAATATATTAGTTGGATTAGAACAGTAAACTACTTCAGAGATCCATTTCTAAATGTAATATATTAGTTGGATTAGAACAGTAAACTACTTCAGAGATCCATTTCTAAATGTAATATATTAGTTGGATTAGAACAGTAAACTACTTCAGAGATCCATTTCTAAATGTAATATATTAGTTGGATTAGAACAGTAAACTACTTCAGAGATCCATTTCTAAATGTAATATATTAGTTGGATTAGAACAGTAAACTACTTCAGAGATCCATTTCTTTATAACTGAAGAACAGCGTTTGAGTAATTCCATAATGTGATAACAATGTGTAAAGAGAGAGAAATTATTCTTATTACAGTAAACTTTAATGAACACAACAGAAGAAACGGAATGCTAGAGAGTTTGCAACGGGTAGCTGCAAAACTTGCTAATTAGTTTGGTGGTTGCACGCAGATCTTACAAGAGCTTTAGATTTTGGGGCAGTGTTTCTAGGCTGTAATTTTCGTTCGATTATACATATATATGAAGAGCTTATACATATTATATCCAGTTTTATATACAAAATTTTGACAGCAGTAGCATTTTGTTTCTCCATTTTCAGAAAAATATACCTGAATTCCATATTTGTCCATCTCATAATTTCATATCGTATCACATTTATTTTTTAAGACACAGACACATATATTATACATTTTTAATTATCATAAATTAAAAGTGACGTTTTACTTTTCTCACTCGTATTTTCAACGTAATAACAATAATTTATAAATGAATACAACGTACAAAGCGTTTACAATGATTAATAGCAATGTAGCTTGATTTTTTGGACTAGGATTTAGAAACTGGACATCTAGAGACAAAACATGCTTCGATAAATACTTGGACTGTTAAAAACAACTGAATTTGCTTTAGACTGGACAGCTCTTCTGCCGCATGGTTAAACAAGACATAGCGGTAAGACAGATAAGCAACTTTATTACTCATGCAACATGCAGTTATAAAAAATTCTGTTCTTATAAAAAGATAAATTATTTTCACCCTAATGGAAACACTGATAAATCAGCTATTTTACATTAGAAACTCTGTTTCGTTGTACGATATATATCTAGCATAAAGAAAATGCATCTAAGTTAGCTATTACAGACCAGTAGAAACTCTGATTCTGTTTCATTGTGTGATATATATCATTATCAAAATACATGTAAGTTAGCTATTACAGACCAGTAGAAACTATGATTCTGATTCATGGTATGATATATATCATCATCAAAATACATGTAAGTTAGCTATTACAGACCAGTAGAAACTATGATTCATGGTATGATGTATATCATTATCAAAATACATGTAAGTTAGCTATTACAGACCAGTAGAAACTCTGATTCATGGTATGATGTATATCATTATCAAAATACATGTAAGTTAGCTATTACAGACCAGTAGAAACTATGATTCATGGTATGATGTATATCATTATCAAAGTACATGTAAGTTAGCTATTACAGACCAGTAGAAACTCTGATTCATGGTATGATGTATATCATTATCAAAGTACATGTAAGTTAGCTATTACAGATCAGTAGAAACTCTGATTCATGGTATGATGTATATCATTATCAAAGTACATGTAAGTTAGCTATTACAGACCAGTATAAATTTTGATTCATGGTATGATATATATCATCATCAAAATACATGTAAGTTAGCTATTACAGACCAGTAGAAACTCTGTTTCATTGTGTGATATATATCATTATCAAAATACATGTAAGTTATCTATCACAGACCAGTAGAAACTATGATTCATGGTATGATGTATATCATTATCAAAATACATGTAAGTTAGCTATTACAGACCAGTAGAAACTCTGATTCATGGTATGATGTATATCATTATCAAAATACATGTAAGTTAGCTATTACAGACCAGTAGAAACTATGATTCATGGTATGATGTATATTATTATCAAAATACATGTAAATTAGCTATTACAAACCATCATTACTTAATAAAGTCCTAGCTTTTTTATGTGGCGTGTATTCTATTAGAAACAGTTAAATTAGTTGTTACAGACCGCTAAAAATGCAATCGTTATTATATGGCTTGTACTCTATTAAATTACCTATTACAAGCCAGTAAAAACCTCAACATTATTCGATGGCATATAATCCAACGAAAGCAACAAGTTAGATATTACAAACCGCTACATCTTTGTTTCATTGCAAGACACCAGTCAATCGATCATGGTGTCCTTGTTACTTCTGGGTGTTGACGACTGTGTCTCTCTAGTGTCTTCAGATCCACGCTGCGTGCGATAACTTTTCGAATTCATGTTTCTGATATCCAATGAGTTATCTAATGTCACCAAGTCAAGTGAGTCTCTGCCTGCTTTTCAGTTTGTTGTTTGTTTTTAAATTTCGCGCAAAACTACTCAAGATTTGGTTTGTTTTGAATTTCGCACAAAGCTACTCGAGGGCGATCTGTACTGGCCGTCCCTAATTTAGCAGTGTAAGACAAAAGGGAAGACAGCTAGTTATAACCACCCACTGCCAACTCTTGGGCTACTCTTTTACCGAGGAATAGTGAGATTGACTGTTACATTATAGCGCCCCCACGGCTGAAAGGGCGAGAATGTTTGTTGTGGACGGGATTCGAACCCGCGACCCTGGGATTACGAGTCGAGTGCCTTAACTACCTGGCCATCCCGGGCCCTACCATTGGAGAAACAACATTTAATAAGAAGTGAGGATAAGTAGACATAAATGGTCACATTCCTATCTCAATCTCGCGAGATGATATTCGAGTTTACGATATTTACTTTGTTTTTGATGTGTGTTTTTTTTTTAATGGAAGCAAATTACCGGAAAGAAAATTAGGCATCGTGTCACTTATTTAATTTGTATGTGAATAATAATAGTTGTACATAACGTTTAGCAGCGGAATACATCTGTTCGAAATTTTATCCGCCTATACTTCTTCGTGGCTATTTTACAGCACTGTCACCACTTAGTTTACGGACCTATGTCTTCAAAATTCGAGGTTCGATTCTCCGCGGTAGGGAGAGCTCACATTACCCATTGTATGGTGTTTGCGTTCAAGTAAATTCCAGTTCTTTTCTTTTGCTTATTTTGTATTGTTGTTTAGCACAATGTTACACAATGAGCTGTCCAAGCTGTTCACTCACAGGTATCGAAACCCGGTTTTAGCGTCATAAACCTCCAGTCTTACAACTGAACCACTGGGGAATCATTCTCTTTCATTAATAATTTGTTTATATCAGAACAAATATAAAATAATTAATTAATTTCATAGAACAATACAAAGATTCAGTATATTAATAGTGTAGGTTTCTTCTGTAGGTTTCAGTAGGGAACTTTATGTAAGCACACCAATGTGTCAAATACTCTTATTCTTTTTACCTAGTGAAATATAGTCCAAGTTATTTAGGCCTAATAAGGCACGTCATCATCATCATCTGCCACTCGATTCCTTCAAGGAACTTAGGGCCGCAATCACTTGCGGATTCTTCAACAGGTTTTTTAAGTGAGTAGGTTGTTAGCCCACTGCACCTAGCCGTCCCTAATTTAGTAGTGTAAGACTAGAGGGAAGGCAGCTAGTCATTACCAACCACCGCCAACTCTTGGGCTACTCTTTTACCAACGAAAAGTGGGATTGACCGTAACATTATAACGCCCCCACGGCTGGGAGGGCGAGCATGTTTGGCGCGACGCGGACGCGAACCCGCGACCCTCGGATTACGAGTCGCACGCCTTAACGCGCTTGGCCATGCCGGACCAATAAGGCACGTAATTCTTGGTAAATTTTCAAGTTATTTATGCCTGATATGGCACGTAGTGATAGGTAGACTACAAGTTATTTAGGCCTTATAATACTCGTAATGAAGGGTAAAGTTCAAGTTATTTAAGTCTGATAAGGCTTGTAAAGAAAGATAGAGCCCAAGTTATTTAGGCCTCATATGGCACATAGTGAAAGGTAAAGGTCAGGTTATTTAATTACGAGTCGAGCGCCTTAACCACCTGGCCATGCCGGGCCTGAATGATGAACGACTAGTGTAAAAAAAACTTCTTTACTATTAAATAAATATGCTGAAGTTTATCCGACGGGCAATTGTATCATCAGAATGGTTTTGAATTTTGCGGAAAGCCACACGATGGCTATTTGCACTTATCATCAGGAAGTAATGACGATTACTTTTCTTGTTTTTTCTTCACACGTAAGATTACTTTTCGTACAAGAATCTTAAACCTCACCACCTTTTCCTTTTTCTTGCTTATTTGTTCCATATGTGGAGCTGGTACGGCTATGACGCTGGAGTAGCAATGTGTGGGTCGAAGGTTCGAATCCTAACAGCGAACGTTCTCGCTCTTTTAGCCATGGAGTCATCATAATGTGATGATTAATCCCATTATTCGATGAGAGTGGCAAAGAGTTAGCGACGTTGACCAGTGCCTTCTCACAACTCATTCACTTTTAAATTAGAAAAGGCTAGTACAGATGGTGCGCAGATAGCCCTTGAATAGCTATGCGCGAAATTCAAAAAACAAAAAAACAAACAATAGTACAGGTGGTACTCGCGCGAAGTTCAACGAGAAAAGAAACAAAGTCTTCGAGTTAAAGCTGTTCGGAAATTACGTTAACAAATGAATAACAGTTACTTTTGAATGTATTGACAATGTTCATTCCTTGTCGGTTCGCCTCGATGTTACATATCTGCTACAATGTTTCTCTATTGGTTTAAAGGAGTTGTGGTAGACATTGAATTAATGGTTCAAATCTCCTATGTCTGAAACTGAAATAAACAAATATTGTTAATATAGAGTTTCTGAATATCCTTGTATATTTTGAATAATTCATACTTCATTCAGTAAATATCTGTAAGCCATGAAATTATACTTTGAGTCTTATCGTCACATTATATATGTATTTATCCACACCTTTTGAAGCTTGTTTATAAAATCTTTTTCAAGTAAATTTAAAGACATCTGAGAATCTAGTGGATAAGCTTTCAAATAAGCAGGAAATATGTCATTTAGACTTAGTCTAAACTGTAACACTATTGACTTATTCTAACATTTAAAGTAACAGTCAAGTGTTACATTTTAACACTTTATTTTATTAAACCTGTAAAAGAAAAAAAAAAGACAGTTTTAATTATTGCAGATTCTACAAAAGAACTAAATATGGAGATTCATATTCTGTGTGTTGATGTAATATACGTTTGACAACTGACGTTAACGTTTCAATACTTATTATTGGTATGAAATTCACAAATACCGATGTATGGTTAATATTAAGTAATATAGATACGAGAAATGTTTTTAACAACACTTTTGTTTATAATTTAATACTAACAAAACTTAGAATCAAATTTACGTGAACAAGTGAACATTTTCTCCATGAGCATCGAATAATAAGAAAATAGTAATTATTATTGATACTTAAATATACACATGAACATCTAGAAATAATGATGTAACAATGAAAAGTGTATTTCAAGTTTTCACTTTAAACACAAAGACAAGTATTTATAATGATGCAGAGGGCTCAGTCGTCCAAAATACGAAAAGGTCCTAGAAAGAGGTTAATATACACAGCAATGACATCGTAATAATACTCATGTTACTTTGTCTATTATTACGTTGTGATCGTATCGTCGTGCGATAATGTCTGAAGATTTAATTTATATGAGAACCAGACAGCTAGACCTGTGTTTAACCTTGGTATCTCGTATATGGAAGTCTCGCAGTGGCGTCAGAAAGTCACGTGATCTTTAGTTTACTACACCTTATTGGACGTCAAGTGCTTTTATTCGTTTTACATAAAAAATAACAAATATGTTTTTTAATATCCCGTTATCTGACACTGTCAATCATCTCAGTGATGAGCCTACAGAAAGATATATCAAGAAATTGAATGGTATACAGTTTCGGATCCAAATGGTTTTCCTAAAGGCGATGTTTCCATCAGTGAGTGTATGTTAAGCTCTGGCGAATGATACGATTGGTGTTGATAGATAGAAGGGATTGTTTGAGGTACAACGTAGCGGCGTTGAAAGAAACGGGAAATTTTGAGACTTCCACATGCAAGTTTTCTATATCCTTTAAGTACACAGTGGACGTTGCATAGAGCAAAACAAACCAGACAATGGATTAAAAGATCCAAGAATCGATCCAAGAAATTCGAGTGTTGATTGAATGAACAAATTCCACTTTACTCTATTAGTGCGTTAAAAGTGTGAAAGTCATTCATGTTATTTAAATAATAGTACTCAAAAGGATGAGGTTGAAAATAATAAGTACACCGTGTTGGTTTTTAACAACAAAATACTAAGTACGATGGGTTGGTCTTTAACAACAAAATACTAAGTACGATGGGTTGGTCTTTAACAACAAAATACTAAGTACACCGTGTTGGTCTTTAACAACAAAATACTAAGTACACCGTGTTGGTCTTTAACAACAAAATACTAAGTACGATGGGTTGGTCTTCAACAACAAAATTCCAATAACTATGTGTTGGTCTTCAACAACAAAATTCCAAGTACCCTGTGTTAGTCTCCTCAAACAAAATACCAATAACTATGTGTTGGTCTTCTACAATAAAATACAAAGGACCCAGTGTTGGTCTTCTACAATACAATACCAACTACACCGTGATGGTCGTCTGCAATAAAATACCAAGTTCAATGTGTGGGTCTCCAACAACAAAATACCAAGTATCTTGTGTTGGTCTTCAACAACAAATGACAGAGTATTTTATATTGGTCTTCTACAATAAAATACAAAGTACACCGTGTTGGTCTTCCACAATAAAATGACGAGAACCCCCTGTTGGTCTTCTAGAATATAATACCAACTATTCTCTGTTGGTCTTCAATAACGTAACAGCAAGTATCCTTTGTTGATATTCTACAAAAATATCAAGTACACCGCATTGTTGTTCTACAATAAAATACCAATAACACCATCTGAGTTTTCTACAATAAAATACAAAGTACACTGTCTTGGTATGGAACAAAAAATGACAAGTACCTCTTGTTGGTCGTTTGCAGTATACTACCCAGTACACCGTGACAAGATCTGGAAGGTGAGTGGACAGTATACTTCTGTCCCCCTCTCTATCTTAATATTCAATGGCCATGAAGTTGCTGATGCTCAGAGCATTGCCAATACGTTTGGTGAATGTTTCTCTCATATATCTAGCTCTTCAAACTCACCCCTTCCTTCTTAGCTATTAAAACACAAGTTGAACATCTGCCTCTTTCCTTTTCGACTGATCATCCCTATGACTACAATCGCTCTCTGATACTGGTGGAACTCAAACTTGTGCTTCATCGGTGTGATAATACATCAGTTGGACCTGATGATATACATTATGAGGTGCTATGCCACCTTTCCCCTGCCTCTTTTACTATTCTTCTGGCTGTCTTTAACCGGATATGGCAAGAGAATGTCTTTCCTGATGCTTGGCGCTAATTTATTGTACTCCCTGTTCTTAAACCTGGGAAGGATCCAAAGATTCCTTCGAATTACCGTCCCATTGCTTTGACGAGTTGTCTCAGTAAGACCTTAGAGAGGATAATTAATACTCGTTTTGTTTGGTTCCTTGAACCAAACAAACTTCTCTCAGCCACTCATTGTGGGTTCCGAAGACAATGCTCCACGATATACCACTTAATTAGCCTTGTAACATCAGTTAGAGAAGTTTTTTGAAGCGACAGCATCTTATTTCTACTTTTTTATTTAAAGAAAGCTTATGATACAACATGGAGATACAGCATCTTGCGAGACCTTCACTCATATGGATTACGTAGCAATTTGCCACTCTTTATTAAGCATTTTTAATGAGCCGCCGATTCCTAGTCCATGTGGTCTCAACACTTTCCTTTTCTTTCCCACAGGAACTTGGAGTCCCCCAGGGCTGTGTTCTGAGTGTCACACTTTTCTTTATAAAGATTAATTCCATTAGTGAACAGCTACCCCCTACAGTTTCATGACATTCACATCTCATGCCAGTCATCAAATATGATGTTTATTGAGTGGCAGCTACAAACTGCAATCAATCATATACTTAAGTAGACCACAGCAAATGGTTTTCACCTTTCTCTCTCTAAAACTGTTTGTGTACATTCCTGCCGCCAATGGGGTATTCATCCAGATCCAGAACTTCGTATTGATGATGTTGTACTTCATGTCGTCCCTGAGACAAAGTTCTTAAGTCTTATATTTGACTGTAAATTAAACTTTATTTCCCATATCAAGCAACTTCGTGTCAGATGTATAAGAACACTGAACTTCCTCCGTGCCCTCTCTTACACCTATTGGAGAGCGGATCGATATTCCATGCTTAAAATGTATCGTGCCCTTATCTGATCCAAACTTGAATATGGGTCTATGGCTTATGGTTCTGCCAGAACCTCGGCACTGAAAGTGCTGGTTCCTATGCACCATCGGGGCTTTGGCTTTACACTGGAGCCTTTCGTACTTCTCCAGTCCAAAGATTGTACGTAGAGTCCCATGAACCCCCTCTGTATATTCACCGTTTGCAACTGTCTCTTATATATGCTCCCAAACTTCTCTCTTTACCACAGCATCATACTTGGGATTGTGTTTTACATCCTCAGTGGGACACACTTTTCTATAATAGAAAATCTGCTATTGTTTCTTTTAGCTTCGTTATTTGGGCACAATCACAAAAATTGGATCTATCTTTGAATAGTACAGCAGTATCAACAGTTCGGCCTCTTTCACCATGGCTAATTACTATCCCCAACTGTGACCTATCTTTAAGTCGTCTGAGGAAGGCCGGTACTCTCGATTGGAAATATCGCTCTTTATTTGCTGAACATCTTTCAAACCATCCATCCATTCCCATATATACGGATGGTTCAAAATCAGGTGACTCTGTAGGTTCTGCCATGGTTTGTTACAGTTTTGTTGTAGCACACAGAATCCCCTCTACAGTTTCTGTGTTCACTGCCGAATTGCATGTCATTTCTCTTGCCCTGGCCCCCGAGTGGCTTAGCGGTATGTCTGCGGACTTCCAACGCTAAAAACCGGGTTTCGAAACCCGTGGTGGGCAGAGCACAGATAGCCCATTGTGTAGCTTTGTGCTTAATTCAAAACAACAACAACCACTCTTGTCATGAATTATATTGAAACTATGCAATATACGAATTGTACGTTTTATACTGATTCACTCAGCTGTCTACTGGTCCCGACATTATTCCATGTTAGTTATCCTATTCTTATCAATATCCAAAACAAACTGGCTCATCTCTCTCTATCATCTATCTCTGTCCAGTTTTTTGGATACCAGGTCATGTTGATATTCGTGGGAATGAGCAAGCTGACAGAGCTGCAAAGTCCATCTGCTCTGGGTCTATCACCACCGTCCCTGTTCCATACATGGACTATGGTCCAGTTAGCAAAACCCGACTATACACCAGTTGGCAGTCGACCTGAGTGAGCAATGAAATTATAAGCTTTCTCAAATCAAACCTTCTTTAGCTCTTTGGCCATCTTGTTTCTGTAAATATCAAAGGGAGGAAGTTGTTTGGCTACACATTGGTCACAGTTTTTTTAACTCACCACTTCCTTTTATCTGGTACTGATGCACCAATGTGTGGTCTGTGTGGCCCTCAGGTCACAATCGTACATATTTTATTATCATGCCGTTGTTGCAACCAATAACGACGACGTCATTTTAAATATAGTAGGCTTGCCCTTGACATTAACCAATGACATAGGTGATACTGGCCGCCTCACTCAATGTTTTTACATTTTTAAAAGCTATTAGTGTTTTTAACTTAGTTTAAGGTTTTTATTGCACTATACACGGTTTTAGCATGATTACTTTTACACATTTTAATTTTATTTTGACCTGAACTGGACTGGAAAGGCCAACTTCAGGTGACTGACAGCAAGTTTGAACTTAATGTTGGTCTTCTACAATAAAATACTAAGTACATCGTGTTCATCTTTAACAACAAATAACTGAGCATTTTGTGCTGGTCTTCAACAACAAAACACCAAGTACAATGTGTTCGTCTTCAACAATAAAATTTCACGTACCCTGTATTGGTCTTTTACCACAAAATACCAAGTACCCTTTGTTGGTTTGTACAATAAAATGCCAAGTATACCGTTTTGGTCTTCTATAATAAATTACCAAGCACTTTGTGTTGGTCTTCAATACGTAATACCAAGTACACCGTGTTGTTCTTCTACAATAAAATACCAAGTACTCTTTTTGGTCTTCAACAACAAAATGCCAGATATTCCTTGTTGGTCTTCAACAACAAAATGCCAGGTATTCCTTGTTGGTCTTTAACAATAAAATTCCAATTTCCCTCTGTTAATTTAGAAAAAAAAAACAAGTACCCAGTGCTGGTCTTCCACAACAATGTACCATATACATTGTGCTGGTCTTTAACAACAAATAACTAAGTATTTTGTGTTGGTCTACAACAACAGAATACCAAGTACACCGTACTGATCTTAAACAATAAAATACCAACTTCACTGTGTTGGTTTTCAACAACAAAATACCAAGTTCACCGAGTTGTTCTTCAAGAAAAAATATCATGTACCCTGTGTTGGTTACTTAAAATAAAGTACCAAGTACCACGTGTTGGTCTTCTACATAAAATACGAAGTGCACCAGGTTGTTCTTCTACAATAAAATACCAAGTACACCGTGTTGGTCTATAATAATATACCAATTACCCTGTGCTGGTCTTCAACAATAAAATACAAACTGCACATTGTTGCTCTTAAACAACAAAATACCAAGTAAATTGTATTGGTCTTCAACTACAAAATCCCATATATCCTGGGTTCGTCTTCAACAATAAAATACCAAGTAAATTGTATTGGTCTTCAACAACAAAATATTAAGTACACCGTATTGTTTTTCTACAATAAAATACCAAGTACCCTGTATTGGGCTACAATCCATGTGCCCTTTGTTGGGCTTCAGCAACAAAATACCACGTACATTGGCTTGGTCTTGAATAAAAAAATACCAAGTACCCCGTGTTGGCTTTCAGCAACAAAATACCAACTACACTGTGTTAGTCTTCTACAATAAAATATCAAGTATATTGTGTTGGTCTTCTACAATAAAATAGGAAGTACCCTATATTGGTCTACAATAAAAAACAAGTGTCTTATGTTGGTCTTCTACAATAAAATACCAAATACCCTGTGTTATTTGGTTTTCTACAATAAAATATCAAATACCCTGTGTTGGTTGGTCTTCAGTAAAAGCCATGTACCCTGTTTTGGTCTACAATAAAAACCAAGTACCTGGTGTTGGTCTTGAACAGCAAAATACCAAGTACCGTGTTGATCTTTTAGAATAAAATACCAGGTACTCCGTTTTGTTCTTTTAAAGGTGATGTATTTGAACACCAACCTGATGAGAATTTTTTGTATCAACCTCAAGAGACAAGAACTAGGATCAAAATATAATGAATTTTAAAATATCATTTAGCAAGGTGAAGAATAAATGAAGAAAATTCCATTTATAACGAGTGTGTTTCGTGTGTTGTTTTGACAAATTAGAAATAGAAACTCACGGCCTGTACTCTGTGACAAATTCTCCAATTTCACGTTTACTGAAGTATCACTCTTTGGATGCAAATACATTTATATATATTACCATACGCTTTGAATTGTTTAAGTTTGTATTCAAGTCAGATGCCTGAGATGAGAGGACCACATGAGCTGACAAAGTAACTATTTAATGAGCATAATCAGAACATCTATATCCACATTCATTTCACGTGCACAATACTTAAATGCGGTAGCGTCATTCGTCAGTGGACGATTAAATGTTGGGCGCGTGATGTGACAGCAGCTTCTGCAGGGACACACCTTATCCAAGAAGAGCATCAGCAAGAAAAATAAATGACAGTCCGTTCTCTCGTGCATTGTGGTTAATTGATATCTGTATATAGGCACGAGGTGATTCACTAGCAATGGGTCAAGTCGGGCCTTTGTTGATTTGTGGTGAATATGTTTTCAGAGTAATTATCATTTCCATTTTATCACTCTAACTAGATCCCAGCATGTCGTGATGGGTGTGGACATTGTTCGTTAGCCATACGTGCTTGAACAAACACCTGGTGCCAGTTTTTAGACGTGCTCAGAACTTTTCTACCTTTATCTATCTGAATATTAAATTTAAAATAGCTTAAAGTAAGAACCTGGGTATTAGATAAGGATTTCTCTCTTGAGTATCATAGTTACTGGTTTAAATGTGTAAATTAATTGCGTATTATGTTACAAGCTCTAACAGAAGAGTTTCTAAAAATCTGCACTGAAAATTAGCGATGAATAGTCATACTTTCGAGTAGATATAAACTTCGGTTTGAAAATCTGTGTGCGCATGTTAAATGTGAAGGATGATTCTGGATTTGAACAATGCCTTTATGTTACATATATCTGTTGTGTTGTAGGTACTGAGATATCTGTGAAGCTTCAGTCCCAGTAGGCAAACAGGCAATCAACAGAGACGATGTATAAGTACAGTCATCTACATAAGTTATACTTCAGTTTGTATCATGAACATGAATTGTATTTCACCTTAATAATTTGTGGTTGCATGGAGAAAATAAAGCATTATGTATCGTTTCTGTTGACTTGTACTTTTAACCTATACAACACATAGGTTAAAATACAAGATTAGAAACATTTGAAGTTTTGGAGGCTATCTGTGCTCTGCCCATCACGGGTATCGAAATATGGGTTTTAGCAGTATAAGACTAGAGGAAAGGCAGCTAGTCATCACCATCCACCGTCATCAACTCTTGGACTATTTTACCAACGATTAGTCGGATTGACTATCACTTATAACGCCCCTACAATCGAATATCTGGTGTGACGGGGATTCGAACCCGCGACCCTCAGATTACGAATCGAACACACTAATTACCTGGACATGTCTGGCCCGACTGTAGCAGTTTGAACTAAAATTAAATGAATTTTAATTTCCATGGTTTTTTCTTTAAATCACACATCAAAAATACGAAAAGGAATTTTTAACATTATATTATTTTACCCTACAGCTGAGTAATGCCACTGTATTTACTTGCCCATTCAGCTCAATGAAAACTCTGGTGAAACTTATGTCCCTTAACATCGATTTCAGTTGGTTTCTTTTAGTGAAATATAATTTATCAGTTCAGATTACTTTGAGAAGACACTTACAATGAAAACGTACTGTGGCAAACAAACAGTTTCAAGATAAACTAAAACGATTTTTATGTAATCGTTACTTGCTTTTATTGTGGGTTATAGGATGCACACTTAGTGGAGTACGTCATGCCTTGGAACCACAAAATTATTTTCTTTATCGCTGAGATAAACATACCTGGTTGTTTGCTAATAACTATTATTTCTCGCTAGACATGTGGAGACAGAGCAGACGACCAACAGAGGGCGCGACACAAACTTATCAGCTTGTTATGGCCTGGTTCAAGGTGGCATCTCTGTTCTTCAAAGCAGCACAACACAGGCAGGAAGACTATTGACTGACAACGTTTTGTTGTTCAGTGTAGAACCGATCATCGTCTGCGTGCTCAGGTGTACATTGTTATCGTCACACAATCATTTAAAATAGAAACATCATCTTCTCACTAACCTTCAAATGAGATACGCATAACGAGCGCTCTCGATAGTATATATTTTGTTTGTATTTTCGTTTCTTGAATTTCACCTAAACCTACGTGAAAGCTACGTGCGCTAGCTGCCCCTAACATTGAAGTGGTCCAGAGAAGGTGGTCAGTTGAAACCTCTCACCGCTAACTCTTAGTCTGCTTTTAAGAGACCATCATTGATATAACGTACTCACGACCAAAAAAAGAGCAAAATGATTTGTTTATTTGGCGGTAAAGATGTAGAGTTTCGCAAGCTGGTCATTGAGCCGTGATGGAATCTCCTACGTAATAAAATCATGACACATATTGAAACGTTCCCAGTTTGTGATCCAAGATAGATGAAGAATAATCTTAAACTTTGTTATGTTATCTGTAACTATTTCGAATAAGGTAAATTTTTTAATTGTTACTAATATAAGTTACAAATACCTAGTTATTTAGAATGACAATAATATATTTACAAACGTAGCAACAAGATGTTTCACAAACACCTAGCTTTGATGTAATGTTAACGCATTTTCAGTAATGTTTCCTTGATTGTTCCTTCCGTATCATTATTTCCCACAATAGTTTTAATTAAAGATTGATTTACTACTGTAAAACGCCCAGTTCCCTATTCTCACGGGCACAGCATGATCAGATGGTTACAGCGCTATTGTCAAATATTTAATAGTAATTTTCATAAAATTCCACAATTTGAAAGATCGTCTATATTATTCATTGTCCGGCATGGCCAGGTGATTAGAACGCTCTGCTCGTAATCTGTTCGTCACGAGCTCGAATTCCCGTCCCACCAAACGTTCTCTCTCTTTCAGCCTCAGGGGCAATATAGTGTAACGATTAATCCCACTATTCGTTGGTAAAAATATATCACACCAAGAGATGCCGGTTTGTGGCGGAGACTAGCTGCCTTCTCTATTTTTCACTACTAAATCACGGATGAGGCCTGGCATGGCCTAGCGCGTAATCCGAGGGTCGCGGGTTCGCGCCCGCGTCGCGCCAAACATGCTCGCCCTCCCAGCCGTGGGGGCGTTATAATGTGACGGTCAATCCCACTATTCGTTGGTAAAAGAGTAGCCCAAGAGTTGGCGGTGGGTGGTGATGACTAGCTGCCTTCCATCTAGTCTTACACTGCTAAATTAGGGACGGCTCGGTGCAGTGGGCTAACAACCTACTCACTTAAATACTCGTTGAAGACTCCGCAAGCGATTGCGGCCCTACGTTCCTAGATGGAATCTAATGGTGATAACTAACTAAATTACAGATGGCCAGCTCTGGGCGAAATTCAAGAAACCAAACAAACCACAAATAATGGAAGTATTAAAACTAACAAAATAGTAGTAACACAGGCCTACGAATTTAAAGTTCTGAAAATTGTTTTGGTTTTAATCACGGATTTTCAGAAATCTAGTTACGCCCTCTAGCTTTGCGCTAAATTCAAAGCAAACCAAACTATGAGACAAAACCTATTGCGAAACGAACATGGAAGCAAAAAAAAACAACAAACAAAAACTTTCTAACTCTATCCAATTTATCATACTTTTCTATTTAAATTTCTCGCGTTGAAAATTTACGCTCTTTGGCACTTTTATCTTTCGTTTTTAACTCTTTCCTGTTAATTGATATTACTGCAACGCCTCCAGGACACTTTAACACTTAAACGCTGATTTATATCCGTTAAGTATATCAACAAGATAAATTTAGTTTTCACACCCTGACTTCCCCTCGGTAGACTCAGCGGATAGCCCGACGTGGCTTTGCTATAGTTATTAACAATATACTCTCGAAACTGGCCCTTCACAACAAAGTGACCGAAGTTCACTGTTAATTTGTAATATTTTTTTACAGTTACTTTATATGAAGACCCTGTACCGCCAGGAAATTAAATTGAACATCAGTTTTTTTTATTGTAAAATACATTACGGAAGGCTCATTGTGTCAATAATCCGAGGGTCGTGGGTTCGAATCCTCGTCACACCAAATATACTCATCCTTTCAGCCGTGGGGGCTTTATAATGTTACAGTCAATACCACTATTCGTTGGTAAAAGAGTAGCCCAATCGTTGGTGGCGGGTGGTGATGACTAGCTTCCTTTCTTCTAGTCTTACATTGCTAAATTAGGGACGGCTAGAGCAGATAGCCTTCGTGTAGCTTTGCGCGAAATTCAAACCAAACCAAACCAGACTCTAGTAAAGTTTTGGATTAAAATCCTGACTGAGATGGCGTTATTCAAAGTTTAATTTCTTTAATAACTATCATTTGAATTTTTCCAAAGGTTAAAAATAAAATTCAAGGCGATTATAGTTAAAAGAAAGAAAAACAAAAGTTATGTCTGACAACTTATAACGCTATAAATCGGTTTCGACAATCCTAACGAGTAGAAACACAGATATTCTATTATATAGCTTTGTACTTACCAACAAAATAAACAATTTAAGCCTGGAAAAAACAACAACATTTTATATAAAAAATAATCTGTTTAAACCACACTCCTAGTTCAAAACAATAAATTATTTTTGACTTCAAACACATTCAAATTTACTCTCCTGTGACATAATTGGCGAAGTCGTTACTCGTTATTGCTTGTTTGGGTTTGGATTCATATCTTACAATTATCGGATGTTAATTACAATATTACAACAATAGCAATGCGTTTAGATGGAAAAGCTTTAATTAGAAAATGGAATTGATAACGTTTTAGGACATTTGACCTTCATATATTTCCTTATGGTTTGTATTCATCCGTGACATATAAATAGCACTGTAATCGTTGTAGCAGATCTTCCAAATACTCACCGGTGTATTACTACACAGAAGGTGTAAAAACAAATAGTTCCTCTGTAATAAGTACCGCTAAAACTGCTGCTAACTGTAGTTTCCTGTCTTCAACTCTTTCCTATTCTACACAAGAGATGTGTTCATATTACATTTATCAGGTCCAGTTCTCTCTTATAACATCCGTCCACCTTTTGTTCGGTCTTTCCTTATCTTTTCCTTTCCATTGTCACACTTATCACTTTCCTACAAACATGTTTCTCTTGCTTTTCTCTTTTCTTTCCAAACGAGTCTGACAAGGTCACGTGGCTAGGGAGCTCGAATCTCAATCTGTGAGTAGCAGACTCGAGTCCCATTCGCGCCAAACATATTCGCCCTTTTAGCTGTCGTGGCGTTATAAGGTGATGTTCAATCCCACTATTCGCTGGTAAAAAAGTAGTTCTAGAGGTGCGGAAGGTGGTGACAACTAGCTGCTTTCTTTCTTGTCTTTCTCTGCTAAAAGAGGAACGTTTAACGCAAATAACCTTCGTGTAGTTTTTGCCCAAACTTTCAAAAAAGGCTGAACTCTCCATGTGACCGAGTTTCTCCCATCTTATTTCGAGCCAATTTTCGTATAGTATAGTATATTTAGTATATATAGAGTAAGATATATATATATATCGTATGGTATATTTAATATATATAGTGTACTTAGTGTATATATAGTATAGTGTATTTAGTGTATATATAGTATAGTGTATTTAGTGTATATATAGTATAGTAATTTTATTATATATAGTATACGAGGTCTGTTCAAAAAATACGCGGACTGTTTGAATTGCGCGGCTCCAGTTGGTTCCAAGGGAATCCGCTTGGTGTCGCTAGGTTTGCACAGATCAGCTGATTACGACGCCATTTTCCGATTGCAGATATCTTCATTTGTGTATTAGCTACGCGGTTTTAAGTGAAGTGCAGTTTTTTCGTTTGGCGGATTTCAGAATGAATGACCTGAAGGAGCAACGACTTGCTGTGAAATTTTGTGTTAAACTTGGAAAATCTGCGACTGAAACTTTTGCTATGCTTAACACGGCTTACGGTGATGTTGCTATGAAGCGTACGGCATGTTTCAAGCGGCATGAACGTTTTAAGGATGGTCGACAGTCCATTGAAGATGATGAGCGTCCTGGACGTCCTTCCACGTCAGCTGACGACCCACACGTCGACAAAATCAACACCCTGGTGCGAGCAAATCGACGTCTGACTGTCAGGGAGCTTGCTGAAGAGTGTGGGATATCAGTTGGATCTTATTACGAGATTTTGACCGAAAAATTGAAGATGCACCGCGTTGCTGCGAAATTTGTGCCTCAGAACTCGTGAGTTTTTGGCCAAACACTCGATCACTGTTCTTTCCCACCCCTTTACTCACAGGACCTTGCTCCTTGCGATTTTTTCTTGTTCCCCAAACTCAAAAGACCCTTGAAAGGAAGAAGATTTGAGACGATTCCCGAGATTAAGGCAAATGCGACGAAGGAGCTGGAGGACATTACAAAAGAAGCGTACCAGGACTGTTTCAACAAGTGGAAACACCGTTGGGATAAGTGTGTGCTTTGGGGAGGAGAGTACTTTGAAGGGGTCCCAGACCTGAAACTTCTAAATAAAGTACATTTTGTTTTATGACGTCAGTCTGCGTATTTTTTGAACAGCCCTCGTAGTATACTTACTGTATATATATTATAGTATTTTTAGTACATAGATATATAGTATACTATACTGACTATATATAGAATGGTATATTTAGTATACACATATTGTATAGTATACAATATATATATTAAATATACCATTCAATATATTGTTAGTATAGTATACTATACATACTAACTACACTATACTGTATTTATATATATATTAAGTATACCATATTATATATATACTAAATACGTTATACTATATATATTGAGTGTACCATACTATATGTATAGTAAATATGTTACACTATATATACTAAGTACACTATACCATATATACTAAGTATACTGTACTATATATATTAAATATACTATACTATATATCCTAAGTGTACTGTACTATATATATTAAATATACTATACTATATTTACTCTCTTATACATATTGTATAGTATACAATATATATATTAAATATACCATTCAATATATTGTTAGTATAGTATACTATACATACTAAGTATGTATACCATACAGTATTATATATTGGTATATATGGGATATACTGCTATCTGTATATATTAAGTGTATTATTCTATATATACTAAGTGTACTATACAATATATACTAAGTGTACTGTACTATGTATACTAAGTGTACTGTACCATATATATATTAAATATACTATACTATATATACTAAGTATACTACACCATATGTACTAAATATTTTATACTATATTATACATACAAAGTAAATACATATATATGTACTATATATTCTATACTATATATAGGATAGTGTACTTAATATATATGGTATAGTATTTAAGTATATATATGTATAATATAGTATAATTAGTATATATATAGTATATGTAGTATATTATATTTAATATATATATAGTGTTGTATTTTTCAATATACATAGTATAGTGTAATTATTACATATAGTATTGTATAGTTAGTATATGTAGTTTAATGTATTTAGTATATATAGCATAGTATATTTAATATATATAATACAGTGTATTGACTTAGTATTAACCAAAGTTTCCGAATGGCCGAACTTCTTGAGATTAAATTAAGATTATGATCGAACGTATTGATACATTGAAGATACAGAAGTGAAGGAACAGTGCTTTACAATAATTATAAACTTGTATTTATGTTGCTAGTTAGAGGCCTCATTAAATAAGGTATGTTTCTTACTGAGTTACAGTACTGTATGTTTCTTACTGAATTACAGTAATGTATGTTTCTTACTGGATTACAGTGCTGTATGTTTCTTACTGAATTACAGTAATGTATGTTTCTTACTGAATTACAGTGCTGTATGTTTCTTACTGAATTACAGTGCTGTATGTTTCTTACTGAATTACAGTGCTGTATGTTTCTTGCTGGGTTACTGTACTGTATGTTTCTTACTGAGTTACAGTACTGTATGTTTCTTACTGGGTTACAGTAATGTATGTTTCTTACTGGGTTACAGTACTGTATGTTTCTTACTGGGTTACAGTACTGTATGTTTCTTACTGGGTTACAGTAGTTTCAGATCTGATTTACGTAGTTAGTCTGTTTTAATCAAAAGTTGTTGACCAATAATGAGATACAAAACTTCACGAGGACGATCAGAATTCATTTGTCATATTTTGAGAATAATTTTGAGAAAACTAGAAAAGTGCTATCTGGGTTCTGCTATGCATAAGTGTCATAAAACTTACATATTCGGCTCTTTAAAAAATCGGCTCTAGTACCATTGGTCAGTTTATCTGAAGATATAACATGCTATTAGGATTTAATATTATTTGTATGGGGGCTTAAACACATACATTATCTGATTTGGGCAGCATTGATCTATGGGTCTAAACGCATAACATGCTATTTATCGAATATTATTTCCTGTATTAGCGTGAAAACATTCGTTACTTCGATGCAAATTATATAATACTGTCCAGGGTCAACGTCAGCGCACTCACTATTTCGAAACGTATTATGTAATGCATTGTCTGCTAACAAAACTAATTTAAAAATTCAACTGAACAGACTTCTAATAAGATATCAGTGGCTGATAAAGTTTCGTACGTAATTGACCATAAGTTTCATAAGACGCTTGTTTCTCAAACCCGCATGCTGGGGTACGATACCCACATTTCAATTTATTGCTATTTTCTAACAAATTATGTTATTGTGGGTATGGACCTTTAATCGATGTGGGACCCTGCTGTTTACACTAAAGCAAGCCAGTAAAGATGATTTACGACACTTTTATATATGAACCTAATCATAGAAATGTAGCACCTTAACGCAGGTGATTAGGCAACGTTTCATAATGACTTTGCTGCCCCCATGCAACTTGGAGCAGACATTACTTGAAAACAATAAACCCCCATCACTTAGCGTTCTGTCAGAGTCGTTATTTATGACTTTTGAACCCTGGACAATTGCTACCTGGCTAGGAAAGTTTATACAATTTTACGCATATATATGTATGCGTATAGACACATCACGTCCAAAAGTAATCGTCTAATGTTCTTACTTTACTTGAGGCTGGTTATTTTACATTCATTAAATAAAGTTTAGTCATTCCAATATGCTATTTTAGATGCTACCAAAGCGACATTAGAAATTTATATCATTTGATAAATATAATGGAAACATTAATCGTATAAATGACAGCGCAAGCGCAACGTATAATCTATTTCATAAACTAGGAATCTGCGTAAAGTTTGTGAAAATTTGTTTCTTGCAAATTAGCAATATGTCACTGACACACAAATTAGCAATATGTCACTGACACATATATTTAAGTTATTAATTACATTACACTCATAAACATTTAATGTGATATTACTTTTAATGTCATATTATATTACGCTTTTATGGCTTAATATGGAGTTACATCTATGATACATTACGCAAGATTTCAAAGATTTTTAATAAATAAGTCGAAATTTGAATTATGTGGTAAATGTCCTTATTCGTGTATTTTTCATGCTATAGTCAGTTAAGTAATGCAACCATTGAGTAAGTTGTATAGTTAACATCTCTAGTTGTTGGATTCGGCCTTTTTCAACAAATTAATAGTAAATATATTGGGAACAAAAATGGAAACTTTGTTTTTCTTTTTATGGTTCCGCATTTTGAAGTTGTTTTAAAAATTTTGAAGTAACGTTAAATGCATGTTTTAAAATGTATCACGCACATTGATAAGCCATGTTTATTCTAAATAATTTTTATGTTTTCTGTTAATGACATACCCCTGTAGAACATCGATAAATCTATGGACTTATAACGCTGAAATCCGGAGTTCGATTCTGTGAATCGAGCAGAAAGTTTTATTTAAATGTTTGCTTAGTCCAAAGCATATCAGTGTTCAAATGAATCAGTTGAAAAATACATAAATTTTTAAGTTTGTTTTTAGTTATTCAGAAATAAGGAAGAAAAACATAAAGTTGTTTAGTTTTAAGAGGGCTAACAAAGGTTGCACATGCACCTAAACTGGGGCGTGGGAGAGGGGGCTTCCAAAGGTTTTAGAAACTGGGGCGTGAGAGAGGGGGCTTCCAAAGGTTTTAGAAACTTCATTTACATGTAGAGATATCTCAATAAAAAATGGCCAACTGGACAAAATTGAAACGCTGAACTGGTTTTTTTTCTTCTTTTTTTTTGCTAGAAGAACGGTTTAATCTACTAACAAATTAATAGTAGCGCTTCAATCTAAAGTGATATTGAACAAGAACAGTAATTGATGTTAGTTCTAATGAGACCATGAGATTTAATACTGAAGTTATAATGTAATGTATGGAAAGCTAAATGTTTTGTTTCAAAGTTATTTTACAGTCACGTGCAAAGTGAATGAATTATTATTCGTTTTAAAAATCTGTATTAGCACTTTTTTGTTAATTAATACCACACTACCCAAAACCAATGAATATTTTGGGGTAAATCTAGTCTATTTGGTAAGGTTAAATCCTGATTTTTACACAAAATTAAATGGATACATTTAAATTTCGTGAGTTATTTATTAATAGTTTTCGAAAATATTCTACTGAAAGAAAGATTAACCTTTTGTTTTACTTTCCCACTTGTACTGAAATATTTATATTTATATTTATATATGAATAAAAGATTCCAAAACATTAGTGTGATTGGTAGACAAACTTTTCATGTTAAAGAAACCTATTTGTGTACTTAATAAATTTAAACTTTTTATATGAAGTTGTTAATGTTGTAATTGTAACATACTCTTTTCCTTGCTGTATAGCAGTTACTGTATTTTTTAGATCGTTAGTGCTAAAGACAAGTACAGTGAAATAAAGTCACACTTTATTTTAACGAATTTCGACTACTGAAAATATTTTATGGGTCCAAAGCCTTTGTCATTTTTCATCTCAAAATTTTGAAGTATTTCGTGTGAGTGGTGTTTTTATTATAGAAAAAAAAAAGCCACATGGAGGGAACTGCTGTGTTCACTGTGGGGAATCGAACGCCTGATTTTAACTGTAAAACCCGGAGACTTACCGCTGTTCTAATAGGGAACGCGTATACTATGCCCACGCAAAGGTTTGTATACGTTGATTTTAGTAGCACCAGTTAACTTCACGCAGTCTCAAGCTGATATTTTACAGTTCTATTTTCCATCTGAAGCTACTAGGAAAAGCAAAAAATTAATGATTTCAGATGTTTTATTAATTTAATAAACACAGTTTAAGTGAGGCCGGACACCTTACTTCACCCTTGTTTAAAGTTCTGAGTGGTAATCCCCAGCTAAATTTCATGTCGAGTTAATTTTGTTACAAAACCATTTATTCAATGTTTATGTTTATTCAGATTAATAACAGTCAGTATATACTCAGTAATAAAAAGAACGAAATTTCTCGTGAAAATAATTTTTTTTCAAATTTTCTCCAAAGCGAGACTTGTTCGAATTAATAGTGAAGTGAACAACAACCAATTCTGTAGTTTGAAGTGAGTTTTATCAGCACCATTAAACAAGGGACAATTGTGGAAAAAACTTGCGATCTAATGTGATTTTTATCGTTATTAGTAGGCTGACTGAATCTGTTGCTTCTCTGCCTTCTTTGCAGTTTAAATCCATAATATTAAACCTGAATTAGGTTTTAAATAAATACAAGAAATTATAATGAAGACTATGGTTTGGTTGTTGTTAAGGGCAAGATTACGCAATGTGCTATCCGTATTCTAACTAACACGGGTTTCGAAACCAGGATTTTATTGTTGTAAGCTTGCTGACTTACCACTGAGCCACTTTGTTGGGAGAGGGCGGTATAATGAAGATAAATGTCTTCTCGTTAATACATACAGATGACACTTATGTCATTTTAGGCCTACCTTATCCACACCACTGAACCAAAGTCAAAGGATTTATTGTCCGATTTCTTTAAAGGTTTTGAAAGAAACGTTTTTTTTTAATAACTGTTTCAATGATGTAGCTAACAAGAGGGCGTAATCTGGAAGGTTTCCACTGCAGGGCACCTTGTTATGGCGATGATTTGGGATACTTGGTTAAATTAAGTGATACTTAAAGTTGCAAGATATATTAACAACGCAGTTTTAATGAAATACTATACATTACGTCTCTGATGGCTGTATAAGAGACTTATTTTTCTTAGTATCAAAGGTAAAATTAAATATATAATCTGTGATGCAGTCATAAATAGTTGGTTCCCTGTATAATACCAAGTACCATAACATTATTCATACACCTAAATTAATTTAGGTTATTATATGGCAAGTTACGAAGACTGAGACTGCGTTAGTGGCTGTTTAAAATAAAAACGAATTCATCATATATTCCACACTAACCCTTATCTTATAATAGTGACGTCCTCTTGGCAATCGATATAAACCCACAAAATCTAAGACGTAATGATTTGGGAAATGCCAACCCCTTTTATTAAAGTTTAAAAGCTGTTTTATAGTCTCCATAAAACGCTACTGTTACAAGAAACATGCATTATACATAATTTTTAAGGTAAAATCCTGGGTACTATTTTATCTTAAAACATCATATTTGTCACTTTCACTGGCTCTTACTCACAGCGGATACTTCAAAATGCACTTTAAACAGATGTCAAGAAGGTAATCTTACACTTAGGAACTAAAGACGAAAGCATGCTCAGGATGCGGAGAGTTCCACGAACTTAGAAAATAAAGTTTACTTAAATATTTCATTGTGTTGTTGTTGTTGTTGAAATTTTGAAAACACGGTCCTTCAATTACCGCTTCTCATCTTAAAATGCACTGATGAGAGCTTGGTGAGTTGTTTTCACTATTAAAAAATGTTTTTTGAAATATTATAAACTCAAAATAGCCTGTCTTTGAAGCTTATAAATCATCCAGAATTTAGTTTAATGTTCAAGTGTTGATAATTTAGAGTGTGTTTAAGTAACAATCAACCGAAGTATTGATAAAAAATCTGACGTATGCATCAAGAGTGCACCACAAATTTATTTTATTTGTATTTAGCATAAAATTATATGTCTAGCGTGGGGAACTCGAATCCTGGATTGAGCGTTTAAGTCCGTAGACCTATCCGCTAACTCACCGAGGCAAGCTAGAAATTAAAATTAAAAATTTTCAACGGTTGCGACTTTATAAAACAAAAAGAGAAAGTACAGTGAGCTGTTGAAATGACATAGCTTGTTACAATGTATAAGGGCATTTAAAGTGGGATTGTATACGATATAGCTTGTTGCTATATACATGGATATTAAAGACGAGATCATGGTTTGGTTTGATTTGAATTTCGCGCGAAGCTACACGAGGGCTATCTGTGCTAACCGTCTCTAATTTAGCAGCGTAAGACTAGAGGGAAGGCAGCTAGTCATCACCCCCCACCGCCAACTCTTGGGCTACTCTTTTACCAACGAATAGTGGGATTGACCGTCACATACTAGCACACCCACAGCTGGACGGGATAATGAATGACATAGCTTGTTACAATATACATTGGCATTAAAAATGAGACAATGAATGAGATAGCTTGTTACTATTCACAATGTTAAAAAAAAACACGTAGGTTGAAGAATGATAGAGATGAAATACAAATCCTGCAACCCAAGCGCTGAAGAAGAAAAGTCCACCTTTCGAAAGCGCACTGGATATAAAGATTTTATTTTATAACTTGTTACCATATATGGGCGTTAAAAACGGGATCATAACTGCCAATACATGAAAAGTCTCGTTGATTCTAAAAGATGTCATAAGCCCGTTAGAAATAAAACGTATAAGTTTCCATGGTGATGTGTATTAAATAAACTGTAAGTAGTCTTAACGGCTGCGTAATAAACCCAACTGTATTTGATATTGTTTATTGAAGTTTTACTCAATATTTGTAGGTATATTTTTAAAGTGAGTGCGGTATAACTGTAAGATAAGACAACTTTGATTGTAATAAGTTATAACACAAAATAACTAGATATTCGTAGTTTGTTCTAAACTGTTAACAGAAAAAAATTCATTAGTCTGTCCAGTACCATTGTATTGATATTGATACGTTAACGATTATATCGCATTTGAAGCTTACTAAGTGATGCCGAGTTTAGTGGGCAATGATAAATAGATGTATACATAAAAAGAGTCTTGGTTGCATGTGATGGTCAAAATGGTCCTAAGGTAAGCAGCTAACATTCTTACAAGAATTTCCTTTAAATTTCGCAATATCTTGAACATTGAACTACAAGGTCTAGTCAATATCTTGAACATTGAGCTACAAGTTCTAATTAGTATCTTGAACATTGAGCTACAAGTTCTAGTCAGCATCTTGAACATTGAACTACAAGGTTCAGTCAATATCTTGAACATTGAGCTACAAGTTCTAGTCAATATCTTGAACATTAAGATACAAGTTGTAGTCAATATTTCGAACATTGAGCTACAAACTCTAGTCAATATCTTGAGCATTGAATTACAAGTTTTAGTCAATATCTTGAACATTGAGCTACAAGTTCTAGTCAATGTCATTTTTACTCGGCCAACATCTTGCGACGGTTAAATTAAAAAGGAAAAAAAGAAAACATTAGAAACTAACTTTCGTTTTACGACTGAATTAAATTCTATAGATTAGTTTAGTAGGACCAAGTACTTAAAACCAAGTCGAGACTTTTCAGAATATTTTCAGAAGTTTCTCGATCTTTTTGCACTAATATGAATAGAGTCTGTATCTTCAGCGATGTTGATTAAATAAGGGCTATTCTGCTCCCCACTGGAGCTGTAAACCCCATTTCATTTAAAATTTACGGAAACTATGACTTACATGTTGACTGGCCATTATCTAAAACAGCTACACGCATTAGTTATAACCGTCGTTTATTCCAGTTATATGTATTTTAAAATTGTTTATTCGGAACTTACGAAATATATGTATATTTATTTTTGTAAGGTAGCAAAATGTAGATTGTATGTTTGTAAGGGAAGACAGAATACCACCCTTCATCCATCTGTCTCCACCACAATTTATGTTGTTCAGTGGCTCATCTTGAAAGTCCTGACGACTGAATTCTTGCCTACCGTTCAGACCTTGCAACTGCTGATTACATGTAGGCGAGTCAACAAATTCCATTCGGAAAATCCTGTTGAACTGTGATGTTAAGAATTACCTACGATAAAAATTGTAAGATATATGAGATATGACAAGAACGTTTTTAAACGTTTACTAATTTTCGACTTGACTAAAAGCATAGAACACGAATACTGTAATTAATAGCTTCTGGAAAATAGGCTGAATGAATTATGATTGTTTCTCATTAAATCCGATAGGTGTTTGTTTTTTTTTTTGTTTTGAATTTCGTGCAAAGTTTCTCGAGGGCTATCAGCGCTAGCCGTCCCTAATTTAGCAGCATAAGACTAGAGGGAAGACAGCTAGTCATCACCACCCACCGCCAACTCTTGGGCTACTCTTTTACCAACGAATAATGAGATTGACGGTCACATTATAATGCCCTCACGGCTGAAAGGGCGAGCATGTTTGGTGTGACGGGGATTCGAACCCGCGACTCTCGTATTACGCAGTACTTTTTTGTGCTCAATATTTATATAAGCTAAAGATATTGGCCACATTATCGGCACGCATATTTTCAGAAAAGTGGCAACGTCTCTGCAATAATCTAAAAAAAAACTTCTAATTGTGTTACCAGTTCCCAGGTTACTGAAAGAACTTCTAATTGTGTTACCAGTTCCCAGGTTACTGAAAGAACTTCTAATTGTGTTACCAGTTCCCAGGTTACTGAAAGAACTTCTAATTGTGTTACCAGTTCCCAGGTTACTGAAAGAACTTCTAATTGTGTTACCAGTTCCCAGGTTACTGAAAGAACTTCTAATTGTGTTACCAGTTCCCAGCTTACTGAAGGAACTTCTAATTGTGTTACCAGTTCCCAGCTTACTGAAGGAACTTCTAATTGTGTTAACAGTTCCCAGCTTACTGAAGGAACTTCTAATTGTGTTAACAGTTCCCAGCTTACTGAAGAAATTTAAATGTAATTTTATTTCCGGAGTATATGTTATTCCATGCAACCTTTCACTGTTTCGTTTATTCATTTTATTCCTAACAATCGAACTTGACGTTTTTGTTTTTAAGGTATATGAGACTGAATATATTTATGATGAACATTGTGAATCATTACTTATTGCTGCTAGAACGTTCTTTTTCATGACGTGTCTTACAAAGTGTACAAAGTTGTTTTGTTTGTTTAAAGCATATCCACATTGGGATATTTGTTGTGTCCACCGCGGAGAATAAAACCCAGCATTTTAACTCCGTAAATTTACTGCTGAGGAAGCTACTCTCTGTTGTGTTATTTAAAGAGATGTTTTTTTACTATATGAAAAGGATGACATTGAAAGGAAAGGTTCTACGTTGTGTGTAAACCTTTAAAGATATATAGTGTTTTATTTCGGTCATGTTTAAGTTGTCAGTTTACTATAACATTGAGAACTTTTCGGTGTCTCAATCGGTCATGATGAAGTGGTGAGTTTAGTGTTCTCTAAGCACATTCCATTCTGTAGGATTAAGGTGCCAGTTATCTACAATTCTGAGGACGTTTCAGAAGTCTACATTACCCATGTTTAAAACGTCAGCATTCTATAGCTTTAAGAACTTTGCAGTATCCGTCGGTCATAAATAAGATGGTAGTTTACTGTAACTCAAGAGAATTTCCGGTGTCACCTTTGGTTATGGTTAAAATGTTATTTTACTCTCTGTGAAGTATATACGTATTCACGTATAACAAACTAATTTTTGTTGACTGCTCATTGCTGAGAAACAAATATAAATATATCAGAGTAATTCCCATACTTTAGACTAGGTTACATGATATTTTACAGTACTAGATCATTAACCACAGTTATTATTGAGGAATAACGTATTGCTAATTTTCATCGCAGAATTATGTTACAAGATTTTCTTCCATATAGTTATTACGACTGTGGTCTTCGCCAAATATCAAATCACAAAATCCTAACACATATACATATTTATTGTATTCGATCAACACTTAATGAAACATTCTAAAGTAACACATACGACTAGCTAACTGGTCTGAAAACATAGAAACGAAAATAAGTTAGTCAATTCGTTTATGAAGCTATTTAATATCACGAACCTTTGTTAGATTTATGGGTCAATTTCCTGTAATGAAATTGACGACTGGGTGTGGACGAGCATGTGCTGTGAGGTTTTGTGATTGCCAAAGTCACCATGTGGTTGGCATACATGTCTATTTCCGTTTACTTGAAAACACTCACGTCACACTCAAATGAACTTTCCTAAGTGCCATAAGCTTTATTAAGAAAAAACAAAATATTTGATTTGTTACACTCAGGCACAGAATCTCAAAATCAGTTCAGAGCAGAATTATCATAAGTATATTTGGATATTAGATTACGTGTGGAACATAACTAAAACGTTGTAACGAAATGTTAGATACATATTTTTGGACTACATACATTATAGTAAAAGTGAAAACAGTTAAGTACACGCCTTTTACTCGATATATATATATATAAATATTGTTAATTTTATATTGTTCAAATGATTTTGATTGTTATTGTGAAGTTTCGTCACACTAATTAAGTTGGTGCTAAGACCTATTAACTTACTGCGATGTTTTATGACACTGTTTGATTTTGTGCTGAAAATCCATTAACTTACTGCGATGTTTTATGACACTGATTGGTTTGGTACTAGAGTCTATTAACTTATTGTGATGTTTTATAACAATGGTTGATTTGGTGCTAAGACTCGTTATCTTATTGTGATGCTTTATGACACTGATTGGTTTGGTACTAGAATCTATTAACTTATTGTGATGTTTTATAACAATGGTTGATTTGGTGCTAAGACTCGTTATCTTATTGTGATGCTTTATGACACTGATTGGTTTGGTACTAGAATCTATTAACTTATTGCGGTGTTTTATAACAATGGTTGATTTGGTGCTAAGACTCGTTATCTTATTGTGATGCTTTATGACACTGATTGGTTTGGTACTAGAATCTATTAACTTATTGCGGTGTTTTATAACAATGGTTGATTTGGTGCTAAGACTCGTTATCTTATTGTGATGCTTTATGACACTGATTGGTTTGGTACTAGAATCTATTAACTTATTGTGATGTTTTATAACAATGGTTGATTTAATGCTAACACCAATTTAACTTACTGTGATGTTTTATGTCAATGGTTGATTTGGTGCTTGAATCTATTAGCAGTTTGTTAAAAACAATACCGTTTTGAAATAATAACACATACATTAAACAAGCACTACTAAGTCATGTTGGTGTAAAACCCAAAATAAAGTCTTATTTTGATACATGTGTCTGAATTTTTCATATTAACTAGATAGGATAGTTAAAAACTTGATAATTTATTTTGCCACACACAGCAAATGCATCTATGTATTCGTTTTGATAAATTTGAAGAATTATCCCCCCCCGAATAAGGCTGAAGGTCGTTTAGAGATGTCACCTGTTTTAGTGTGTTGTCTGTCTGTCAGTCAGTAACACTGAAGTGACATCATATAAGAGATTTTTTATATTGCAGTTTGTGCTGTCGTGACTTCATTGTAACATGAGCATGTCATGAAAACTTATACAGTCTGTAGGCTACAACACTGTATGACATATAAACTTTAAAAACAGGAAATAAAATCAGTTGTTCCTCTTAATTTTGGTCGTATTTACTTTTGAAACAGAACACTTTCGGGGAAGGTGACATATAGTAATAATACTTAACTGTAAAACCATATCAAGTGGCAGGAAGAACTTTCCAACTTCTCCTGTACATCTGACACCTCAGAGAAACTTACTCCAGACTGGGACAAAATATCTTTGAACCTCTCTACATCTGACAATCCCAATGATCTTATCCCAAAACCAGAACAAAAGGCATTTCAACTTCTGTTGTACATCTGACACCTCAGAGAAACTTACTCCAGACTGGGACAAAATATTTTTGAACCTCTCTACATCTGAAACTCCCAAGGATCTTATCCCAAAACCCAGGACAAAAGGCATTTCAACTTCTGTTGTACATCTGGAATTTCCAAGGACTTTATTCCAGATCTGGACAATCAACCATCTAACTTCGTTTGTACGTTTAACATTCCCAAAGATCTCGGTAAAGATAAGGGGTCAACCTTTCAACTTCTCCTATAACCTGAGCCCACCTCCAAAGACCTCAGTCAAGACCTAAATAAATAACCTTTCAGTTTGTTTCTTTTGTGCACCTGAAACACCAAGGACTTCATTTCAGACTGAAAAACAACAATAACTTTTATTCAGCTTTCCATAGATATAAATTAGCCACTAATCGAACAAAAAAACTTTTTTCTTGTATATTTGACATCCTGATGAACCTCTTTCCATTGAGAAAAAAAAAAAGGCTTAACCACTTCCTATACAGCTGATATTCCAGTTGACGGTGCACAGCTAATTTACATACCAGATGATGTCTCGTGGGCTTTCCTGAAATTTATTAATAAATGTATAATAATTATAATAATACTTGCATTACAAAATACCAGTAGTTAAGTTTATTACAATGAAGTATTTTTTAACCGTGTTTATGATGTATAAAACTCATTCTTGTATTTTCAGTTTTCAACAATCTAGCAATTGTTATAGAATGCACTTACTTTAAATGTTCGTTCTGGTAAACCTTCCTCGTGTTAATCACACAAATTAACTCTAATAATATGTGTTAAACTAAATCGGTAACAAACACTTCGGACGTTTAGTGGAGACGGCTGATTGAAAAACTAATTATCAGATATCGTGTTTCAGATTTTCTCGTCTTCAGATGTTTTTTTGTATATTATCTTGTTCATGAGTAAAATATAAATAAAGACAACACTAAATCGCAAGCATCTTTATTAAATTTTTTTTTCAGCAAGAATGTGGAACGATATGAAAGGCTGCATTTAAACCTACAAAAGAAGCAAATTTTGACCAATGAGAATGTCTGTTATATTGGTTTAGTTGAGCGTCACGTTAAGGTAAGTGTTGTATAAGTACACTGATTGAGAAAAAGTCACACAACATTTACTGCGATTGGTTATACAAACATTTCTTTATTGGTCGATGTACCAACAATGGGTGACCACAACACTATTTACATAGATAACTATCCTACTATATACAGTATAATGGCCAATAACTACTCCAGTACTAACTATGAATTATTGTTTAAAATATCTAAACGTTCGTATTTATACGGAGTACGTTTTTATCAGTATTACTAATTGTTTAAACAGCATAGCTGAATTTCATCAGGTTAACTATGCTTCACGAACACGAAGTTTGAACACAAACATTCTATGCGGAAAGCTTGTAGATAATATATCTCATGTGACAGAGAGCTGCCTACGAAGGTATGCTAATTATATGCATATATAGCTAGAACCTAATCATAACATCCTACCTACAAACTCGTTCTTCGTATTAGAATAGCTCTAATAACATTCACTACGCGAAAAATACGTAAAATACGCGAAATGTTAGTAATCGTTTCCATTATTTCCTTTGGCTCTGACAAACTTTATAAGGAGCTCTCTAATACGTCGCACCTGCCCTTATAACCAATCACTAGTTTACATTTTTTCTTGCTTACTATGCAGTATGTAAGCATAGCGATACCACCATAACTAGTACGAAACCTTGAACGCATAAATTTGTGTTATTTACATAAACTAGTTTTATTGCTATTTGTGTGGGATTTTATCGTTTTCGTATCCCAGAATTAACGTATCATTTTAATTATTTAAAATCTGAAAAATTCGGCTAAAGAAGAGAACGAGCAATGCATAGTCTTTTAGAATTTGCAACTGATAAAAATTCAATTTTAATTTTCATAACCTTTGACATGTGGAATCAGTATTGGAATTTTCACAAATTTATCAGATGAAACTAAACCCTACACAATCCCAAATTAATTTTGAAGTGAGCCTAAATCCTACACCAATCAGAATACTTGGATAACTCCGAATCTTCAGGATAAACTTAGAAATGATGATAAAGACCCACTAATTTTGGATTAGCCAAAAATCCTACACAATTTTCCAAAAATAAAAATGAAAAAATAGGTGTGAGTCCGGAACATACGCATGAAAAAATGTTCTTTTCAATAAACGTGGAACCTTAAATGACCCTAAAAATAAGCGCAAAGTAAACCTAGTCCAATTATATGTTCGAGTGTGCATGTTTGTGTTTTCTTATAGCAAAGCCACATCGGGCTATCTGCTGAGTCCACTGAGGGGAATCGAACCCCTGATTTAAACGTTGTAAATCCGTAGGCTCACTGCTATACCGGGAAAGTACATGTTCGAGCTTCAGAAATACAACTCAATATTGGCACTTATGACTTTTTTATGTGACTTTTAAACATCACGAAGTTCGAGTTGAATGTCGTTCCGATACTTTAACTTCAGTATAGATGAATAGTTCGGAAAGTTATACGCCACCAATTTCACTTTCAAACATGAGAAACAAATGAATTCATTATAGAATCGTTCGAAATAAAATCAAAACAATATATTTTAGACACCATATGTATTTGGTTAAACTCTCTGTATATCTTAAGTATGCTTACTGTATAAACTAAATGGTATGTTAACTAGAAACATGAGTTAAGAGAAACATTGATACACTAGCTGTGTTTTGATGACAACGTACATACATACTTTTAGAGTAAAGTAGTGAAAGTTCTGTTTATACGCGAAGAATCACCACTTACTTTCAAATTAATTTATGTAAAACAGTATGACCTTCTGGATATTTCAAATTAATTATAGCTAAATTAAACGTCTATCTACAGGCTGTTTTTGTTGTTGTTTCGGAAACAGCGGAGACCAATACGTTATCTTCGCGTCCCTCTGTTGTTTTAGTTGTTTATTATCATATGTCAACAGGCTGCGATGGAAATATATTTCTCTCATTACCAGTCTGGGAATGAATAAAGGGTCAGTCCACTCTTCATCAAACAATCCTGCATATGTACACAAATCACGCTAGGTGTCACCACTGTCGTATCATTCAGTTCACGGGGTACACTCTGGAATAGAGGTTCAACCTCTTGTCCATAGATGGAGACAATCCCCTACACATTCTACCTTATAGCAACACCGTTGTATCTCCTAGGTAACTTGTCACTAGGACAACGATAATACCGACCTGTTGTCCTTACAGCGAGATAATCCCAAACAAATTTGGCTATGTAGCAGCAGTGTCGAATCGTGCAGTTTACTATAGTACACTATGGAAGAACAGTACAACGACTTGTTCATGCACATATATATTCCCACTTAATAGTAAAACAACTGGCCAATACTTAACTCACCAGGCAGGTTCGGTGAGTAGTCTACAGATGGACATAAACTTGTCGCTATACAGGATAAAAACAAAGAAATACAATAACTGTTCACCACCCGTTCGTCATCTCTCTCATGTGTTTAAATTCTTTTCTGTTGTGTTCTTAATATGTACCGAAATTATTGACATAATAACACATTTAGATTGAAAGGTTCATGTCATTTTATGATAGTACACGTGTACTTAAAATGTGCCAAAAAAGAACACTACAATAGTTCTGGCATTGCTGCAGTTAAGTTTTAACAACATTGTTACAATAAGTTCTGTCACATTGTTATAACAAGTTCTCACACATAACAACATTGTTAGAACAAGTTAATTAGAGCATCTGAAACAGTACAAGAACGTCATCTCTTCTTCAATATTGCTGCTATTCCAAGCTGAGTAATACATCTTTTGGAATAATAAATGCGCTTCAATTGTTCCATAGAACTATAGTATATCGTTCCAAGTTGACCACAACACTTTTGTTCGCTACTTAATAATATCATTCAACGTTATCCCCAGTCTACTGAGACATCTTCTGGAACACTAAAAATATACCAGCTATTGCATAAAACAGTAGTTTTTCCATGTTTACTCTGACACCTTCTGAAACACTAAACATACGTTAACTATTTGCATACAACAGTATTGTTATTCCACGCTTACTCAGATATCTGCTAGAACATAAATGTACGTTAACTGTTCCACAGAGGATATTAGGTTATTAAATTTGCCCAACGCACCTCTTCAGGACTCACACCTGAAAGGTGTGTAATTGCTTTCTTAGAGGAAAATCGTTATAGAAAGCTCAACTAGTGTCTGAAAAATAACATTTTAAAATGTCTTTAGGTACACGTTCTCTTTTCAGGCTTAATTTGGAAGTTCATCGAATTCAATTGCTTACAAATGGAGATTTGCTATTCAATTTTATTTTCAAACGAATCGAAAGTATCTCGTTTCGTTTAAGAATACAACCAAAGCCTGTAGCTACCGTCTTCCCGGAAGATGTTCAACAGATAGGGGTCGGAAAAGAAGACGCTGCCAGGTAAGCGCCCGACCTATCAGGTGCCTGATGATGGGCAACACTGGCGGCAACTGACGCTGCCGCATCGCTGGACCAGGGCTGGAGACTCTGTAACGCGTGTAAGGAAGGGCTGCTGAGGCACAGTTGATCTCGAGAATTCTCGTAGATCGTCTTGGAAACAACATCGGCTTGTAATGACATCATTAACCGGTTAGCCGCTTGTCGTTCGGCCTCTCGTTCCTCTGCTGTCTGTCTCCTGAAATGATACCAAGACTTGGTTACATATGTTAAATACGGCTATGCACAATACTTATGTTAAATATGGCTATGCACAATGCATATGTTAAATACGGCTATGCACAGTACATATGTTAAATACGGCTATGTACAGGCAAACACGGTTTAAACAATGTAGTATTCTCAAGTTTCCCTGCCATTGTCTGATGGTTCAGGCGCTTGACCCTCAGTCTGAGGGTTGCAGGTTCCAATCCCTCTCACCGTGGGGGGCGTTATAATGTGGCAGTCATTCCGACTATTCGTCGGTTTATATGTTTGTTTGTTTTCCAATTTCGCGCAAAGCTACACGAGGGCTATCTGTGCTAACCGTCCCTAACTTAGCAGTGTAAGACTAGAGATAAAATAGTAGACCAAGAGTTGGCGGTGGGTGGTGATAACTAGCTGCCTTCCCTCTAGTCTTACACTGATAAATTAGGGACGGTTAGCGCAGATAGCCCTCGTGTAGCTTTGTGAAAATTCAAAACAAACCAGGCCCGGCATGGCCAGGTGGTTAAGGCACTCGACTCTTAATTTGAGGGTCGCGGGTTCAAATCCCCGTCACACCAAACATACTCGCCCTTTCAGCTGTGGGAGCGTTATAATGTGACGGTCAATTCCACTATTCGTTGGTAAAATAGTAGACCAAGAGTTGGCGTTGGGTGGAGATGAAGAGCTGCCTTCCCACTAGTCTTACACTGTAAAATAAGGGACGGCTAGCGCAGATAGCCCTTGAGTAGCTTTGCGCAAAATTCAAAACAAATAAAAAATTATATAAATTATAGAAATAATTATATTGAAACAGACAAAACATATGCTACAAAAGGGCAAACAACCATCTGTTACAGAGAAGAGTAAAATGCGCTATAGTATTAGTAACGTCGCGAAATCTGCAAATATTAAAATTGAGCCAATTTACCAAATAAACGCCACGCCCCCTTTTTCATACTGTCATTAATACTAAAATAAAAGCTTAATTGATTGATTCAGTTGAATCGACTGTTGTATCCGTTTGTGCAGGGATTTTATAACCACAGTTCGATTACATTAAACAAAAACTGTTTTTAATTACGTGCGAGTTTTTATAAAAACTTACATAATACAATGTTATTCTTGTTACAGGAACTTAATCTAATATCATCTCACACTGATACATTGTATAAGAAATAAAGAACAAGTTAAGAAAACAGACGAAGTAAAAAAATACTAAACGCATTACATTGTCCAAAGTAAGAAAGAAGACTGTATAGTCTCCCAGTGGCTTAGCAGTAAGTTTTTTTTTTTTTTTTTGTTGAAATTTCGCACAAAGCTACTCGAGGGCTATCTGTGCTAGCCGTCCCTAATTTAGCAGTGTAAGACTAGAGGGAAGGCAGCTAGTCATCACCACCCACCGCCAACTCTTGGGCTACTCTTTACCAACGAATAGTGGGATTGACCGTCACATTATACACCCCCACGGCTGGGAGGGCGAGCATGTTTAGCGCGACGCGGGCGTTAGCAGTAAGTCTGCGAGCATATAACGCCAAAAATCGGATTTCGATACCTGTAGTGCCTAGAGAACAATGCGCAGTTTTGCGTTTAATAATAAAGAAACACCTTTGGTAAGTTTATTAACCGACCTCACACACGGGGATATAAAATAAAAGCGTTTAACTGTCGTACATGAATCATCGTTAACAACTGTGTTAGACTGACTGCGATTTTTATTCTCTCTGTTTACTCTCCTGCTATTGAACATATTCAGACACTCATGAGTTATGTGTTTGAGTTGTGAACGGTATACACTGAAGAGTATGACTGACATGTGTGAACATGGAAGGGTTTGTTTGTTTTGAATTTCGCGCAAAGCTACACAAGGGCTATCTGCACTAGTCGTCCCTAATTTAGCAGTGTAAGACTAGAGGAAAGGCAGCTAGTCTTCCCCACCCACCGCCAACTCTTGGGCTACTCTTTTACTAACTAATAGTAGGATTGACCGTCACATTATATCGTCCCCATGGCTGAAAGGGCGAGCATGTTTGGTGGGACCGGGATTCGAACCCGCGACCCTCGGATTACGAGTCGAGCGCCTTAACCCACCTGGCCATGCCGAGCTTATGAATATGGAAGGGAAGGTCACCAATGTACTCGTGCGTATGCATTAGAATTGTAGAAGTTTGTGCCTTGATAAGTGTACACAAACAAGGTTGTCCTCCGGTAATGGCAACATGAAAAATAAATATCCTCACACTTCTGAAACCGATACGCAATTTTTATTTATTTTTAAGCACAAAACTACGCAATGGGCTATCTTTGCTCTGCCCACCACGAGAATTGAATTTTTTCTTATCTTGTAGTTAGCGTTACAAACTGAGCCACCGGTGGGTAATAAGCAAAGACGGAAAAAAGAACAGTAATCAGTCATCAATTAATTGTTTGATTAAAGACCGTGTCATTTGAGGCTTTGATTTTCTCTTAATGTTGGGTTTATTAGCGACCGTGACACTTTGTCTGTTACCCGACTAAAAATGTTTTTAAAATGTGTGTGAAATACTTTCGTTTACAAGGAAGACGAGAAATGGTTTCAAATAAAGATTTGTTCTTTATTCTGTGTGTGTAATTTTCTTTTACCAAGGCCACATCGGGCTATCTACTATATCCACCGTGGGGAATCGAACCCTTTATTTTATTTTTTATTCTACCCGCCATTTCAGTTTACGCCTTTTTCAAAATCTTTGAACGTCAGAAGATATTATAATTTAAAATCAGTCCATAACTAGCTCTCCAGTTCCTCCCGTTGAACGTGCTCGCGGTGGGGAGAATTATAATGTGACGGGCAATCCAACTATTCGTTGTGTGTTTTTTCCCATGGCAAAGCTACGTAGGGCTATCTGCTGAGCCCACCGAGGGGAATCGAACATCTTATGTTAGCGTTGTGAGTCCGGAGACTTACCGCTGTACTAGCGGGGGGCCCAACTGTTCGTTGATAAAAGAGTAGCCCAAGAGTTGGCGGTGGGTGGTATTGACTAGCTGCGTTTCCTCTAGTCTTACACTGCTAAATTAGGGACGGCTAGTTCACATAATCTTCCTGTAACTTCACGAAAATTCAAAATATATAGAGGAGATACCCCCCCCCCAAAAAAAAAAAGACAACAACATTAACCTGAAGTTGTTTGTTGTTTTCCTTGGAAATGTCTTCCATCCTTCAGACAGCGCCAAAAGTTTTGAAAAATAATAAAAACTGTGAAGTACATATTTGTAATTATCATGCTCAATGCCACATTAAAAAGTTGGTGTTTTTTTTTAAAATCTAATCTTGTTTCATTTGGTCTCTTGAAAATATTTGTGAAAAGTGTCCTTTTTTTATACTAGTCTGTAGTTATAAATTCAAGTAATTTTAATATGTATATCTGTCTACAAGTATTGTGTGAAACCTTTCAAAGATGACGAATCGCAGAATTCGAAAACGCGTTGTTCACAATGTGATGAAATCGATTCTAGGACAATACGAGCGATTTATGCATCAGGATTACCCCAGCCCACCCCCAGTGGCACAACAGAATGTCTGCGGACTTATACTGTTAGACAGCAGGTTTCGATACCTGCGGTGATCAGTGCACAGACAGCTCTTTGTGCTTAATAAGAAACAAACATCATGGTAAATCGATTCCGAGACAACACGCGTTTTTGTATCAACACTTAGCAATAAAATTATATTTAGTTATTTCTTAATGTTCACGTTGCTAGAATAAAAACTACGTCAAGCGCAATGACAAATTAAGTTGCGTGACAGTGATGTAAGCTGTTGTTTTTTTGAGGAAATTAATGGTCGTTGGCTTCAGATTAATCGTGTCATATAGAACTTGCAAATATGTAACAGAGCTGACAATTTAACGACAATACGATAGCCTTGAATATGTTTGTTTTTGAATTTCGCACAAAGCTACTCGAGGGCTATCTTTACTAGCCTAATTTAGCAGTGTAAGACTAGAGGGAAGGCAGCTAGTCATCACCACCCACCGCCAACTCTTGGGCTACTCTTTTACCAACGAATAGTTGGATTGACCGACACATTATAACGCCCCCACGGCTGAAAGGGCGAGCATGTTTGGCACGATGGGGATGCGAACCCGCGACCCTCAGATTACGAGTCGCACGCCTTAACACGCTTAGCCATGCCGGGCCCCTTAAATATGTAGGTGTAATGTGATACGATGTAATGGCGAAGTATTGAAGTTGTAAACCAAGAAATTGATTATTGATCAGTTTGGTATTTTGAGAATCTATCGTTTTCTATTTAAAAAAATTCTAATCTTATCCTCTTAACTCACTAACACAACTCTTGTTTACATCTCAGAGTCTTTAAAATAGTTATGACTTCATTTGAGGTATGTTATAATAAGTCACATAGACGTAGAAACACGATAGCCTTGTAATGCTATTTTAACAAGCAGAAGGTGAGAAACTTAATACGAATAATGCTATTTTACAAAGTCATATAAATATAAAGTAATTCATTGACAAAATTGTTACAATTCTCTTACACAAAGTGAACGGTTCTGTAGTTTAAGTACCCAATTTTTTGGGAGATAACGAATTAATCTGATATATATATGATATATATATACCATACACACATACATGAGTATTTAAATTAGTATAGATTTATTTCTCTAGGTTGTATAAATTAAATAATATATCCTAAAACAATGTTATTTTAACAACAATCAGGTTATTAAATCACCGTGACTTTGCGAATTTTGTTAACCCTGTATTTACGTATGCAAAACGAGAGCATGAAATGAGAATCGTGTCAAAGGTCACCGACAATGTCGAATATAAACTTAAAGCTCTCTACTACTTTAGAAAAGCCGGCCGCTTAATTATATCTCCGGGTAGTACAGATTGACGACGGTCTACCTATACGATTGTGTATAAATTGTAAAACTAATTGAAGAGGGTTAGTTCTTTCATTGTATGCACTCTGTGCGGTATCTCTAATTATACAGATGTATTAATTACACTCGTGTAATTGTTTATCGATTTTTGTTTTCTTTTTGCGAGATTCTATCCTTGAAATGGCTGTCAGTACCATCTTGGTACAAGGAATACCAAAAGACGTTAACATCAGTGTCTGAGACGTCTAATTTACACGTAATTACCTACACACATGAGAGATTCCTTCGGTTTAGGCGAAACGTTCCTTGCTGCTATTCTAATACTTAAGCAGGTGTTTCCAATTAAATTAACATGTTGATCACGTTTATTCGCGACTTTTATTATTCGCGCTGATGTAAGTGTTATACGCACAGTAATATTTGCATTTAAAAACACAGCTAAAAGTCGAAAACACAACAACATATATACGTATATTGAGTAATATTATACGATCTTCGAAGTGCAACACGTAGGTATATATTTTTAAACGTATTATTTGTCACATAGTCATACGTTAATACGTAATATATCAGATACATTAAGTGTTATTTTATGACTTAGTGGTAAGTATCAGATACATTAGGTATCTGACGTCACTATGTCATATACCGACACCTAACGTATCTGACATCACTAAGTCATATACTAACACTTTATGTATCTGACACCACTACGTCATATACTAACACCTAATGTATATTATACAAACTATTAAGCCATATACTAACACCTAGCATTCCTAATACTCATCACTTCGTCACATTTTAACGCCTGGCATATCTTAAACGTACCACTAAGTCATGCGTTAACACCTGATGTACATAATATCTACTACTAACTCGTATGTTACCACTTGATATATCTGGCACTCACCACTTTGTCATATTCTAGCGTATCCTATAGTTACCACTCATTACGTCATATAATAACACCTAGTGTATCAGACTCACACTAACATCTGACCGTATTCATATAATTTCCAGATAATTACCAGATACATACAGCGACAGCAGTAGTTACCAGCCATGTGCTCATAGTTTCAGGAACAGTTACCAGGTATGCAAACACAGGTACTACCTGTACAGACATAGTTACCAGCTATATGGACACAATTACCAGATACACAGATAAATAGCAATATTTGCCAGCCATGTGGTCTTACTTCCAAGAACAGTTACCAGCTATGTGAACACAGTTAGCACCTGTATAGACACAGTTGCCAACTATATATAGACACATTTACCAGCTATGTGGACACCGTTACCAGCTATATAGACACATTTGCCATCTACATGGACACAGTTACAAGATATATAGGCACAGTTACCAGCTACATGGATACAGTTGCCAGCTACATAGACACATTAGCCAGCTCTATGAATAGAGGTACCACCAGTATGCACACAGTTACCATCTATACAGACACAGTTACCACCATCGTCCTCAGCTATATTAAAGTTGTGTTAAACATTATATATAGAGTTTGTCTTACACAAACGGAGGGAAATATGAATTGTTCCTACCATACTTATAATAACAGAACGTACATTCACCAAATTACAGCATGAAATGTTCGTACCGTACTTATAATAACAGAACGTACATTCACCAAATTACAGCATGAAATGTTCGTACCGTACTTATAATAACAGAACGTACATTCACCAAATTACAGCATGAAATGTTCGTACCATACTTATAATAACAGAACGTACATTCACCAAATTACAGCATGAAATGTTCGTACCATACTTATAATAACAGAACGTACATTCACCAAATTACAGCATGAAATGTTCATACTATACTTATAATAACAGAACGTACATTCACCAAATTACAGCATGAAATGTTCGTACCGTACTTATAATAACAGAAAGTACATTCACCAAATTACAGCATGAAATGTTCGTACCATACTTATAATAACAGAACGTACATTCACCAAATTACAGCATGAAATGTTCGTACCATACTTATAATAACAGAACGTACATTCACCAAATTACAGCTTTTTTCTTCTTTTTTTTTTTTTCTAGCCATTTTACTTACTGGCGATCAGCGAGAGCTCATGCAAGACTAATAACCATATACATTCTAGATTCCATTCGTAAAGGTTCGGCAGTTGATCGTGTACTTTCGAGATTTTTGCCCTATCTAAGCCATGTCGCATTTAAGAACTCCGCATATGTTAATAACGTTAATAACTCAGTATTATCGGATAAAGATCATACCTCACAACCAGTTACCAAGAATTTCACGGGCAGTTTTCGCATTTTACATGTATATTTATTTATTAATGCGTACATAAAAATATTGAGATAAAAAACGCAACCCTCACAAAACATGGACCAATTATACACCAAATAAAAACATTTTTTTCCCTCTTTTGAACAAGTACCTACACATTATATAGGTTAGTATATCAAGTTCAGTGTTAGTAACGATTTTTGTTTACTCTTTTTAGGCGCCACCTAGAGGAATCAGTTTAATAATATTTTTTTTTTCTTTTCTGTGTCCTATCTATGTCTGTCCCCCAATGGGACAGAGGTAAATATATGGAATTAGAACACTAAAATCTAGAGTTCGATTCCCTGCGGTGGATACAGTAGATAGTTCAATGTGATTTGGCTCTAAAACAAATAAACTAGTTTGTTTATAAACTTATACAGATAATAATAAATTGCTACGCTACTATTTCCTTCCATTATAACATACGATGGATGTGCTTCGGAAATGATATAACTTCTACAAGCACTAACCCTTTTTGTCAAAAGAAATGACTCGAGAAACAACCATGAAATGATACATAATCGCACATGTGATAACATAAATGCAATCGCGTACACGTGGATTATAAAGACGGCTGCTATAGGTGTTAAAACTTTAATTAAAATATAGTACAGACAAACGTTGCAATTTTCTTAGGTGACCTGAAGATGACCTAGAAAGGTCAAAACGTTGTTCTGTACTTTATTATAATTAAAGTTCTAATACCCATACCAGCCGTCCCCAGAATACATTTTTACTTCAAGTGAATTTCTTGTTATCATGAATTATACCGTGTACACAGCGTACCGATATGATTGGATCATTGTCCAACATTTTTATTGTTAATAACGCATTGAATTTATTTATTATATCGTCACATATTTATTCTACAAGTGTAATTCGTCTACATTCTAGTTGTTCCCGTACCCCCACCCACAACGTTTGTGTATGAGTTACCCGCTCAAGGTGTGTCTCAGGAGAAATAGGAGTTTGATTAATACCACTGTTGAACAGAAGTTGGCTATTAATAGTTGAGACTGTTCGTGGTTTACCGTGGCGCGTATAAGAAAACAGTGTGTGCTATTGGACAGAATCGCTGTTCTAGGTGTTATTGAGAGACAGCTCTGATGTCACGTGACAAAAACGTTTAGCAAATCAGTATGTTGCAGCTTCCATTGGAAGCAAATATAATTAATATACAGTTGCCACGTGTCCACATCTGGGCTGAAGTGAAATTACTTGGTATCTAAATAGCGAGATTTGTTTGAATATTAAATTAACAAAAACATATTAATAATACTTGTATTTTAATACTCTAAACTTGTCGTCCGATAGTTTTAACTCGTTTTTTTTTTTTTTTTTTCGTGGAAAGATTAATTAAAGCTAGTACAACTTCTATATGCAGAGTTTATTTCGTTAGCTTCACGAGGATGGCGGGACGGCGTGCGTCTGTGTGCCATTCACCATGTGTTTTGTTTGTTTTGGAATTTCGCGCAAAGCTACACGAGGGCTATCTGCGCTAGCCGTCCCTAATTTAGCAGTGTAAGCTTAGAGGGAAGGCAGCTAGTCATCACCGCCAAGTCTTGGGCTACTCTTTTACCAACGAATAGTGGGATTGACCGTAACATTATAACGTCCCCACGGCTGAAAGGGCAAGCGTGTTTGGTGTGACAGTGAATCGAACCCGCGACCCTCAGATTAACCCACTTGGCCATGCCGGGCCTTCACCATCTGTGAATACTAACAATACTCTCTTGGAAGTCACCCTTAGTGGTTAATTTCCTGAAATTAGTGTAACTTGGATGTTTCAGTATTCTGAATTGTCTGGGCCACACCCTAACACTTGAAACTTTCATGACGATTAGAGTTCGAAGAGCACGTACAAAGATAGTTGACAGAGGGAGAAAAGTAAAGTGAAACGTCTCAAAATTTAAAAAAAAATGATAAAGTAAAAATGTTCGGGATTTTCTTGGGGTTTAGCAACGTTTTATGGTGATAAGTGGTCAAAATATTGAAAACTTTGAGTTGGTGACAGACACACGGACATTAGGTGCTTACTGAGCAGATGAATACGGGTGAATGCCCGCAGCTTCTAACGTATCATTATTAGGCTTAGTTTTTGCATGTTCTTGTTTCATATCGTATATCGAAATTAATTGAAGACTGTTACAAGCTTGTCTTTAAACTATTCGACAATAGTTTTCAAGTTACTCGGTCAACTATACTGTACGTACCACAAGCGTACTTGAAAAGGGCAGAAATACGTCTCCATTCAGGTGTGTACAAAAAAAAAGTGTTTGTAAAATCCCTAGATAAGAAGAACGCTCGACTAACCACCAGCTGTCAGATTAGGCTTAGTACCGCTTTATTCTATAATATTTCAATCCATTTTTGTATTTTTTTTGTTCCACTAAAGATATTTGTCTGTTATTTATATTATGTTGATATTTATTCAAAGGGCCTAAAGATCGATAAGTGATGTCACTAAATATGTTCTGCATTATTAGTAGTGGGCGTTATAATGTGACGGTCAATCCTAATATTCATTGGTAAAAGAGTAGCCAAAGAATTGGCGGTGGGTGGTAATGACTATCTGCCTTCCCTCTAATCTTCAATCACATTGGTAAATTAGGAACGGCTGGCGCAGACTAGCCTACGTGTAACTTACACTGCTAAATTAGAAACGGCTAGCGCAGAAATTAAAAAAAAAAAATTAAAAACAAAAAAAAAAACCTTAATGGCGACAGATACTAATATCTAGTTTTCTTTCTTTCCTCTGTTCTGGGAGTTCTCTCGTAAGTCCGCGCTAAAATCTACGGTTCGATTTCAAACCGTGGACACAGCAGAAAGCCCAATAAGGCTTTACTATAAGACACACACTGTCTTTTCACTGTAGTAAAATATTAGTGACGAGTATACTTGAATCCATGCTATTCTGTGACGTGGCTGTTTAAATGTGTAAAAAGGTTGAAAATTTTCCATTCGCTTTTTTTTTTTCGTACTTTTAGTCCTAAAACTAAACTTCGAATATTCATTTCAACATTATATTTGATATAAGATTAGCTTTTAAGCTTTGAATCAAAGCTTTCTCGTCTTCGTTTCTTCCTTGTCTATCCTTTGTATATAAGATTCTCTCTCAATGGGGGAGTCTGAGGACCACCCCAGTACTCTAATCGGTCCACTATTTTATTAACTTTTAATTAAAGACTTGACTTTTACGTATAAGAACTGGTCCAATTTATTTTTTTTTTAATTTCTATCCCACCCTTCATTCATGTTGGGCTTCCTTCTATAATAATATACAGTGACCCAACGATTAACATATTTTCCAATTTCCCACCTCCCCAGAGGCACATCTGCGGACTTACCGGTAAAACCCAGTTTTCGATACCCCTGGTTGGTAGAGTTTTATTTGTTTGTTTCTTTTTGAATTTCGCGCAAAGCTACACGAGGGCTATCTAGAGTGAAGGCAGCTAGTCATTACCACCTACCGCCATCTCTTGGGCTACTTTTTTACCAACGAACAGTGGGATTAAACGTCACATTATAACGCTCTCACAGCTGAAAGGGCGAACATGTTTGGTGTGACAGGGATTCGAACCCGCGATCCTCAGATTACGAATGGTAGAGTACAGGTAACGCCCATTGTGTATATTTACGCTTAACTACAAACAATAAACGCAGTAAAATATAGTCCGTGAAGAAAATGTTGAAAACTTCAAATTTCACACGTTATGAGATAGCATTATATTCATTACGAAAATCGATTCTTGGAATAATGCAGCATTTTGAAAATCGATTGTTTACTATAACTCGAAATAAGTCTCAAACGTATTATCTTTAACATGATATGGACGTTATGTAATTTACAAAAAAAATATTGTTTAGAAATATAGTTCTGTATACTTCAAAAACAAAACGTAGGATAATATTGACGACAACTTGACTTGTGTAAATCAGTTCATGACAAGCATGCATTGACTGCCGAAACTATCGAGGAAGATGCAAACATTTAGATTGGCCGAAACGTTCACTGAGCGTGTCAACTATTGAGTGATAATACATCTAAAACACTCGGTTTGTCCGAAATGTCCAACGTATCAATGAACTCCTGACGAAATCACAATCAAGAAATTTGGTTAGTTGAAATTTCCACATTTATACAACTATTAAAGAACTCGTTGTCTTTACAGCCGGATTAATAATTATTTATATTTAAGTTTCGAAAGTTATGGTAGAACGTTATACGTTTTCCTGTTCCGTATGTAAAATTAGGGTCTCAGTGAACAGTGTGAGAACCAACTAGTCGGTTGTTTTCGCCGAAATCAGGCCAACAAGGACAATGTAACTCTTTTTGTTTCACGTGGTCATGGACCAATAAATCTAATTGGTTTTTGTATAAAAACTAAAATTATTAAGTAGCAGTAACTTCCACGTAAAAACTATTTAACTCCCGTCGAGTTACACACAGGTGACTTTTGTTTACTGAGTCCCTAATATTAAGGTAGTTCCGAGTCAACAAGGTTGTATAACGTGTTATATTCATAACTAGATTTAATAGCCAGTTACATGTTCTTATTTCGGCGCTTACGTAATTACACCACCATACGAATTGTTCATATTTCTTGTATGTTTCTCTACATACCATCGTCCAACCATGTTTTGAAAAAAACAACAAATCATTCTGTGAACCGGGCTTAGTTATTAATAACAACTCTCGTGACAGTAAGCCCCACTATTAGCCCTAGTAGCTAGGCGACAAGCCTAGAGGCTTATAACGGTAAAAAAACCCACAAAAAGGTTTCAATACCCGTTGTGGGCAGAGTACAGATAGCCCATTATGTAGTTTTAAGTGTAACTCAAAACAAATAAACATTCAACTCTCACGACTGTAATCTCCACCACTACCCCTAGTAAGAAAGTGGTAAATCTAGAGTCTTATAATGCTATAAAACGCTAAAACTAGGTTTCCATAGCCATGGTGAACATAGCTCAGATAACCCATTTTATTAGTTTATACTTGACTATAAATAAAACAAATTCACAACCACAATTAATAACACAAGCGTGTAATAATCTTATTTCAAACATCTAACAGACCTTCTGTGGAAATGTTATTTTGCACATTTTTACGATTAAAGTTGAAGAACATATACACCGTAATATAGCATACGAAAAATGCAATTACGTATTAATGACGTTCTAATTTAGGCCCGGCTTGGACAGGTGGTTAAGGAGCTTAACTCGTAATCTGAAGATCGCGGGTTCGAATCACCGTTACACCAAACATGCTCGCCCGTTCAGCCGTAAAGGCATTATAACGTGACGGTCAATCCCACTATTCGTTGATAAAAGAGTATCCCAAGAGTTAGCGGTGGACGGTGATAACTAGCTCTCGCCCAACACTGCTAAATTAGGAACAGCTAGCGCAGATAGCCCTCGAGTAGCTTTGCGCGAATTTCAAAAAACAAATAAACATCTAATTTATAAAAAAAGATAAAATAAACAATAAATGAACCTTTGTCAGAAGAACTAAGTCTGAAGAAATTTTTCAGTACGTACTATTCTCCCGTTAGTACAGCGGTAGGTCTACGGACTTACAATTCTAAAATAAGAGGTTCTTGGTGGACTCAGCAGATAGCCTGATGTGGCTTTGCTATAATAAATCACATACACACACAGTACGTACTATGAAAGAGTAGACTACACAGAATAGAGTAATTAATTATAATTTCAGTAGTCCTAACTTCAGGTGAACTGCAACATAAGTTAATTAATACACTGATTCATCAAAAGTCCTTATCAAAATTTTATAATCATAGTCATATAGGTTTGTACCTCAGAATGATTTTCTGATAGAACGGTCACTGACGATTATATCTTAAACAATAAATTACATAAGTTCATTTCGTAATTATGCAAAATATTTCGTTTGCGGTATTTCTGTACACCCACCGTGATAAAGTGGAACTACTGTAGAAAAGTTAACTCGTTAAACCTTTCTAAATGAATTATTTATAGTTCACGTAGTGAGACACCTGCCTTGGATCAACCAGTTAATATATACGTTAAACTTGATTCTAAATTGCCCTTAAATAATCCGCGAGCAGCATTTTGATTCCAAATGCCCGGTCTTTCAATTCAAACGAAGCCAATCTACTTTTCTGGAGATGTTTTTGTAAAAGGAAAAATCAAATAAATTAATTTCCTTTAAATTACTACATCAAAGCAAGGCTTAAGTTATTTATTATTATAATTTTCTTTCTTTTTGTGAAATACCATTAGGAATGGTCTGTATTGCAAGGACGCGCAGTAATTATAGCTTCCGCCACGTGGAACTAAAACCCTGCTAACAGGTTTACGACTACCTGCTACAACCACGTGACTCGAGCTGAAGCGCTAGCACATCTCGCAAAGACAACCTGACAGGTCACGTGATCTTGGGTGGAGTAGAGTTGAATATAGTTCATCACAATTTTATAATCGTCCGTGTACACACCTAGTATATACGTGCTCGACATTTACGAACAGAGTATCTATGACAAAGCTCTTTAAACTACGACAGGCAACTCGAGTGGTAGAAATAGGGTTAGAGAAGCCGTTAACTCGCAGTTCTTTACAGCCTGACTAACGCGCAGTTTCCCGAATAATAATAATAATATGCTAGTAGCAGCTGTCATGGCGTCATCGCATATTAAGCCTAAAGTAAAGAGAATATTTCATTCCCGATAAAAAGGCCTTCGCATCTCATACCGGGCTTTAAAATCTGATTAGCGTTGATTAATTTCCTAAGCAATTTAGTGTGTTGTTGTTTTTTACACATTTTAACTTAGTGAAAAGTGTTCTTGATATCAGTTTAATGCGTCTCAAAGATTAAGCCTAACGATTTTGTAAAAATAATAATTAATAAACATGCAATTGTCGAAAAATGCCAATTTTTGCCATCTAGAAAACGACCATAATTTCCATTATGTATTTCTAATTTAGTTCGACATTTCATAATGATTAGATCATAATTAAATAGATAATTAATTCATATCTCAGTGTCTACATGATAAAAACCCAACAGTAAACAACATAACACTATAGGATTACAAGAAACCTTTGGGTCTATCTATATATACTATTAGACACTGTAACCTGTCATATACTTCAACATAATCGAAACGAATTTTTGTTTAATATAACAGACACAGTAGCCTGAGTTCTTTCTAGTTCTTGTTCATTCGTTATTCACATAGGTGTTACAAAAAAACACAGAAATTGACTGTGCATCTTTAGAGGGAATATCAGAATGTAAAGTACGTATATCCTTCTGTAGGAGAAGAGAAATTAATTTTATGTCATGAATATATCCTTCTGTAGGAGAAGAGAAATTAATTTTATGTCATGAATATATCCTTCTGTAGGAGAAGAGAAATTAATTTTATGTCATGAATATATCCTTCTGTAGAACAAACAAACAAACATTCAACTCTTACGACTGTAATCTCCACCACTACCCCTAATAATAAAGTGGTAAATCTAGAGTCTTATAATGCTATAAAACGCTAAAACTAGGTTTCCATAGCCATGGTGAACATAGCTCAGATAACCCATTTTATTAGTTTATACTTGACTATAAATAAAACAAATTCACAACCATAATTAATAACACAAGCGTGTAATAATCTTATTTCAAACATCTAACAGACCTTCTGTGGAAATGTTATTTTGCACATTTTTACGATTAAAGTTGAAGAACATATACACCGTAATATAGCATACGAAAAATGCAATTACGTATTAATGACGTTCTAATTTAGGCCCGGCTTGGACAGGTGGTTAAGGAGCTTGACTCGTAATCTGAAGATCGCGGGTTCGAATCCCCGTTACACCAAACATGCTCGCCCGTTCAGCCGTGAAGGCATTATAACGTGACGGTCAATCCCACTATTCGTTGATAAAAGAGTATCCCAAGAGTTAGCGGTGGGCGGTGATAACTAGCTCTCGCCCAACACTGCTAAATTAGGAACAGCTAGCGCAGATAGCCCTCGAGTAGCTTTGCGCGAATTTCAAAAAACAAATAAACATCTAATTTATAAAAAAAGATAAAATAAACAATAAATGAACCTTTGTCAGAAGAACTAAGTCTGAAGAAATTTTTCAGTACGTACTATTCTCCCGTTAGTACAGCGGTAGGTCTACGGACTTACAATTCTAAAATAAGAGGTTCTTGGTGGACTCAGCAGATAGCCTGATGTGGCTTTGCTATAATAAATCACATACACACACAGTACGTACTATGAAAGAGTAGACTACACAGAATAGAGTAATTAATTATAATTTCAGTAGTCCTAACTTCAGGTGAACTGCAACATAAGTTAATTAATACACTGATTCATCAAAAGTCCTTATCAAAATTTTATAATCATAGTCATATAGGTTTGTACCTCAGAATGATTTTCTGATAGAACGGTCACTGACGATTATATCTTAAACAATAAATTACATAAGTTCATTTCGTAATTATGCAAAATATTTCGTTTGCGGTATTTCTGTACACCCACCGTGATAAAGTGGAACTACTGTAGAAAAGTTAACTCGTTAAACCTTTCTAAATGAATTATTTATAGTTCACGTAGTGAGACACCTGCCTTGGATCAACCGGTTAGTATATACGTTAAACTTGATTCTAAATTGCCCTTAAATAATCCGCGAGCAGCATTTTGATTCCAAATGCCCGGTCTTTCAATTCAAACGAAGCCAATCTACTTTTCTGGAGATGTTTTTTGTAAAAGGAAAAATCAAATAAATTAATTTCCTTTAAATTACTACATCAAAGCAAGGTTTAACTTATTTATTATTATAATTTTCTTTCTTTTTTGTGAAATACTATTAGGAATGGTCTGTATTGCAAGGACGCGCAGTAATTATAGCTTCCGCCACGTGGAACTAAAACCCTGCTAACAGGTTTACGACTACCTGCTACAACCACGTGACTCGAGCTGAAGCGCTAGCACATCTCGCGAAGACAACCTGACAGGTCACGTGATCTTGGGTGGAGTAGAGTTGAATATAGTTCATCACAATTTTATAATCGTCCGTGTACACACCTAGTATATACGTGCTCGACATTTACGAACAGAGTATCTATGACAAAGCTCTTTAAACTACGACAGGCAACTCGAGTGGTAGAAATAGGGTTAGAGAAGCCGTTAACTCGCAGTTCTTTACAGCCTGACTAACGCGCAGTTTCCCGAATAATAATAATAATATGCTAGTAGCAGCTGTCATGGCGTCATCGCATATTAAGCCTAAAGTAAAGAGAATATTTCATTCCCGATAAAAAGGCCTTCGCATCTCATACCGGGCTTTAAAATCTGATTAGCGTTGATTAATTTCCTAAGCAAGTTAGTGTGTTGTTGTTTTTTACACATTTTAACTTAGTGAAAAGTGTTCTTGATATCAGTTTAATGCGTCTCAAAGATTAAGCCTAACGATTTTGTAAAAATAATAATTAAAAAACATGCAATTGTCGAAAAATGCCAATTTTTGCCATCTAGAAAACGACCATAATTTCCATTATGTATTTCTAATTTAGTTCGACATTTTATAATGATTAGATCATAATTAAATAGATAATTAATTCATATCTCAGTGTCTACATGATAAAAACCCAACAGTAAATAACATAACACTATAGGATTACAAGAAACCTTTGGGTCTATCTATATATACTATTAGACACTGTAACCTGTCATATACTTCAACATAATCGAAACGAATTTTTGTTTAATATAACAGACACAGTAGCCTGAGTCCTTTCTACTTCTTGTTCATTCGTTATTCACATAGGTGTTACAAAAAAACACAGAAATTGACTGTGTATCTTTAGAGGGAATATCAGAATGTAAAGTACGTATATCCTTCTGTAGGAGAAGAGAAATTAATTTTATGTCATGAATATATCCTTCTGTAGGAGAAGAGAAATTAATTTTATGTCATGAATATATCCTTCTGTAGGACAAGAGAAATTAATTTTATGTCATGAATATATCCTTCTGTGGGAGAAGAGAAATTAGTTTTACGTCACGAATATGTCCTTCTGTAGGGGAAGAAAAATTAGTTTTACGTCATGAATATGTCCTTCTGTAGGAGAACACTTATTTTTATGTTATGTTGGATTTGTCTAAAAGTTAATTACATTCAATGTGAAAAACAATATGTCAAGAATTATCAATATTTTTATTTTCCATTTTGCTAACCCTGAATCCTTACTCTTTAATAGACACAAGTCAGTCTTTCTTTTATGAATAGTTTCATATTTCATTTCCTTCTATATCATGTATTTCTGTTATTGTTATTACATAAGAACTCAAAATGCAAAAATACTCTCATTTTGTATTTCTAGCGTATATGAAATAACCACAACAAATAAACGAAGAGGCTAATATACACCAGTAAAAACAGTTATTTCACTGAAAACATGCTTACTTTACATTCATTATCCTGACGTTTCAAGATTCCAGTTTTAATCCCTTGCTTTTATTACTGATTATTTGTTTATCCAAACGTTTCCCATAATGTTTTAATCAAAACAACTGAATAACTGACGAAGATATTATAACACTTCACACAAAGTCCACTGTTTATGTTGATGTGAACTAGTTATTTGTTTTTCGCCTTTTCTTTCTCTCTTTATACATGCATTGTTTCAACCTGTTACAACAACAGTTAAGTCACACGTGACTTTTACTGTATTAGAACAGTTAAAGCCCAATTCATCATAATTGTATCATAACAGTTAAACCATAACTCATTACTACTGTATTATTACAACTAAACGACAACTAATTTCCAGTGTAATTTATGACAGTTAAACCATAACTAATTTCTAGTGTATCATGAGAGTTAAATCACAGCTCATCAGTACTGATGTGGCTTAACTGTTATAAAACCACAACTCACCGTTACTGTATTATAACAGTTAAACCATGACTCACCGTTACTGTATTATAAGAGTTAAATCACAACTCATTTTTACTGAATTATAACAGTTAAATCACAACTCATACTTAATGTATTATAATAGTTAAAAAACAACTTACCTCTACTGTATTATAAAGTTAAAGCGTAACTATTCTTCACTGTATGACTATTAAACAGTTAAACCATAACTCCTCATTACTGTAACATAACAGTTAAGCCACAACTTACCTTTACTGTATCGAAACAGTTAAAGGACAATTCGTATTCATTTTACTTAACCTAGTTAAGAGTTTCTTAAAATTCAAGCCAGATGTGATGTTGCTAGAGAAATATATTCATAAGTAAGAAAAAAGACAGTGCCGACTTACCGTCGAGACAAAATAACTCAGTTTTAAGTTACTGGCATGGTAATGTGACTAAACATTGAGTTTACTAGCCTGATAACTATGCTTAGCGACAAAGCAATAGTTAACAATAACAAAAATAAAGCCACAACGTTACGAAATTTTGTCAAAAAAAAATCACACATCATTGTCTTGATTACTATTCAATTAGTTTGTAAAAATCCCATAAACCACATAAGTGAGTTCCTCATAAATTTGTATCATACTCGTTATGAAGTTATGGAGACGCAAGGAAAATGTTTCGTAACGATTAATTCCTCAAACTTTGTATTAACGGCGTTATTATTAGCTCCGTAATAAATATATTTTAGATACAGCTAAATTTGTTTATACAGTAGAACCATACGTAAGCTGCTTGAATACCATAGGGTGTGTTTTGCATATCTATTTTAGTCAGAAAAAAAAAAAGAAGAAGCAAGCGCATAGATAAGTCATACCAGATGGTCTGGCATCTATCTAAATGGATACTCAAATTAATTACTCCTTACGAATCTGCTACGCTTTGATTACTTGTTATGAAGTAAGTTTTCGTATTAGAGAATATTATGGATGGTATTCTTTACAACTACAAGCAATTAGATAAAACTTGCTTACAGTTTGATAGTCCCGACTGATAATTGCTTTCCTTTTAGAAAGAAAACCTTCATATTTCCATTGTTTCTCTGTCTGTCTGCTAAAGACTTGTCCATGCAGATGCAAACTGGAACGTGACATTTCAAATTTATGGTAAGCATCTCCATTTAGCGAGAAACAATGTGAAATTGAAAACTGATATCCGTGATAAATTCCCTCTTACACAGAAGCGAGAGATTACTTATTTAAAGCGTGGTTGTTCACAGACAGAAGCGTATTCCTCTGTGTGTTTCAAACATTGTGTATAATGGATTGCTCTGCGTTTAGTAGTCACTTCTAGATGGTTTTGTATCACTTTAATCTTTACTGGAGTGTGAAACCGTAAGGATTCGGACTGCTCCCATTGGACGTATTCCAACGTACAATGTTTTAACATTTTATGAATTTCCTTTACCTTCCTACACAATGGATGTGACTACTCATTTGGTGTGTTCATAAATGGAAGAACAGAAAGAATGGGCGAATTGAGGCTGCTCTTTTTATAACGTTACTTTTCGTCCACATGCCCGAGGGCGTCGTTTTAATGCAAAGTTATTTAAACACTCTGAAAATACCAAAAGATTGTTTTATTGAGTTATAAAGTTCTTTACTTATTCAGCTGAATAACTGTGTTTAGATCATATGTTTTAATTATTCTAGCTGACTAGCTGTGTTTAGATTACACGTTTTAATTATTCTAGCTGAATAATTGCGTTTAGATTACACCTTTTAATTATTCTATCAGAATAACTGTGTTTAGGCTACAGATGTTTTATTTATTCTAGCTGAGTCAATGTGTTTAGATTCCATGTTTTAATTATTCTAGCCGAATAACTGTGTTTGGATTACACGTTTTAATTATTCTAGTTGAATAATTGCGTTCAGATTACACCTTTTACTTATTCTATCAGAATAACTGTGTTTAGGTTACACATGTTTTATTTATTCTAGCTGAATCACTGTGTTTAGATTACATGTTTTAATTATTATAGCCGAATAACCGTGTTTAGATTGTACTATTTTACTTGTTCTAGACGGATAACTGTACGTTTAGATTACAAAGTATTTCATTTATTCGAGAACAAATGTTTTTAGATTAGAAGTGTTTTAATTATTCTAGCCGAATAACTGTGATAAGATTACATCGTTTTATTTGTTTTAACCGCATAACTGTATTCAGATAACAAAGTATTTTACACGTTCTAGTCGGAAAACCAGAATAGACAAAATTATGCTTTCTTACGCACTGAAATCAGGATGTTCTTACGTACTGAAATTAGGATGCTATAGAATCACTTGTGAACTTAGAGGTTATGTAAAATCGTTTACTGATTTGCTGTTAAAAACATACGATCTTACTCCTAGAATAGCATAACAGATGACAATACTTACGCTTTACTCCTTCCTTTGGTGTAAGGAAAAGCGTAAACCAATGTTTGAGGTACAGGACTCTAGACCACACCCATAAAACACAAGTACCGTTGTCTACAAGTTACAATATTAATGTCAATATATATAGTATCTTTTATGGTCAAAAGAAATGATAAAGTCTTGTTGACAACTCTGAACCGAAACTAAAATACGACTTTATAAAATGTTGCCATGTAATCTACAATCTAAGTGAACAACCGTTGTAAACATTAGTATATATTAAGTATAGATATTTATACATGGTAAGACTAATCTAAGTGAACAACCGTTGTAAACGTAAGTATATATCAAACGCTCCGCACTGGCACAGCAGTATGTCTGCGGACTCACGCCGCTAGAAACCAGGTTTCGATATCCGTGATAGACAGAGCACAGATAGTTCATTGTGTAGCTTTGTGCTTAATTATAAACAAAAATATACCAACTATAAACATTTATACGCGAAAGGACCGATCTAAGTGAATAATCTATGAAAACAAAATCACCATTAGTCTAAGTTTCTATTTAAGTGCAACCATGTAAGAACATCATACATAAGTTGACTTTTGATCACTTCCACAATGAACAAAAAATATGAACCCGATCGAACTTATTTCCACCTTATTTCATCATATGGAAAAGACGAAATTCTATAAGAAAGAAAAACGTTAATTTAAGTTGTCAACTTATATGCTACGCTGTTTTGTTTTCTAAACTGTATCAGTTGGTGAAGAGTGCTAACTCAAAACGCCATTATCTGGAAATATGTCTAAGAAAAGTTCTTGGACAATTTGTAACCCATTCATTAAAGGGCTAAAAACAATCAATGTTGTGCTGTCAACTAAGACAAAACTCAATCAAATCTGAGTCGCTGTTTGAGACAAACCTCGATCAAAGTTACACTGCTATCTGAAACAAACGCTAACCAAAGTTTCACTGTTGACTGAAACAAACCTCAATCAGAGTTTCACTGCTGTTTGAAACCAACTTCAATCAAAGTTACACTGCTGTTTGAAACAAGCCTTAATCAAAGTTTCACTGCTGTCTGAGACAAACATCAATCAAAGTTTTACTGCTGTTTGAAACAAACCTTAATCAAAGTTACATTGCTGTTTGAAATAAACCTCAAGCAGTGTTACGCTGGTGTTTAAAACAAACCTCAATAAAAGTTTTACAGCTGTCTGAGACAAACATTACAGTCACACTGCTATCTGAGACAAACACCAATCATAGTTCCACTACTGTCAGAGACAAACAGCAGTTAAAGTCACGTTGTTGTCCACGACAAACACCAATTAAAGTCACAATGTTGACTGAGACAAACACCAATTAAAGTCACACTGAAACAAACATCAAACGACATAAGAATGAGCATCTCTCTGAGTTACACCTGAAAGCAAATAATATACACTTCCTTATTTTGGTAAATACAGCATTGTTGTTGTATGCATTTCTCACACTGTTATGTTATATTTAGATATTGAATTACAAAATGTTTATGCATTTACAATGCTTATGAATTATCGTAATTATTTGTCAAGTTTTGTGATACTTTAAGAAATGTTAATTCAAAGATACCCGGAATGTTTTCATATATTTCATTATCAATATTTATTTATCATCATTTTACACCTTTAATAATTATTACATGCGCGCACTATTTTTTACATTATTAATCTAAATTTAAAATGGTTTCTAACCTCATTAGCTTATGGGTAATCTTATATATTTACGTGTGCGTGGTTACGTAGTGCTGTTTATGTTATTATGCATATTGTATTTCGCTACCTGGGAACGTGTGGCTTTCATAATACGCTGTATTCTTGAGTTCGGTTACGTGGGGACGTGGTACTTTTTAATGTTGCATTGTATATTTTGGTGTCGTTACACTGGGACTGGCATTCTTTATGTTACATTGTATACTTGGGTATCGTTACACTGGGACATGACACCTTTTATGTTAGCGCCATATTTTACGTTTAAAATGTGTCAAAATATTTTATGATGATCCTGAGGAAAGCAGGTTTTTCATTTTAACTTTATGAAGCATTACATTTGATATACATTACACTACATTATATCTTTTTAGCAAGCAAATTAGATATTTAACTTTAACCTGTTGACTGGTATTTCAGCAGCTACGGCAACTTCGAACCAAGTTCAAAATTCAACTGTAATGCTTCTTCATTTTGTAACTTTTTCGTGACGCCATTTTGGATCGAAAGTGAAACAATTTGTAAGTAGGTCAAATGCATGCATGGTGCTGACATCTAGCATTGAGGTCAGTTATTATTGAAAACGAATTAACTCGTCCGTGGCATTGTGTTACCAATCGGCTTGGACGAGTTATCTCGTCTACGGCACTGAACAGGTTAAAGAAAATTCCGTAACAAGATATGCTGGTAGTAATGATAGATATATTATGTTCGCAAACTTATTTGTTTTTAATGTTGGTCTACGTAGTTCAACGTTATCTTTTCAGCTGGAGTAAACTGTATTCTGTGGATGAACGGAGACTCTTCCGTTACTCCTTAGCTGGAGTAAACTGTATTCTGTAGGTGAACGGAGATTCTTCCGTTACTCCTTAGCTGGAGTAAACTGTATTCTGTGGATGAACGGAGACTCTTCCGTTACTCCTTAGCTGGAGTAAACTGTATTCTGTAGATGAACGGAGACTCTTCCGTTACTCCTTAGCTGGAGTAAACTGTATTCTGTGGATGAACGGAGACTCTTCCGTTACTCCTTAGCTGGAGTAAACTGTATTCTGTGGATGAACGGAGACTCTTCCGTTACTCCTTAGCTGGAGTAAACTGTATTCTGTGGATGAACGGAGACTCTTCCGTTACTCCTTAGCTGGAGTAAACTGTATTCTGTAGATGAACGGAAACTCTTCCGTTACTCCTTAGCTGGAGTAAACTGTATTCTGTAGATGAACGGAGACTCTTCCGTTACTCCTTAGGTGGAGTAAACTGTATTCTGTAGATGAACGGGGACTCTTCCGTTACTCCTTAGCTGGAGTAAACTGTATTCTGTGGATGAACGGAGACTCTTCCGTTACTCCTTAGCTGGAGTAAACTGTATTCTGTAGATGAACGGAAACTCTTCCGTTACTCCTTAGCTGGAGTAAACTGTATTCTGTGGATGAACGGAGACTCTTCCGTTACTCCTTAGCTGGAGTAAACTGTATTTTGTAGATGAACGGAGACTCTTCCGTTACTCCTTAGCTGGAGTAAATTGTATTCTGTAGATGAACGGAGACTCTTCCGTTACTCCTTAGCTGGAGTAAACTGTATTCTGTAGATGAACGGAGACTCTTCCGTTACTCCTTAGCCGGAGTAAACTGTATTCTGTGGATGATCGGGGACTCTTCCGTTACTCCTTAGCCGGAGTAAACTGTATTCTGTAGATGAACGGAGACTCTTCCGTTACTCCTTAGCTGGAGTAAACTGTATTCTGTAGATGAACGGAGACTCTTCCGTTACTCCTTAGCTGGAGTAAACTGTATTCTGTGGATGAACGGGGATTCTTCCATTACTCCTTAGCTGGAGTAAACTGTATTCTGTAGATGAACGGAGACTCTTCCGTTACTCCTTAGCTGGAGTAAACTGTATTCTGTGGATGAACGGAGACTCTTCCGTTACTCCTTAGCTGGAGTAAACTGTATTCTGTGGATGAACGGAGACTCTTCCGTTACTCCTTAGCTGGAGTAAACTGTATTCTGTGGATGAACGGAGACTCTTCCGTTACTCCTTAGCTGGAGTAAACTGTATTCTGTAGATGAACGGAGACTCTTCCGTTACTCCTTAGCTGGAGTAAACTGTATTCTGTAGATGAACGGAGACTCTTCCGTTACTCCTTAGGTGGAGTAAACTGTATTCTGTAGATGAACGGGGACTCTTCCGTTACTCCTTAGCTGGAGTAAACTGTATTCTGTGGATGAACGGAGACTCTTCCGTTACTCCTTAGCTGGAGTAAACTGTATTCTGTAGATGAACGGAAACTCTTCCGTTACTCCTTAGCTGGAGTAAACTGTATTCTGTGGATGAACGGAGACTCTTCCGTTACTCCTTAGCTGGAGTAAACTGTATTTTGTAGATGAACGGAGACTCTTCCGTTACTCCTTAGCTGGAGTAAATTGTATTCTGTAGATGAACGGAGACTCTTCCGTTACTCCTTAGCTGGAGTAAACTGTATTCTGTAGATGAACGGAGACTCTTCCGTTACTCCTTAGCCGGAGTAAACTGTATTCTGTGGATGATCGGGGACTCTTCCGTTACTCCTTAGCCGGAGTAAACTGTATTCTGTAGATGAACGGAGACTCTTCCGTTACTCCTTAGCTGGAGTAAACTGTATTCTGTAGATGAACGGAGACTCTTCCGTTACTCCTTAGCTGGAGTAAACTGTATTCTGTGGATGAACGGGGATTCTTCCATTACTCCTTAGCTGGAGTAAACTGTATTCTGTAGATGAACGGAGACTCTTCCGTTACTCCTTAGCTGGAGTAAACTGTATTCTGTAGATGAACGGAGACTCTTCCGTTACTCCTTAGCTGGAGTAAACTGTATTCTGTAGATGAACGGAGACTCTTCCGTTACTCCTTAGCTGGAGTAAACTGTATTCTATGGATGAACGGTGATTCTTTCGTTATCTCTTCAGCTGGAGTAAACTGTATTCTGTGGATGAACGGGGATTCTTCCATTACTCCTTAGCTGGAGTAAACTGTATTCTGTAGATGAACGGAGACTCTTCCGTTACTCCTTAGCTGGAGTAAACTGTATTCTGTAGATGAACGGAGACTCTTCCGTTACTCCTTAGCTGGAGTAAACTGTATTCTATGGATGAACGGTGATTCTTTCGTTATCTCTTCAGCTGGAGAAAACTGTATTCTGTGGATGAATTTTTATCACAGGTTCGACATGATCATCATTATATCCCAATCGTTGTGTGTTTGGGATTCCTAGGGTTATAACACTCCAGTCGTTGTGTATGGGATTTCTAGCTTTATACCCCAGTCATTGTGCATGGGATTCCTAGGTCTAAACACCAGACGTTGTATGGGAGATTACTAGGTTTACATCTCAGTCGTTGTGTATGGAAGGAATCCTAGGTTTACACCTCCAGTCGTTTTCTATGGGATTCCTAGGATGGATTTGTTTCGTTTAAAATAATCCACACATTATTTCATTAGCTACGGTGTATTTTGTGACTTATTTCGTCTTGGTGAAGTCAAGTCGAGCACTCGAAATAGCTGGGCTTTCATCGGGTTTACTGAGTGCGATTAAAAACACACAACATTTTTTATGACGACTTTCTAACGTCAGTGCATTAAAAATTATTACCAGCACATTTTTTTTCTAGCAGCTGATAATAATGCTAAATTATGCGATACAAAATACAATGAAGAAATGTAATGTTTTCACGATAATTGACACGAATGAAATCCGTAGATTTCTTGAGGCACATTTCCCCTGGAGCACAAGTGTCACGCACGTGATTCCATCCAGTTGTTCATTTGAATTATTCTCATTTTAAATATGTCCTCGTCTTTTGTTGCATTTTTTTATTCTATAGATTTATACAGACAAGCTCATAAAATGTAATAGCGTAAAATATACTTCCAAGAACACACAGAGACCCATCTTAAAAACGAATTGTAATCCAATTCGACCGTTTGATTGTAAGTCGGCAACCGACAAATTATAAGGTCTTCAGACCCTAGCACGGAAGTTCCACTACCTTGGAACGTTTTACCTTCCACTAGCTTACAGGTAACATACAACATCTACTAGCGAATTCAAAAATGAATGTTTTATGTCTGCGCCGAATCGAAGCAAACAGGAGGTTATTCTACGGCAAGATTCATAGCCCAGACAGCGGTCGTCCCTGATCGCCACGGGCTTACTAACATACACTGCTGTATTAAAGATGACATTAACCTCATGATAGAGGGCGATCTGCTACAAGACAGTGGCAAGCAAAGCAGTTCGGTCATGGAAGCCTATAATCACGATGAAGTTGGCGCCACGACGTGCAGAAAGTAATTTCAGATGTTTAGCTAAATACAAAAGACATACCACATAAAATGGCTCGTTCCCAAGACGACACAACTAGCTTATAACGGTTGTTGTTTGACTGAAATCTCTACTTTCTCTTAACGCAATATTTTCATGAGGAACATCTAGAAATAGAACCATAAGCTTAGCTGACATTAATTTAAAAGCACAACCGAGAGTGTAAAAACGTAATGATGTTGCGTTTTTTTATCCTTAAATTGTATCTCACACGAATGTATACAATTTATTCTTGAAGTTACGTTCACCCTGTGAGAAGGTTAGTTTTATCCTTCGAACGATTATTTTACTTTCAGCACCAGTTACTTGCTTCTTTTTATTTCTCCAAAGTCCATTAAGGTGAAGAGAACTCAGAATTTTGTCAGCCTCCTTTCATCAGTGTGAAATTATGAGACGAGAAAGTGAAATCGAATGGAGGTTCCACCCAAGAGAATGACAAGTTATGCATTGTCAATTTCCCTCGTTTACTGCCTAGTTGCCAATTGCTGTATGTCAAGTAATAGCAATAAAAGGGTGTCACGCGTGTTCAGCAGGAGGCGTGAAGCTCAGCAGGGGTGGGATGGACGATCAAATTACCCTTCGATCACTTGTGGGTTGGTAGGACTGTCACGAGATCTTGTCATTGAAATCATCGAGGCGTCTACTTATATGACATTAGGGTTTTATGACTGACGTCAAAAGGTGTCGGATTATGTAGTGAATTAAAGAGGTCACCTACGGCTCATTAAATCTGTTATTATGAATCACAGAAACTGTTCATTCAAGAATATATCATAGGCTCTAAAAAGCACCCGCAATGTTAGGCCCGGCACGGCCAGGTGGTTAAGGCACTCGATTCGTAATCCGAGGGTCGTGGGATCGAATCCTCGTTACACCAAACATGTTCGCCCTCTTAACCGTGAGGGTGTTATAATGTGACGGTCAATCCCACTATTCGATGGTAAAACAGTAGCCCAAGAGTTAGCGGTGGGTGGTGATGGCTAGCTAGCTGCCTTCCTTGTAGTTTTATACTGCTAAATTAGGGACGGTAAGCGCAGATAGCCCTCGTGTAGCTTTGCGCGAAATTCAAAACAAACCACACCAAAAGGTGCAGTATTTGCTTATTTACCCACCCTAGTTCCGCATCTTTTCCTTTTATTTTAAAGTGAACCGAAGAATTAGCAATAAGAGTTAGTTCAACCAAAGCTGAAATAACTATTTTTCTGAGAGTGTTTTTATCCTAAAATGAAAAAATGAAAACGATCGCTATACAGTGGGCTTTGTGAAAGTGCACATGCTCTGTCGGGATGAACACAATGGGTTCTTCTAAAAGAAAAAAGTCTTTGAATGTTATAATAGCTTAGTGGCAGGCATTCCTTTCTGTTGAAACGGATCTTATAATTTTTATTTTCATGAAAGAACAGCAAAACATTTTTTTTTTGTATGTGTGTGACGTATTTGATTTCATAGAGCAAATTGAAGACAATTAATTATTTTCATTTCGTGATTTGCTATTGGAGTCGAAACTCTCTCGACTCAATGACGTCATGAATGACGTAACCTAAAGGGTACGAAGTCCAGAAGGTTTTGTTCTCAGGTGGTAACTTCGGGATTTTATGAAAAAATTCACTTGTTTGCTTTTTATATGATTACACTTTATCCGCTTGTACCAGCTGTTTCTGACTGATAATCAGTATTAATAAAGAGTTAATCTTAAACCATTACATCCAAACAAAAAAAAAAACCAACAAAAGAATTGCATTTTGCAAACTTTCAAAACCAACAGGCAATATCGCTATCAATAAACCATATCCATCTTGCGGTAGCTATACTATTCATCAGTCTTCCAAATTAAACTAATACATAGGTGAGAAAGTAAGTCATCACAAGTTGGAAGAAAAAACTCCGGTTCTCAGGTAAAACTAATCTATTGTATAAATTTAAATCTATATAATAAAATGGCATTTGATATGTGTCTAGATTACAACTGTCTCGGTGTACCACGAACTCTAAACGAGCCAGTGTTATAGTTATTTTATACAAGTAATATTCATCTTAGAGGTTCATTTTGTTTTTATTTCTAAAAACTATAACATAGTGTTACATCTTTCACACATATTCGGTTACCAAAACTAAGTATGTTCGTCATATTACAAATGTCTGTGGTTAGTAAAAGCTAAATATATTGTGTTACAGCTGTCTTTGTGTACTGAAACCTAAACTCAATTATTAAAATTGTCTCTTGTCACTAATAACCAAATACTTTATGTTAAAGCTTTGTCTGTTTACTGAAAACTAAATATATTCGTTGTATTACAACTGTTAAATTGATCGGTTTATTTGATTGTCATATTTTTCGCTCATGCGTATTCTGTTATTAAAGAGAAAATTTCTATTTGGATTAGCCAATTAAGAAATATTTATGTTTTTAGTAAACTTATTAATTTAACTTATTTATAACTGAAAATGATAGTAATATAAAAACAAGAACTAATACAATCTAATAATTTCTTATTGGTGGTGACTGTGATACGTGTATTGACTAAAGATAATTACAGTTAGTGAGATATAGTTAACACTGGACTGTAGGTGATGATGGTGGTAGGTGTGTGTGTAATCATGGCGAGTGTTTCTACGAAACAAGATATAGTGTGAGTTACAGCACTAGAATTACAATAGTAAATGTTAACAACATATCAGTCTATTTTATTTTTATCAAGACTTCTTGGACCTTTTTTTTTTTTTTTAGGACATTACGAATCAACTAGTATATTACGTAATACTTTAAACCATTTCTTGTCTGGTTTTTAGTTTACCAACAAACAATGGTGATCTCAGGTTCTACTTTTTAAACGTCATAACCAGCATTAGAGGTAGTTTGTAAAAAGAATCATGTTGGGTGGAACATGTTTTATAATCTCGGTTATAAACTCCGATTTTTTTCAAGTCGACGTGTAAAATAATATATTATCCAAAGTAACCATGAACAAATATTTTAAGTTTTAATATGTGTTGGTTCTTTCCAGGCCTTATACACACACATACACATACCTTGACTGGCTCTCATGATACCTTTTCGTATATATTGTAGTTGAACAAAGAACTTGAAATGAATAAATTTAAAGCCTATCTCTATCAGAAATCACTGTTAATGAATGTGGTTCAAATTATTAATAATTTATGCTTCACTCTTGCTTTTGAATTTCGCGCAAAACTACACGAGGGCTATCTGCGCTAGCCGTCCCTAATTAAGTAGTGTAAGACTAGAGGGAAGGCAACTAGTCATCACCACCCACCGCCGACTCTTGGGCTACTCCTTAACCTATGACTAGTGGCATTGACCGTCACATTATAACACCCCACGGCTGAAAGGGCTAGCGTGTTTGGTGCGACGGGGATTCGAAACCGTGACCCTCGGATTACGAGTCGAACGCCTTAACCCACCTGGCCATGTGAGGCTCAGGTTCAACGCAGATACATATATATGTATTATCTGCTGCATCAATGTGTTATCTGCTGTGTCCATCGAATGAATCGAATCCCTTATTTTAGCGTTGTAAATCCGTAGACTTACTGTAATTCCACCGGAGTATGCGAAACGTTGTGAAGTGGGTAATTTAAAAGGCATAAGGCAGTCAGTGTTGAAGCATTTCTTGAGGAAGATTTGTATGCATGTTATAAATGAGGTTATCGTGCCAAAGAAAACAAAAAAACGAAGACTATTTCATAGAAGAATCACCCCTCCCTTATTATTGCGTTATGCACAGACGTTTCTGTTCACAGCTTTTGTGAAGATAGTTTCTCTGTTTGTGTTTCATGCTACAACGACGTAAGGTATGTTGCCGCAGAAACGAGAGAAAATGTGAAGCAATGCACTTGAATTTAAGTTCTGGAATATAGTTTTTCGTTGTTAATATATTCGTAATGGTATAAGGTATAAATTATTGGCAAGCACTTCAAAATATATGGTTTCTTAGATTACGTGAAAACTTTGTTTTCGCCATTTTACTTCCTGTATTATCATATTTCATAAGCCTGGAAGTACTTTCATATGTCATATATATATCATATACCAGATTGAAGGTGTCCGTAGCGCCCTCTGGAGTATCATAATGAAGGAGGCGAACAAACAAGTAAAAAACCCTCAATGCTGGAAGGTATCAGAAGAAATAAAATAATCATTTAGAAATATTAATTCAAACCCAAACAGCGTAAGAAAAAAACCGATATTTAAACTTAGCAACTTTATATTCGGAGAAAGACGACGTGTGTATGTTTACACATTACGGAATAAACAGTGAAATATAGTTGGAACGAATACAAATCACGAACTAACAATTCGAAAGTTTCCCATTGATTTCATAACGACTGTAGTATTAGCGGGAGATCATAAACTCGTTTAATAAACATAAAACGTTTGAAGTGAAATAAGTCAGGCGAAATAACACATTCTTATCTGATAAGAACATAGCTATCTACGAGGCCTTACTGCAGGAAAAACCATTGAAACTTGAGACAGAATGAATACCAGATAAAATATGTCTGAATTACAATTGGTTTATCTTCAAAATGTAATTGACATCTTGTTATTTAATAAGGCTTTCAATAGCAATTGGCCCGGCATGGCCAGGTGGTTAAGGAACTGAACTCGTAATCTGAGGGTCGCGGGTTCCAATCTCTGTCACACCAAACATGTTGGTCCTTTCAGCCATGGAGGCGTTATAAAGTGACGGTCAATCCCACTATTCTTTGGTAAAAAGAGTAGTCCAAGAGTTGGCGGTGGTGATGATGACTAGCATCTTTCCCTTTAATCTTACAGTGAAAAAGCAGGGACGGCTAGCGCAGATAGCCCTTGTGTAGCTTTGCGCGAAATTCAAAACAAACCAAACAATCAATTAAATATTTACGTTCATTGTTATTATTGGCCAGGCTACCATAATTTCAATAAGCATGAAAAAAGCCATCAACGTAAACACCTCTAGTGCGATGGTTAAACAATCACCCATGTTGACAACTATGATATAAACACTTGTTTCCTGTTCCCACAGTAACGCGAAATTGTTTGTACGTGTTATTGAATTTCGCGCAAAGCTACACGAGAGTTAGGTCACTGATTCTGCGGTGGTAAACTAGAGAGAAGGAAGTTAGTTATTCAATACCACATGGTGGCGTCTCTGGTGCTGCTATTTTACCAACGAAAATTGGGATTGACTTTCACATTATAACACTCCCCACAGCTGAAAAGGTGAGCTTCTTTGGTAGTGGGATTCGAACTGTATATTCCAAATTAATTTTGGTGAACATTTATACACACCCTGCGATATAGTTACGAGGACACACAACACACAGTGTCGTTAAATTTATATAAATTAGATGATTCTTTACATTGTTTCATCATATTGTTATGATGGGGGCGAAGTAGTGATAAGAAACGCAAAAACGTAAATAATAACTGAAAATGTGTATGTGTCGTTACATAGACCCAATGAACCTACGTACTGAATTTGGTGAAGACCCATGGTTACACCACGACATACTTACATGAACTTACAACAAACAGTACTATTATATTTATATAGATAAGTAGTTACATGGACTTACAACAGACAGTACTATTATATTTATACAGATAAGTAGTTACATGGACTTACAACAGACAGTACTATTATATTTATATAGATAAGTAGTTACATGAAAATACAACAGACATTATTGGTATATCTATATAGATAACTAGTTACATGAACATACAACTGACAGTACTGTTATATCTATATAGAATTTGTTTTAGGAAGGATGAAGAAGTGAACATGATAATTACTGAGCACACGAAATGTGGTTACAATGTAAGATTACACCAAGAACTGTAGAGCATAATATTTATTTTCGATACGATTGGTAAATATTACGAACAACTTTCGTTCACACTGAAACAACACTGAAAAGTGTGAACGCCGTAGTCCACGCATTACGTCGCTCCGGTTTCACAAAACGTAATATTGAACTGAAGTTATTGGTCCACACAGTACGTCTCTCGAGGTTCGCAAAATTTAACACCGAATAGTATATCTAAGTGTATCCAACAGTTTTTTCAAATGGTTTCTTAGATCAATATACAGATAAAGGCATCAAGATATTCATTCAACATAAATTAATTTTGAAAAGTCTCAAATGAATTATTTTGGTGTTTTCAACTCAGGAAGTATTAATGTTCCAAAAATATTACAAATGCGCTCATACCTGTCTCCTAGTGTGAACCTGCTAAATGTATTCGCTTTTCATCAAATCGGAAAATATGATTCTTCTAAGACTGAAATTGAAAACTGACTTTACCTTGTTTTCAAGTACAAGTTTTCAAACAAAGATGTAATGAAAACTTTATATTTCTTTATATCTATATAGATACGTAGATAATGATATACCCTGAGCTGACTTGAAAGAGACTACGGTAAGAAACAAGCGTGTTGGTGTTTAAGAAAGAGTGATAGTAACTTTGTTATTAAAAACAGTTGTTTACTGGATCAAAGAAACAGTAAACCGTATAAATCTCCATTATTACAGTGGTCCTACCAATGCTCGACCTTTGATAATCGATTACACGTTCGAAAAGTTTTGATCTGATCTGCTTCTTTCCGCCCGAATTGGATCAAACGATTACGTCGTTTTCTTTGTTTATTCATATTGACAAATGAATAAATAAATAAATAAATTTCCCTTAAAGGTGGCGCTACTTTGAACTTGATAAAAGGAGTTCTATTATAGAGTTAAATGTTAACAGGATTACGAATAGCTCATGAATATATTGAATTCAAATTAGCCCGCATCTCAAAGTAGTCCAGAACGAATATCTATATATATTACCAGACCTGTAATGGAGGTCGCGTTGGGCTGATTGTGAAATTGTATTGCGTATTTTATAATCTGATACTTTCCTTTGGAACTGTAATTTGCATCGATATCAGGTAATATCATATGTTAAGTAGCGGAAAGCCATCATTTATTAGGTAATATCAAGTACACCTAAGAAATGAGCTTGCTCTTACGTCTAATCTAAACATATAAATTGTGTTCATTATATTGTCTCACAGAAAGTCTGCATAGCTAAATAGAAACACCTAATTTTTCAGAAAGCGAGACCTCCAGCTAGGGATTCTGAAATTATTTTGTACTTAAAAACTGTATGAAATAGTTGCATATTAATGAAGTCACATATGCACAACACTCGATGCTTTATGGGAGACGCTTGAAGCCGTCCACGAGAGGAAAAAAATACTGTTTAATTTTATATTATAAAAGAAATACTTTCCATTTGACGAGTCTTCACTGAAATATTCATCGTACGATGTGCCTAACGTGGTCACGTGTTTACACGTAAGTATAGAACTCGATAATGTCTAAAATGTAAAACTTACTAAGTGTGCAATGTAAACTGTTCTTATATTATCAAGTGTTTCGCGTCTTATGTTTATCTTATTTGTTCTTATCGAGTCATTTGTGGCTACGCTAACGTCATGCAAGATATTTCGAATGTCGTACCTCCATTTTGTTCTCCTGTTCTGAAACCACGTTTTGACCTGTGCGTCCGTCATCTTCAGTTGCTTGGCCAGTGCCGCTCTTTCTGCAGAAGCCAGGTACTTCTGTTTATGGAAACGTTTTTCTAGCTCGCATATCTGCATCCTGGTAAAGGACGTTCTTGGTTTTTTCCTCTTTGGTGGCGTCCTATTTTGGTATGGATGGCCTATCCTTCTGGTAGTCACGGGTGGAAGAGCTGACGGAAGAGAAAATAAGCTATATTAATATCAGAAGCTTCTGTTAAACAAGGTTACCTAGATATATATTGTATACATGCATATTCTGAAGTACGAGCGCTGACGTCACACAGTTTTACTGTCCTTCAAACACTAGACTTTTTAATATAAACAATTGGATGGAGATGTGTAAAATGTAGTATATAAAACACTCTAAAAGTATATTTATACGATCCTTATGTAACGGGAAAAGCAAGTCCTCGCTTCTAGTCTTTTGACCAACCTTAAACAGTTAAGTCGAACATAGACGTATATAGGTGACAGAAGTAAAATACTCGCTACTAAAGCAAAAACATTTCAGCATGATGAGATTCAACTAAAGCAAAAACATTTCAGCATGATGAGATTCAAGTAAAGCAAAAACATTTCAGCATGATGAGATTCAACTAAAGCAAAAACATTTCAGCGTGATGAGATTCAACTAAAGCAAAAAACATTTCAGCATGATGAGATTCAACTAAAGCAAAAACATTTCAGCATGATGAGATTCAACTAAAGCAAAAACATTTCAGCATGGTGAGATTCAACTAAAGCAAAAACATTTCAGCATGATGAGATTCAAGTGAAGCAAAAACATTTCAGCATGGTGAGATTCAACTAAAGCAAAACATTTCAGCATGATGAGATTCAACTAAAGCAAAACATTTCAGCATGATGAGATTCAACTAAAGCAAAAACATTTCAGCATGGTGAGATTCAACTAAAGCAAAACATTTCAAGTATGATGAGATTCAACTAAAGCAAAAACATTTCAGCATGATGAGATTCAACTAAAGCAAAAACATTTCAGCATGATGAGATTCAACTAAAGCAAAAACATTTCAGCATGATGAGATTCAACTAAAGCAAAAACATTTCAGCATGATGAGATTCAACTAAAGCAAAAACATTTCAGCATGATGAGATTCAACTAAAGCAAAAACATTTCAGCATGGTGAGATTCAACTAAAGCAAAAACATTTCAGCATGATGAGATTCAACTAAAGCAAAAACATTTCAGCATGATGAGATTCAACTAAAGCAAAAACATTTCAGCATGATGAGATTCAACTAAAGCAAAAACATTTCAGCATGATGAGATTCAAAATTAGGTTTCAGCTTCGAGTTTTATCTGGTTATCTTCTACAAAACTGGTTTCAATATCTTTTCACAGCCTCCAGTTTTTATATCTTACCATAGCTTATGAGTTTAATATATTCTATATCTTGCAGTTTTAACATCTTAACTTAGATTCTAATTTTAATATGTTACCATTGCCACCAGTTTTTGCATGTTACCAAAGCATACAGTTTTAACATCTTACTGCAACGTCTGAATTTTTTTTCCTTTTAGTCTGCAGTTTTACATCAAAACCTTTGTATTTTATATCTTCCCTTAGAATCCAGTTTTAATATCTTACTATAGATTCTGAATTTTAGATCCTCCCTTTGAATCCAGTTTTAATATCTTTTATAGATTCTGAATTTTACATCTTCTCTTAAAATCCAGTTTTAATATCTTACTATAGATTCTGAATGTTATATCTTCCTTTAGAATCCAGTTTTAATATCTTATCATAGCTTCTGAGTTTAATCTTTCCATAGCATCCAGTATTAATATTTTACTGTAGGTTTTGAATTGCCCCCAGTGGCACAGCGCTATGTCTCCGGATTTCTATTCCGTGGTGGGCAGAGCACAAATAGTCATTCGTGTAGCTTTATGTTTAACTACAAAAAGCAGCAAACTTTGAATGTAATATCCCCCATTAACCTCTTGCTTTAATATCGTACTATAGTTTATGGTTTGAATATTTTCACATAATTATCGGTTTTGAAATGTTCCCATAAATTTTGAATTAAATATCTTCCCACGGTTTTTGGTTTTAATATTTTCTGGTACCTTCTTTTAATATTATACCATAGCCACTGATTTTAGGATCTTTCCATAGCTTCTGGTTTTAATATATTATCAAAGCTTAAGATATTGATATCTTCACACAGACTCCGGTTTTTATATATTTCTGTAGCCTCTGACCTTAATACCTTCTCATAGCTCTTGGTTTTAATACCTTACCATAGCTTTTGATCTTGTCAGCCTGTCATGACTTCTGGTTTTGACAGCTAATTATAGTCTATGATTTTAACGTTTTCTCATAGCTTCCAGATTTAACATATTTACACAGCTTCTTAGTTTAATATCTTATTAGACGACTTCCTAAGAGTTGAACAGTTTGTTTGAGAATAATGAAAGCTAGTTTTGTAAAAGAAATAAAATTGATGACACTGCATTACTCTTAAGCCTAAACTGTTATCAAACAGCCGTTGTCTACTCCACTGTCGTATCAGATACGTGATATGCACCTACCTATCTGTACGGCGTATATTTCTAGCAATCTATACACAACACCGAACACTTGGCAGTTAGTTGTGCCCCAAAGTTCTAAAATTGCATTGACACTTGTGATATTTTCAAACGCAGTAATTTTAGACTAGATTTATCTCTAACTCAAAATCTATTTACTTACGCTTACAAACTACAATAATTATTAGTTCTTAACTCTTGTTAAACTAGTTCTAGTATATATAAGTTGAGTATTTCTACCTGATCCGAAACAAAAATATTCCTAAAAAAGTTAAACTTACTGCGGGCAGGGTTCAAACCCATAATTCTCCTTATGTGGACAGATATTTTAAACAACACTGACACTAGAACTATGAATGCCACATTGCATAGTTCTTTGTTTAGTGAGGTGAATGAAATGAAAAGTGAGTTATGCAAAGAGACCATTAACACCCAAAATTTACCTACAGCCATTATATTTAAGACGGTTTATTTAAGATTTCTCTACCTATCACCAGCATGAATTAAAACCAATTATGTCTATATTTCTATCTCTATATGAAAGTCAACTATTACATCAATAAAAAAAAAACCCAGTTGCAAACTCTCTTTGTTAACCTGAAGATGACCTATGAAAGTCGACACGTTGTTTTGTGCTTTAACTTAATTAATGTTCTAATACCCATACAAGCCATTGTTGGACTACATTTGTATTCCAAATGGGTTTCTCGTAATCATGAACAAACCCACCGTTTTTACGAAATTAAATCCTATATCTCAGGTAAAATAAAACTAACATCTATTATGATATAAACTCTAGTTTCTATATTGATATTCATAATACTATTTTTTTCTATCTTAATAAAAATATCCATTTTTACGACATCTTCTCTGTACTGTATCATTCACTCTATATCTGTTACGACTCACTAAAACTATTATTTATCAAACAACCTCTAGTATGTCTCAATAAAACTATTATTTATTGTATCAACAATAGTATATCTCAATAAAATTATTATTTATTGTATCAACAAAATTATGTCTCAATAAAACTATTATTTATTGTATCAATAATAGTATGTCTCAATAAAACTATTATTTATTGTATCAACAACATTATGTCTCAATAAAACTATTATTTATTGTATCAACAATAGTATATCTCAATAAAACTATTATTTATTGTATCAACAAAATTATGTTTCAATAAAACTATTATTTATTGTATCAACAATAGTATGTCTCAATAAAACTGTTATTTATTGTGTCAACAATAGTATGTCTCAATAAAACTGTTATTTATTGTGTCAACAATAGTATATCTCAATAAAACTATTATTTATTGTATCAACAAAATTATGTCTCAATAAAACTATTATTTATTGTATCAACAATAGTATGTCTCAATAAAACTATTAGTTGTTATCTCAGCTCTAACATGACTCAATAAAACTATTATTTCTGATGTCAGCTCTAGTATGTCTCAATAAAACTATTAATTTTATCTCAGCTCTAGTATTACTCAATAAAACTGTTATTTATCATCTAAGCCCTAGTATGTCACAGTAACACTGTTATTTCTTATCTCAGCTCTAGTATGTCTCAATAAAACTAGTACTTGTTATATCAGCTCTAGTATGACTCAATAAAACTATTATTCATTATCTCAGCTCTAGTATGTCTCAACAAAATTATTATTTGTTATTTCAACCCTAGTATGTCACAGTAAAACTATTATTTGTTATCTCAGCTCTAGTATGTCTCAATAAAATTATTATTTGTTATCTTAGTTCCAATATGACTCAATAAAACTATTATTTGTCATATCAGCTCGAATATGTCACAGTAAAATTGTTATTTGTCATTTGTATGTCTCAAGAAAACTATTATTTGTCATCTTAGCTGTAGTATGACTTAATAAAACTGTTAATTTTATCACAGCTCTAGTATGACTCAATAAAACTATTATTTGTCATCTTAGCTGTAGTATGATTCAATAAAACTGTTAATTTTATCACAGCTCTAGTATGACTCAATAAAACTATTATTTGTTATCTCAGCTGTAGTATGTCTAACTAGAACCAGTAATTGTTATCTCAGCTCTTGTAAGACTCAATAAAACTATTATTTGTTATCTCACCTCTACTACGCCACAATTAACCTGTTATACGTTATCGCAGCTGCAGTATGTTTCAATAAAACTAATATTTGTTGTCTCAGCATATTTTGTCACAGTAAAATTATTACTTGTTCTCTCAGCACTAGTATATCTCAATAAAACTATTATTTGTCATTTTAGCTCTAGTATGTCTCAATAAAGCTATTATGTCACAGTAAAACTATTATTAGTTATCTCAGCTCTAGTACATCACAGTGAAACCATTATTTATTATCTCAGCTCTAGTATGTATCCATAAAATTATTATTTGTTATCTCAGCTCTAGTATGTATCTATGAAATTATTATTTGTTATCTCAGCTCTAGTACGTCACAGTGAAACTATTGTTATTTGTTTTCTCAGCTATGGTATGTCTCAATAACACTATTATTTGTTATCTCAGCTCTAATATGTCTCAATAAAACTGCTATCAGGTATCTCACCTCTAGTATGTCACAGTAAAACTGTTATTTCTTATCTCAGTCTATTATGTCTCAATAGAACTATTATTTGTTATTTCACCTCTAGTACACCTAAATAAAGCTGTTTTCAACTCGATGTGTTACAGTAAAACTATTATTTGTTATCTCAGCTCTAGTATGTCTCAGTAAAATTATTATTTGTTATCTTAGTTCTGGTACGTCTCAATAAAACTATTGTTTGTTATCTCAGCTCTAGTATGTCACGTTAAAACTATTATTTGATATCTCAGCTCTCGATGTCTCAATAAAATTATTATATGTTATCTGAGTTACAGTATATCTCAATAAAAGTACATCACAGTAAAACTATTATTTGTTATTTCAGCTCTAGTACGTCACACTGAGACCATTATTTATTATCTCAGCTAGAGTATGTCTCAATAAAACAATGTTTTGTTATCTCAGCTCTAGTATGTCTCAATAAAACTATTATTTGTTATCTCAGCTTAAGTATGTCTCAATAGAACCAGTAATTGTTATCTCAGCTCTAGTACGTCACAATAAACATGTTGTATGTTATCTCAACCGTAGTATGTTTCAATAAAACTATTATTTCTTATCTCAGCTCTATTTTGTCACAGTAAAATTATTATTTGTTCTCTCAGCTCTCGTATCTCACAGTAAAACTATTATTTGTCATCTCATCTCTAGTATGTTTCAATAAAAATATTATTTGTCAGCTCAGCTCCAGCAAGTCTCAATAAAAACTATATTTAGCATACTAACTTTAGTATCTATAAGTGATAACTTACCGATATGTGAAACTTGTTGCGGTAAAATACTAATTAGTCTAAGAATCTTAACTAACAACCAAAACTATCTTCAGTTATTTCCCTTAGTCATATGTCTATCGATTTCTTTTATTGAAAACGTAAATCCATTAAATGATCTGACGTGCTTTCTATCACTAATCAGTGTTGACCACTAGTAAATTAAACCCACCAACTAACGTGATCGTTGATCCATACTGCTCACCAGAAAACTAAACCTACCAGCTAATGTGGTTATCAGTATTATTAGAATGAAACTAAACCTACCAGCTAATGTGGTTATCAGTATTAATAGAATGAAACTAAACCTACCAGCTAATGTGGTTATCAGTATTATTAGAATAAAACTAAACCTACCAGCTAATGTGGTTATCAGTATTATTAGAATGAAACTAAACCTACCAGCTAATGTGGTTATCAGTATTATTAGAATGAAACTAAACCTACCAGTTAATGTGGTTATCAGTATTATTAGAATGAAACTAAACCTACTAGCTAATGTGGTTATCAGTATTATTAGAATGAAACTAAACCTACCAGCTAATATGATTATCAGTATTATTAGAATGAATCTAAACCTACCAGCTAATGCGGTTATCAGTATTATTAGAATGAAACTAAACCTACCAGCTAATATGATTATCAGTATTATTAGAATGAAACCAAACCCACCAACTAATGTGGTTGTCAGTATTATTAGGATGAAACTAAACCCACTAGCTAATGTGGTTATCAGTATTAATAGAATGAAACTAAACCTACCAGCTAATGTGGTTATCAGTATTATTAGAATGAAACTAAACCTACCAGCTAATGTGGTTATCAGTATTATTAGAATGAAACTAAACCTACGAGCTAATATGGTTATCAGTATTATTAGAATGAATTTAAACCTACCAGCTAATGCGGTTATCAGTATTATTAGGATGAAACTAAACCTACCAGCTAATGTGGTTATCAGTATTTTAAGAATAAAACTAAACCTACCAGCTAATGTGGTTGTCAGTATTATTAGAATGAAGCTAAATTCACCAGATAATGTGATTATGAGTATTATTAGGATGAAACCAAACCCACCAACTAATGTGGTTGTCACTATTATTAGGATGAAACTAAACCCACTAGCTAATGTGGTTATCAGTATCATTAGGATGAAACTAAACCTACCAGCTAATGTGGTTATCAGTATTTTAAGAATGAAACTAAACCTACCAGCTAATGTGGTTGTCAGTATTATTAGAATGAAACTAAACCTACCAGCTAATGTGGTTATCAGTATTATTAGAATGAAACTAAACCTACCAGCTCATATGGTTATCAGTATTATTAGAATGAATTTAAACCTACCAGCTAATGCGGTTATCAGTATTATTAGGATGAAACTAAACCTACCAGCTAATGTGGTTATCAGTATTTTAAGAATGAAACTAAACCTACCAGCTAATGTGGTTGTCAGTATTATTAGAATGAAGCTAAATTCACCAGGTAATGTGATTATGAGTATTATTAGGATGAAACCAAACCCACCAACTAATGTGGTTGTCAGTATTATTAGGATGAAACTAAACCCACTAGCTAATGTGGTTATCAGTATTATTAGAATGAAACTAAACCTACCAGCTAATATGATTATCAGTATTATTAGAATGAAACCAAACCCACCAACTAATGTGGTTTTCAGTACTATTAGGATGACACTAACCCCACCAACTAATGTGGTTGTCAGTATTATTAGGATGAAACTAAACCCACCAACTAATGTGGTTGTCAGTATTATTTGGATGAAACTAAACCCACCAACTAATGTGGTTGTCAGTATTATTAGGATGAAACTAAACCCACCAACTTATATGGTTGTCAGTACTATTAGGATGACACTAACTCCACCAACTAATGTGGTTGTCAGTATTATTAGGATGAAACTAAACCCACCAACTAATGTGGTTGTCAGTATTATTTGGATGAAACTAAACCCACCAACTAATGTGGTTGTCAGTACTATTAGGATGACACTAACCCCACCAACTAATGTGGTTGTCAGTATTATTAGGATGAAACTAAACCCACCAACTAATGTGGTTATCAGTATTATTAGAATGAAACTAAACCTACCAGCTAATATGGTTATCAGTATTATTAGAATGAATTTAAACCTACCAGCTAATGCGGTTATCAGTATTATTAGGATGAAACTAAACCTTCCAGCTAATGTGGTTATCAGTATTTTAAGAATGAAACTAAACCTACCAGATAATGTGGTTGTCAGTATTATTAGAATGAAGCTAAATTCACCAGGTAATGTGATTATGAGTATTATTAGAATGAAGCTAAATTCACCAGGTAATGTGATTATGAGTATTATTAGGATGAAACTAAACCCACCAACTGATGTGGTTGTCAGTATTATTAGGACGAAACTAAACCCACCAACTGATGTGGTTATCAGCATTTTTAGAATGAAACTAAATCTACCAGCTAATGTGGTTGTGAGTATTATTAGAATGAAACTAACTAAACCCAAAAACCAATTGTGGTTATCAGCATTTTTAGAATGAAACTAAACCTACCAGCTAATGTGGTTGTCAGTATTATTAGGATGAAGCTAAATCCACCAGGTAATGTGGTTGTCATTATTATTAGGATGAAACTAAACCCACCAACTGATGTGGTTGTCAGTATTATTAGGACGAAACTAAACCCACCAACTAATGTGGCCATCAATATTGATCACAATGAAAATAAACTTTGAACTGAAGGTATTTAAACTTGAATCGTAGCTCGTTTGAAACTAATAAGAAATGTAATAACGTGAATGAATGGTCATTATCTCACGGTCAGTTTTTATTTTCCTTGTAGATGTGTGGAATTTTAATACCATCAACAGTTTTAAATGCAAAATACTGAAAAAATGCATAATTATAAGGTGACTTCCGAATTATAAGGCGCAGTGTAGCCAGGTGTTTAAGGCACTCGACTCGTAACATGAGGGTCGTAGGTTCGAATTCCCGTGACACAAAACAAACCAAACCAATCCAAATTAGATACAAATGTGATAGTTTGTTGGTGTTTTTAGTAAGAAGAATTTAAAGATAAAATATTAGAAAATATTTATAATGGTAATTAAAATGCGTTTAATATCTAACTAGTAACAGTTAGCTTTTTTTATACAGCAACATATTTAACAACCAAGTTTAAAGTACGTGACTTTGCTATAAGAAAACACAAACACACACATTATTTTGATTGCATTTACATTTTGCAATAGTTTCAGACCCAGGTAAATCAATATAATTTAATCAAAATATACAGAAGTTTATTTATTGGTCGGTAAAACGAGAGTTTGTCAACCTAAATGGCAAATTGTGAGATTCATCAGTTGAACGGTCAGTTTAGACACCCCAACATTCAGAAACAGCCGTCCTTTATCAGAAAAAGAATAACCATTCTAAAGCATTCACCGCCTACTTAACTGTTGTATATCCAATAGTGGAATTTATTACACTCTTATAACTCGCCCACTGCTACAATTGCAGAATATATTCAGTGGAATATGACATTTTCAAACTTTGGACCTTGCGACTGACAGGTGGACACGCTAGCCATTAGTTCACATTGAGATCTACTTAAAAGCTACTTGAGACCAAACCTATACAGAAAATCGACCAAATGCTTCATAATTCACCAATAAAAGTTTGTGATACGCTTTTTACATACATGTACTAGGAGATATAAAATGGCCTTTCAGATATTAAAGGATTGCAACTGTGGCAAAAGTTACAGTACGCAATTTACACATGATGGTTTCGATAAAAATTAGAGGAAAAGAAAAAACATACAAAAGATTTCCAATTTTGGTTTTGTTGATTCAAATGAAGTGACACGAACAACCGTTCATTGCAGTACAGTGAAGATTCGTTCATGTAAAAAAAATAGCCTCTTTATATGTTACGCAAGGAATACACACTATGTTTAGAGTTAAGAATGCTAAGGACTAAGCCTAAATTTTGTATACGGTGTAAAAACGTTTTATACCTCACATCAGGAATGCGCAAATTGTTTAGAATTGAGAATACTGAAGAATAAGAATAAAAACTGTATAAAATCATTCATATGTCACATCAGGAATACGCACTGTATTTAAAGTTAAGAACTGTTAACTAAGCCTAAAAACTACAGAAACTGTAAAACCCTTTACATGATTGCACGAACGATGCACACTGCGTTCATAATAAACACTAAACACATAATATAACTTTGTGAAATGTCAGTTTCTTCTTGATTATTTCGATTCTCGAAACTAGAATGTTGTTGTTTTGTTTTATATCGATAAAAGAGCTTCGAAGCGCAAAACACATTAACGGTTACATGAAGTTTCAGTCCTGACATAATAAACTTTATTGATATCGAATGTTACATCGTGATTTAACGAATTGGATTTATAAAGTAAGTCTTCTAAATATGTAAAAAACAAGTACATCTCAGACTAAACGTATGTATCTTTCTATATTCTATGCACATAATATTACACACTTTTTTACACATGAGTGATCTGAAATGTTTAATAATTATTGAAGTTATTAGTTTGCCAGACTCATAAGAAATCCTCTTATATAGTTTTTATCATCACTAATAACTAAATAGTTTATACAGTTTACCAAGTCTGTAATAAATCTATGTGTACTTTTATTTTACAATCCTATTATATAATCTCTACAGTTTACCAAGTCTGTAATAAATCCACCTACACATTATTTTTATAATCTCGAATAATTAACTAACTTATTTGGTTTATACATTCTATAAAAATTAATCTGTACGATTTTTATAATCCTTATAACTATAATTTTGTTTCTGTGTTGTTAAGTGCAAAACTACACAATGGACTCTATATCTGTGCCTACTACGGATATCGAAACCCGATTTTAGCGCCATAAGTCTAGAGACTTACCGTCGTGTTATTTGGGGTGCACGATTCATAATAGATCTATCTGTAGCGTTTTATAATTCTCGATTATTAATAATCTACACAGGCTACCAAATCTGTAATAAATCTATTTACAGTGTTTTTTTGGTTTACAGAAGCCACTCGGATTACGATTTATCAAATTTATAATAATTCTATGATAAAATCTTTGTAGTTTTACTAGCTACGCAATCAACGAATTATCAGGCTTGTGATAAATGCGCACACATAAAGTTTTTGTAGTTTCGAATAGTTATATCCAACAAATTATCAGGTTTATAACAAATCCATGTACAATGTTTTTGTAGTTTCCGATAGCTACACATCCTGCGAGATATCAAATTTAGAAGAAACCCATATATAAAGTTTTTCTAGTTTCAAATATACAGCCTACGAATCAACTGTATAACAAGTCCATGTATACTTTTTGAAGTTTCCAGTAGTTACACAGTCAACGATTTATAAGGTTTATAATAAATCAGTGTTTAAAATGTTTATAGTTTCCAGTAGTTACACAGTCAACGATTTATAAGGTTTGTAATAAATCAGTGTTTAAAATGTTTGAGTTTCCAATCGCTACACAGTCAACGATTTATAAGGTTTGTAATAAATCAGTGTTTAAAATGTTTGAGTTTCCAATCGCTACACAGTCAACGATTTATAAGGTTTGTAATAAATCAGTGTTTAAAATGTTTATAGTTTCCAGTAGTTACACAGTTAACGATTTATAAGGTTTATCAGTGTTTAAAATGTTTGAGTTTCCAATCGCTACACAGTCAACGATTTATAAGGTTTGTAATAAATCAGTGTTTAAAATGTTTATAGTTTCCAGTAGTTACACAGTCAACGATTTATAAGGTTTGTAATAAATCAGTGTTTAAAATGTTTGAGTTTCCAATCGCTACACAGTCAACGATTTATAAGGTTTGTAATAAATCAGTGTTTAAAATGTTTATAGTTTCCAGTAGTTACACAGTCAACGATTTATAAGGTTTGTAATAAATCAGTGTTTAAAATGTTTGAGTTTCCAATCGCTACACAGTCAACGATTTATAAGGTTTGTAATAAATCAGTGTTTAAAATGTTTGAGTTTCCAATCGCTACACAGTCAACGATTTATAAGGCTAATGATGAAACCACCTATAAAGTTTTCTTTTTCTAAATCGATAATAAATGCATAAGCTATGTAAGCAAAAAAATATTTAACTATTTAGAAACATAAGTAAATAAGATATAAAAATAGGTGTTTCTTACATTTATACGTAAGTAATAAAATATATTACCACAAACAAAAACAAAAAACTCGAACAAACTTTGGAGTTAATCAGTTCTTTGGCTTCTTCTATATAAGCAAATATAACTGGTAAAAAAACTGGTTCAAGGAGTTCGACGAAGTATATGAAACGAATGTTTGTTTGTTTTGAATTTCGTCCAGAGCTACACGAGGGCTATCTGCACTAGCCGTCCCTAATATAGCAGTATAAGACTAGAGGGAAGGCAGCTAGTCATCACCACCCACCGCCAACTTGGGCTACTCTTTTACTAACGAATAGTGGGATTGACCGTAACATTATAACGCTCACACGGCTGAAAGGGTGAACATGTTTGGTGCGATGCAGATTGGAACCCGCGAACCTCGGGTTATCGATTGTCTTAACCACCTGGCCATGCCGAGCCAGAAATGATTGAAGAAGTCTGGCCAGTTTAGCTTACGTAAGTTAAGCCTAAGTTATCAAACAAAGCACATTTCTTTATCCACTCCTACAGTGGCTTAGCGATTCGTCTGAAGGCTTACAACGCAAAAAAATCAGGTTTCGTTACCTGTAGAATGTACAGCGCAGATAACTTATTATGTAGGTTTGTGATTAATAAGAAACAGACAAATACACAAGTGTGTAAAGGAATATGTCCTTAAAAGCCATCAGGCTAAGAAATAAAATAAGGTTTAGTTAGGGAATTTGTACCTCTCAAATTTCACTAACCTGAGTAGAATGGTGAAAATTATACAAAATATATAAGCTACTAGTTTAACACATTATAATTCTACTACTGCAGAGGGTTATCCACACCAGATTACCAGTTGGTTTACCTGCGTGGCGTTAACGCGACTTTGACTTGAGTAATTTTAACATGCCTATATCAGATAGTCATTTCGACGGATAATAAAGTTTCGCATGTTATCACAACTGGTAGTCACATAGTTGGTTAACGCACGAGCCTACGGTTAGTTAATTACACGTGCCACGTGAGATATGCATCATCGGTCAAGCTTACCCTTTAAAAATGTGACACCCAGTTGTTAGGTGATAAGAACTGCCCTACACTTTATATAAACAAAATGTAACACTGTGCCGCGTGACAGAAAATATTCGCGAAGCATGGGATATTTGTTTTCGTTGTTGTTGTAGATTTTCGCGCAAAGCTAGTACACGACTATCTACTTTAACCGTCTTTAATATTGAAGTGAAAAATCTGAGAGAAGGAAGTAAAATGAACAGTATTTTCAGCAAATCCTTGAGTTATTTTACCCAAAAATAGTGGGATTGTTAGCTACAATATAATTCTCCCGCGACTGAAAGGCTGAGTTTGTTCAGTGAAGGGGTTCGAACATGCAACCCTCAGAATGCGTGACATATTGATAGAGAAAATAATATCTTCGTCCCGAATCAAGCGTGTTTAATTAATGGTATAATGTTAATATTAATTAATTAAATCTTAGTGTATCGAGGTCTCGATAAAAAATTTGCTTCTAACGAAGATTCGCGAAGAATACATTGAAACCTCACTTTGTTTCTCAGGTGCAAACTTTTAATTACCATTTGAGTTTTGGAAAAGGAATAAGTTGTTAGCACCCGTATATTTAACTTGAATCAAAATAATTGACTATCTTTTTATTTCGCGGAGAAAAGTTCCACAGGTCCTTATTGAGTAATTTTATTTTGTTTGTTGAACTTCGATCAAAGCAACGCAACTAGTCGTTTCTCGTTTACAAGCGAGAAGCTAGATAGAGGAGAGACAGCTAGGTCTTGAAGTACTCTTTACCAACAAATAATAGAATTTATCTTTACGTTATAACGCTCCCAGAGTGATAGGTTTGTTTGTTTGTTTTGGAATTTCGAGCAAAACTACATGAGGGCTATCTGCGCTAGCCGACCCTAATTTAGCAGTGCAAGATTAGAGGGAAGACCGCTAGTCATCACCACCCACCGCCAACTCTTGGGCTACTCTTTTACCCCAAAATAGTGGGATTGACCGTCACTATATAGCGTCCCCAAGGCTGAAAGGACGAGCACGTTTGGTGTGACGGAGATTCGAACCGCGACCCCCAGATTGCGAGTTGAACGCCCTAACCACCTGCCCTTTCCGGGCCTCACAGTGATTGAATTCGAATCTGCGACCAACAGGTTGCGAGTCGAGCCACTAAACCATGCCAGGATAGTACCTTGTGTTACATTTTGCTTTACGAATTACAAGTAATGTTGCATAATGAGGGCTTTTAGCTAAAAAAGAATCCATTCCGACCTGATATATATATATATATACACAAACAGCCATGGAGTTCGTTGTTTTATTATCGACAGTTCTATCCTGAAACATGAAGATTATCATCCATTTACCATCATGGAATATATTTTCTTGCTGCAATAGTGTTTATTCTCTTCGTGATGACGAGAAACTCACTTGACGTAAAAAATGTTGCAAACTGTCTTTGTTAATCTGAAGATGACCTAAGAAAGTCGAAACGTTGTCCTCTGCTTTATTTTAATAAACATTTTAATACCTATACCAGTCCTCTTGAGAAAAATGTTTATTGTGACGTCGTTTATTCCCTTACTGTAGTAGTGTTTATTCACTTACTGTAGTAGTTTATTCACTTACTGTGATATCGTTTATTCTCTTACTGTAGTAGTGTTTATTCTCTTACTGTAGTAGTGTTTATTTACTTACTGTGATATCGTTTATTCTCTTACTGTAGTAGTGTTTATTCTCTTACTGTAGTAGTGTTTATTCACTTACTGTGATATCATTTATTCCCTTACTGTAGTAGTGTTTATTTACTTACTGTGATATCGTTTATTCCCTTACTGTAGTAGTGTTTATTCACTTACTGTGATATCATTTATTCCCTTACTGTAGTAGTTTATTCTCTTACTGTAGTAGTTTATTCTTTTACTGTAGTAGTTTATTCTTTTACTGTGATGTCGTTTATTTCCTTACGGTAGTAGTGTTTAATCTCTTACTATAATGCTGTTTATTTCCTTACGGTAGTAGTGTTTAATCTCTTACTATAATGCTGTTTAGTTCCCACAGTCTTAGAGTTTATTATATATTACATATCATGGATATATTCTTTCCCTAGAAAAGTAGCCAGTAAAGAAACACATAACTGTTTATAAATTTAAACCATTACTCTTAACAACTATACATCTTTAGCAACGTTTTGTGCTCTGAATCTAAGATTCACTTCCACCATTCAGACACGTGAATAAATCTTCCTTATTATTCAGTCACTCACACCACCTGATCTGAGTGCTTCAGAAGGTGTTAGATGAATTCCCCATTTTTTCACAATGTTCTAAGGTGTCGTTGCTAAAATGTATAAAAAACAACAACAAACGAACAGCAAGAAAAGAAAAGAAACACGTTAACATTACCCTTACTGTGTTACTTTCTAAATAGCATAACATCAACAGTAAACTAAAATTGGTATCAGTTTTTTCCCCTTGTGTTAAGACCATTTATTTAATTATGGATAAATGTTTAAGATTGTCCAATCAATTAACTTTCTACTCATTTCACTCAAGACAAAATCAGTTATCAGCAACGGTTATTCTGAAATTTGGGAGATAACCCGTAGTACATAAATAGAGTTAGCCTTTTTTACAAGTGTAATTGGTAGGAAGTCTATAGAAGATAAAGTAGTAAGTTCCAAGGGCTAATCGGAAATCGGAAAATATTTTGTTGGGTGAATGTAGGGTGGCCTAGTAACTAAACACATTGTATTGTGGGAGTTGTAGCTTCTACTAAACATTTTAATGAATGCTTTAGGGAGGGAAGACAGACACATTCCAGGATTGATGGTCACCGCTCCTCACTTTCCTCTGACTTCTGTCAAGAGTTATGTTCGGATTCTTCATTAAATATTATACCAAAACAAATGTACCAATCAAGAGCTACATGGCTGGATGCTTTATTAAAAGTCACTGACACAGTTTAACACTATTTGTATATTGCTTTATGCCAAAACACACACATAAAATACGTCAAAAAACTGTCCAAGGTTGTTGGTCTAATATTACCATGTGAACCTTTAGGTACCTAAGTAACAAAGATTCACAAAACGTTCTTACTATCTCCCCACATTACCATGTAAAGATTTGTTACATAGAATGACAGAACGTATAGTACAAAGCTGTTATCCCCTTGTATCATATAAACGTTTAAACTTGTGGAATGTATTGTACAAAGCTATGGTACCCTAGTGTCGTATAAACGTCTCAACACATGGAATGTATTGTACAAAGCTGTTATCCCCTAGTGTCATATAAATGTAGAATGATAAAATACTTTGTACAAATTTGTTATTTTCATAATACTTTTTAACTTTTCACGTATGTGTAACAACGGCAGACTCCAGCTGTTACACTGCCCGTACAAATACACACACTCACATTACCGTGTAAACGTTTAGACTCACAGAATGAAACAATGTATAGAATGTGTATGTAAGTAATGCGAGAGAAACTTGTGTAATTACTTAATTAAAGCCTATAATTTTAATTTTCAATATTTGTTACATATCAAATTCTACAGTTTTCATGAAGATTTAGCCTTTATATGTACTGCGCATATTGTAGTTTTTAGGTATTTATTTTAGTACAATTGTATGTTTTTATGCAGTTCTATTCTCTCTAATGACATTACATCTTACACTATGTTTAAACACCAGAAGCTGTAAATAATTGAAATTTAAAAGATATACTATTCATAATATTTAAAATAAAAATCGCTCAAACTGCACAGATTCTTTGCACTTTTTTTCCCTGAAATCCGGCTGGACAAATTGAGAAAAATGTGTAAAAAGACATCTACAGTATGTCACAGATTTCTTTTCTTTTCAACAAAGGTAAAACTGAAATATTACCTGTGACGTCGAGGCCTAACATCTTTGTTTCACCGTACTCGTTGATTTGGGGTTCAATTTCACGTATTCGAGGTTCACCAGCACAGCTCGAGTCAGCAAACCAAAGAAATACAGTTAGGCCTTTTATAATGGTGATGTATATATTGTATCTATGGGGTTTTAAAGTCCTTTTAACTAGTTTTTGTAACCTAAATTAATTTAAGTAAAAATGAGTTAAAAACTCTATAAGAATAAATGACTTTTTTGTGTTAAATGCTAAACCATTTGTTATTGGATTTGTTAAGTTGCCATTATAAAACAAGGAAACGTGTAGTCATTTTGAGTATAAATAGAGATCTTTGTATTTATATATAAAATGATATAACTCTCTTTTATTCTTTTGGTGGGGGGACTATAAGAACACTTTTTGTAATATTTTTCAGAATGTAGCACTTTATTTCTGAGTTCCAAGTTCATTTCAGTTCTAAGTGGTGATATTTATAACATGTTTATATTGTATATTCTCAGTATATTCTATATTATTCTAACTATGTTATCATCTTTAAGGCCAAAAGGAACTGAATTAATTTGAAATTTTGTCCGAATTAATTCGTTTGTGAACGAACTTCATAACGATGTTTTGTTTGACGCTTAAGACGAACCGGCAAGAAACAGTCTTCACAGAAATTCTACACGTTGAGAAACGTTTTTGTTCAGCCAGGTTTCAGCTGTATTAATACGTTCTCGTTTAACTAGGTTTCAGCTGCATTAATACGTTTTCGTTCAACTAGGTTTCAGCTGTATTAAAACATTTTTATTCAGTCGTGTTTTAGCTGTATTGAAATAAGCTTTGTAACGGTTGCTGAAACTTAGTCTTAGCGTGGAATATTGTTGAATCTTTCATACTGACTTAATTATACATATTTTGTAGGTGTTCAAATATCCAAAAATAAAACGTCCAAACATAACCATTTCAAACAATGTTTCGTGTTATAATTGAAGTTTTCAAATAAAAAAAAAAAACCAGGTTGAGGTGCAACCATTTTGTAAAATACTGAGATAAAATATTAAAATACTAACATATTTTGTCAGTGGGTAAAACCTACGTCACATCCAAATATGGCGGAAACAAACCTTATCTTTCATTATTTGAAAAATGTAAAATCTTATCAACCATTTTGAATATTTCGCGAGATTCAATAATAAACTTAAATTTTGTTTTGAAAAAATAGCCCCAGAACTCGTTAATATGTTACTGCACGAGCACCTCCCGTACGCACCACGTTAATAAGTTACTGCACGAGCACCTTTCGTACGTAACGAGGAAATTCTTGGATTCTTCGACTTATTGTAAACTCCAGTTATTTTTTCTTGGAGGATATACTTTAAAAACTGTCTGTTAAAACAAATATCGCTCAGAGAATTCAGGTTTTCTGAGTGTTAGATACTGTGTATCGAACGACTTCTCGTGACCCACAGATAACAGCTATATCCGATACCTGACGAGTTATCATGTTTTACTGGGTGACTAACCAGACAGAAGACAGATTTACGTTTTGAAGGCGGGAACAGGAGCTAGGTACAATATTTATCCTGCGAAGACCTCTTTAACACCTTTTTTTTTTACTATTATAATTATATTTCTATATAAATTGCACACCTTTGTACAAGATGCAATTTGAAAAACGAATCCAGTGAAGTGAAATGTCATCTAGATTGTATACACAGTTAGACTGAAAGTGTGTGTTTTTCTGCCTGTGTCTTGTTGAGACTGGAAGCCATTCAACAAGCAGGTAATTAATTCTAACAAAGTAAAAGAACAAGTGCCAGTGTTTGATCACTGTATCGTACCCCATGGTTTACAAGCAACAGTTATATGAAAATAAAAACTTTAATAGTTTCGCTATCCGTCAACAGTATTCAAACAACGGAGTTTTTATCAGAGCTGTCAGCTTTACAACTGATTTTTACGCCTAGGGGGTTTTCCTTGGTTCGCTCAGATCACCATGACAACATGTTTTAGCAGTTGAAGCTCGGCTTAAATAAGTATAGAGATGCAAAAAAAAAATGTCTTAATGTCCTTTTAATGATATTCCTGCCCTGTGTCGAGGCGAGAAACGGACCTTGAACAACCATATTTTATTTATATATATTTTTTAAGAACTGGGTATTCGTCTAACCTGCCATTGAGTAAATGAGGCTTAGCGAGAAGCGCCGTATTATAATTTTTAAGTTTACTTTCAAATCATGACCTATGAAAGAAATTTCATTACTACCTACCTTGAATACGGTCTTTCACAAGAGGCTGAGCGGGACCCATCCAAGGGAATGCCGAGCTAAACGGTAACGGTGCTGGCCTGTGCGCAGGCACTCGAATCACAGAGCCCGCGCCGTTCATAGTTAAACTGTCGAAACTTGGCATGAAGTTATGCGAAATTGGAGCTTTGATACTGTTCAGATGTAAAGACGGGAGGCCTGAACTGCACGTGACATTAAGGTTACTGATACTTTCATAATAGGACACCTGGGGATTGTCACACTGCATGCAGTTAAGCTCTAAGTCCAAGGAAGGCGACTTGTTGTCTTCCATTTTCTTTTCCTCTCCTAATAAACGACTGATACTGAAAGACAGTTTAGGTTTGGTAACTGCGTGAGGGTGCGGCGGGGACACCGATGGTTCACTAGGCGAGCTTGGGGACCCAGCGGGAGAACTGAGACTTGCATCTCGTGCTGATCTTGGTCTTGTGATACCGCCGCCTTCTGAACCTTCCGAAACCTGCATTTTGTCCATGGTTTTCCTTTACGAAAAATTAAAGAAAGTCAAACACAACGTAGAGCCAGAATGCACACTTTAATAATTGTCAACGTTATCGTGAAAAATGCTAAAAAAAAAAACCGATTCCGAACAACTAAGTTTTCCTCAAAGCCGTACTGAGTAGAAGACCGCGCACTGCTATATCTTATAGCTTCTTACATCGGTTAAAACCATGTGGCTCAGGAAGACAGCGGATGCCTTAGTTTACAGTAAAATAACCAACTTTGCGACTCAACCGGTGAATTGCTGACGCGATGATCGTATGACAGACGAGATTACTAGCGAAGAGCCGACCGACAGTCGACGTAACGTGTGGGCTGTATGTCAGCGGCTACACAGACACTTGCTCGCTGCGGGAATCTATACAGTTTTTACTCCTTACTCTAACCTTGCGGGTGGAGAAGGACATGGAGGGAGGACTAACACATGAACGACTAGTCCTATTTAGTTGTAGAACCTCCCACCGCCTGACGTTTGGAGAGATGCTGACTTAAACGAATGAGCTTAACTTGATAATCACTCTAGAACCTCTGCCGGCAGGGGGCTGTTAAGTTTTCTAAGGGGAGGATCGCTAAGCTTCCAATTGGCCGAGTCACTGATCGCAGCGCTAAGTTTCGTCTCTGGCGGCGTCACTGTACAATTAGCACGTTTCGTACCGCCCCTTCCAAGATTTGCTCTGCTTTCTCCAAATTGATTACGGAACTCGCGAGATGATTCTTGTTTCCATTAATTGGCGAGCAATTCATGGCGGATTTGCGTTCTCACCATGAGCACACTGTAGTAACTCCACAATACTGTTAAACAAGGACTCCTCACCACGTGAAGAACAGGCGTCACAGTTGTTCTGTAGGATTCCAGTCCAATACCGATAGTATTTTCACTCCCCAAAGTTACGTGACGTCACTTCCACTTCCGACAGGTAAATGATGGACCTTTCTATTATAAACTTACGAAACACGGACTGTTCCTTAAATATCTTTTAAACGTTCTTTAACTTTAAACTTTACTAATCCTGCTATATATTATATAACCCTTCCTTGAAATTTTCAACGCACCAGTTACTAGGAAACAAAAATTAATAAGATATTAATTACTATAAAGCCTAACAAAAAGCTAGAAATATATATATATATATATCATAGGCTATTTAGCAGAGTTTATGAGAGGCTCTAACTGTTTCTAATATACTGGAGCGAATTTTCTCATTAAACTTTATTACAAGAAAAACTTTTGTTTGTAAATGAAAATTTTGTTACGGCGTTTCGTCGCAAGTTTGTTTTGATGTGAACGTTTCTGGAAAGACTTTAGACATATTTATTATTATCTACATGAACCTTCTGTTCGTTTCGTGATAAACTAAACGGTTTACTTTAAGGATAAAAAAGGCATTAGGTTTAATCTGAGTTCTGTGAAAAACCATTCTATCCGGTTCAAACCGGAGTTGACCATTTTGTCTTAACATCACATGAAGGTTAAATGTCTATAGTGTTCGAAATGTATGTGTTCACAAAAACGCAAATTGTTTCAAAATGATAATCTAAATTAAATAGTACATTATTCCTTGTTTCTATTTCATACGCTTACTTTAAAGAGTATAGTACTGTTGTGTTCTTATGATAATCTGTTTTAAAACATTGTATCTCTGTTGTGTTCTTACAATAATCTGTTTTAAAACAGTGTATTTCTGTTGTGTTCCTATGATAATGTTTTAAAACAGTGTATCTCTATTGTGCTCTTATGATAATCTGTTTTAAAACAGAGTATTTCTGTTGTGTTCTTACAATAATCTGTTTTAAAACAGTGTATTTCTGTTGTGTTCCTATGATAATTTGTTTTAAAACAGTGTATCTCTATTATGTTCTTATGATAATCTGTTTTAAAACAGTGTATTTCTGTTCTTTCTACACCAAGAGCCTTAAACAGTGTATTGCTTTTGTTTCTGTATCACAAAATAGCAGCATATTGTTCTTTCAAGTAAATCTTTTCTATTCTAAACGTTAATAAAACCGTGTATTTAAAGCTTACGTTTTATTTTAATACAATACCACATTAGTCAAACTGCACTCATTGTTCTCAATTTACAAGGATTTCTTTGACCAATCAGCTCACATAAATTACAAATTAACAATGGTACTAGTGCTTCTATACCATACTATACTAAGTATTGTTGCTAACAGCGTACGTTACATTTATGTACGTAAATCTTACTTACTACTGCTATGGCCAGGACACTACAAAACGCGAACTAAATAATTTATGGCATGAAACTTGTAATAATCAAACTGCTTTTAGAAGATAAATCTTTCATTGAATGAATGGCTTTTGATGACATATCCTTCCTACAGTGTTCGAATTACTTGGTTTCTTATACACAGCTACGGGTTTACATTCTACATTTGTATGTATGATTCACAAATTGCTTCGGATACATTCTATATGTACATATATGATTACCAAACTGCTACGGTCACATTTGTCTGATCACCAATCTGCTAAAGGAAATTATACTTATGTATAACTGTAAATGCTCACCATACTGCTACAACTATATCATATATATATCTATAACCACCACGGTGCTACGACTATGTTCTAAGCCTGTTTATACGTATAACCACCATGGTGCTACGACTATGTTCTAAGCCTATTTATGTGAATAATCACCACGATGCTACGACTATGTTCTAAGCCTGTTTACATGTGTAACCACCACGGTGCTACGACTATGTTCTAAGCCTGTTTATATGTATAACCACCATGGTGCCACGACTATATTCTAAGTCTGTTTGCTTTAAAAAGTGATCCGTTTTCAGAGTTTCTAATATATATAGTAAAACTAGAACAGTAAAGTTGTATGGTTTGTTTGTTTTTTTTTAATTTCGCGCAAGCTACACAATGATTACCTGCGCTATCCGTCCCTAATTTAACGCCACATTATAACGCCCCCACGGCTCTAAAGGTGAGCATGCTTGGAGTTATGGGGATTCAAACCCACAACCATCTGGCCATGCCGGGCCAAACTATGGGAACTCTGTAATCTAGCATAATTTAACTAAGGTCACTTAGAAACTGGGACTTCTTGAAATTTTTTTACACAGCCCTATAATTATGGAAAGGTAAAACAAACCCGTTTTTTTCTGATATTGTCTTTTCTTCTTTAGTGACCAGAACGTACGTTTGGAAATTCAAGTTCAACAGAGTTTACTTATAGTGTTATGTAAATTATGTTTCGGAAACAAAAAAACACCAGCATTTGCAGATTCTAAGTATGGCGTATTTTATCCTGAAAAAGCTCAAAGCTCTTACACCAAACAAAACCTTCTAAAGTTGTCGTACACCACTAATAAGTTAGTGATTTTATGTTAGTGATTTAAGTTAATGTCATTCGCCCATTGTAAATCACATTGTTTAAGCCAATCAAGCGTGACTTATGATGGTTACAGAGGCAAGTATATCCAGAATTATCTTTTTTTATTTTGTATTTTTTTCTATAAGTATTTCAGATTTATTGTCTCTGAAAGTTACAATTTATAACAGGATTTTACCTGGTTTTAGCTCACAACGTTTTCACATTTTTTTTTTTTTTGTCTCAGAGATTTGCTGTTGTATAATGATTTTTAACCGCTTTTATTTTACAAGTAGTCCGGATTTTTTATCCCAGAGATTTGCAGTTTTATAATGAGATTTCACTGCTTTTATTTCACAACGTTACCAGATCTTTTATTATTTTTTTATACCCCAGAAAGTTGCAGTTTTATAATGAGATTTCACTGCTTTTATTTCATAACGTTACCAGATCTTTTATTATTATTTTATATCCCAGAAAGTTGCAGTTTTATAATGAGATTTCACTGCTTTTATTTCATAACGTTACCAGATCCTGTATTATTATTTTATATCCCAGAAAGTTGCAGTTTTATAATGAGATTTCACTGCTTTTATTTCATAACGTTACCAGATCTTTTATTATTATTTTATATCCCAGAAAGTTGCAGTTTTATAATGAGATTTCACTGCTTTTATTTCACAACGTTACCAGATCCTGTATTATTATCTTATATCCCAGAAAGTTGCAGTTTTATAATGAGATTTCACTGCTTTTATTTCACAACGTTACCAGATCCTGTATTATTATCTTATATCCCAGAAAGTTGCAGTTTTATAATGAGATTTCACTGCTTTTATTTCATAACGTTACCAGATCTTTTATTATTATTTTATATCCCAGAAAGTTGCAGTTTTATAATGAGATTTCACTGCTTTTATTTCACAACGTTATCAGATCTTTATGATTATTTTATATCCCAGAAAGTTGCAGTTTTATAATGAGATTTCACTGCTTTTATTTCACAACGTTATCAGATCTTTTATTATTATTTTATATCCCAGAAAGTTGCAGTTTTATAATGAGATTTCACTGCTTTTATTTCACAACGTTATCAGATCTTTTATGATTATTTTATATCCCAGAAAGTTGCAGTTTTATAATGAGATTTCACTGCTTTTATTTCACAACGTTATCATATCTTTTATTATTATTTTATATCCCAGAGAGTTGCAGTTTTATACTGAGATTTCACTGCTTTTATTTCACAACGTTATCAGATCTTTTATTATTATTTTATATCCCAGAACGTTGCAGTTTTATAACGAGATTTTATTGTTTGGATTTTACAAATATCACGCGATTTTTTGTCTCACTGAATTTCAACTTTAGAACGACATGTCTTTTGTGTTATGACATTTCATATGGTTTATCCCCCTGTGTAGAAAATATGAAGAGTTTACAATTTTTATTCAGTTTAGCAACATTATTTAAGATTATCTGATAGGATTGGTTTGTGTGCTTTAGCCAAAAGCTACCACATAATGGGTTATCTGCGATCTGTTCAACGCGGGGAATAGAACTTCGGATTTTAACGTTGTTGGTCCACACAGTTACTGCTGTCGCAATGGTGAGGGTGGGACATTCCTAAAGAAGTCCACGCCACAGAGACAGTGAATTATGCCTCGTTTTTAAAAATATTACTTTATATAAAACTTTACATTAATATGAAGCTAATTGTTAAATTTCAAATTACCGACTCGTTTTAACACCATTTACCATATTGAACAATTTCACGTTTTTGACTTGTCGCAAAGCTTTACGAACATTTCATATTAACATTTCTGTATCTCGGTAAACAATTACTTAAACCAAAGTTTTAGAATTTTACGTAAAATAAACCAACTATCTTTGATACTCTGTAAGACTATAGTTGAGAGAATTTCAACTTGTTTATAACTGAATAACTTGTACAACTACTAAAAAAATATTGTCGAAATTATTCGCAGACAACTGGAGAATATTTATTTGAGTCAAGAGAAGACTGGTTCTATCTTTGTAGATCGGGAAAATATGGTTTTTTGTAAACCGACTCAAACCAAATGCAAGCATACAATTGTATATTGTTGTTACAGTGTTAGCGTGCTAGCATGTGTGCGTGTATACATATATATATACATTTTCTACATTGAATCCAATTAAAAAAAAAACAAATCAATTCAGTAATCAAATATTTATCTATAAAACAAGCCATTTGGGATAAATTTATTACTGCTCGTTTTCTTTCTCAAATATGTCTTCTCTATTTAAAATGTATTTAAGATATATTTTTCTTATCTTCTGGTATACTTTATATTCTAATACATTTATCTACATAACATGTTTAGGAGTCTTTCCACTGTTCTTGTCTAAACATATTGATTCCAACTTACCATATAAAATAAACGTTTTTTTGAGATATGCGGTTGTTATATTGCATGTCTGGTCGTTTGGTTACTGAAGCAATAACTATTACCATTCGTAACGTGCGGCATTTGCTACAGTTAGGTCTGGTATACAAGTCTCACAACAGCTGCAACTTACACAACATGTCCTTCCCTGCGCGTTTAACAAAATAGCCTTGAATATATCGTAGCAATTGCTTTTGAATTTCTAGTTTTATGTTATTTACATCCATTGTTAAAAAGCTACTCCAGACGACGACCATATAAATTACTCAAATCTACGCTTCAGCAAGGCCCTTTTCATGAAGCATTTAGCTAACAATAAATACATTTGCTATATAATGAAATTATTGTTTAGAGATACTAGTGGTAACGGGGCACTGAATGACATCTCAAAACGTGAAAGTTCAGTTGCTTAACTTACGAATAAAAATGGTCAGTAAAGAAAATATTAGGACAGTATAAAGTTCGAATACTGTTGAAGGAGATTTTGTTTAAAACGTATAAATCAGTGTATCTGAAAATTTGTGTTAATTACTTTGTCTCCTTCGTAGGAGCTCGGAAAGACGGAAAATCAATGTACAAAAGTCAAAGCACCGTAATCATTAACAGTAAACAGAGTACGGTGATAAGCAAATACATCTGAAAATATTTTTACTTCTAAGGCTGACAAACAGCGTTTTAATCTCCAACAGAATAAAATAATTATTAATATTAAAATCAAATATTTTATTATTTAATTCGAGTTGAGTCTGCCATTCAAAACCACTAACCTTTAAATGAAGGTTTCTTAGTGGACGTTTGCGCAAAGCTACAAAAAAAAACAACAAAAAACAGCCGTTCCAGTTTTGATGTGATAGATTAGAGGGAAAAGGGAAGAACATTAACCGCCAAAACGCGGATTTTTACTGTCACTCTTGTTCTACACATACTGCCCTAATGTGCGGAGTGCATTGTTTTCTTGCTGTAATAAGACGCGAATCATGAATTCTCGAATCTATAGTTCGCTATTTCGCCACTATCCAAGTCCTGACCCTTACGATAAAATACATGCAATCACGTAAAAATACTTACATTATACAAAGTTAAAACATAATAACTGGTAATTTATTTAAAGCATTAGAAATATAAATATCACATTGTCTTTGTTTGAAAAGCTTGGACTTGAAAACAAGGTAAAGTCAGTTTTTCATTTTAGTCTCAGAAGAATCATATATTCTGATTTGATGAAAAGCGAATACATTTAGCAGGTACACACTAGAATACAGGTATAACTGTAAATGTAATATTTTTGGGGACATTATATACTTCCTGAGTTGAAAACACCAAAATAATTCATCTGAGACTTTTTAAAATTAATTTATGTTGAATATCTTGATGCTTTTATCTGTACATTGATCTGAGAAACCATTTAGAAAAACTGTAAAGTACATTTAGATATACTATTCAGTATTAAATTTTGAGAACCCGGAGAGACGTACTGTGTGGACCAGTAACTTCAGTTCAATATTATGTTTTGTGAAACCGGAGCGACGTAATGCGTGGACTACGGCGTTCACACTTTTCAGTGTTGTTTCAGTGTGAACGAAAGTTGTTCGTAATATTTACCAATCGTATCGAAAATACATATTATACTCTACAGTTTTTGGTGTAATCTTACATTGTAACCACATTTCGTGTGCTCAGTAATTGTCATGTTCGCTTCTTCATCCTTCCTAAAACAAATTCTATATAGATATAACAGTACTGTCAGTTGTATGTTCATGTAACTACTTATCTATATAAATATAACAGCATTGTCTGTTGTAAGTCCTGTAATTACCTATCTATATAAATATAATAGTACTGTCTATTTTATGACCATGTAATTAATTATATATATAAATATAATAGTACTGTCTGTTGTATGTCCATGTAACTACTTATCTATATAAATATAATAGTACTGTCTGTTGAATGTCCGTGTAACTAGCTATCTATATGAATATAATAGTGATGTCTATTGTAAGTTCATGTAACTATTTCGGGAAGTGAGCATGAATCTTCACCAAATTCAGTATGGAGGTTTGTTGAGTCGGTGAAAAGATATATACTTTTATAGGCTTTTGTGTCTTTTTCAATTAAATATAAGGTTATGAACTTTTCATGTCCTACAATAACCTTACAATAATGATGAATTTATATAACTTTCATGCAGAGGACTGGTAATCAAGCTTGTAATAAATAAATTCATAAAATAAAGCAACGAATAAACATAGTCTCAAACGAAAAAGCGCTTCTTTAAACACTAACGAAAACTGCAAGGCGTTTATTTCGTTTCTAAATATAATTCGTCGCTGAGTCTTACCGACCACTATATTAATTCTATCTCAAACTTCTCACGGTTGTTACTGTAGTCTAACTACATAAGTACCTCTTGAAACAATTGATTATACAGTTATTGTCTTAATTTAGTTTAATTATATCAGTACCTCTTGAAACAATCGATTATATATTGTTGTTATTGTCTTAATTTAGTCTACTTACATCAGTACCTTTTGAAACAATCGATTATATATTGTTACTATTGTCTTAGTTTAGTCTACTTACATCAGTACCTTTTGAAACAATTGATTATATATTGTTGCTATTGTCTTAATTTAGTCTACTTACATCAGTACCTTTTGAATCAATTGATTACATATTGTTGCTATTGTTTTAGCGTAGTCTATTTACATCAGTACCTTTTGAAACAATTGATTATATATTGTTGCTATTGTCTTAATTTAGTCTACTTACATCAGTACCTTTTGAATCAATTGATTATATATTGTTGCTATTGTCTTAATTCAGTCTACTTACATCAGTACCTTTTGATTCAATTGATTATATGTTGTTCCTATTGTTTTAATTCTTCATCATGTGACGCTTACTTAAAGATTTGTGAGCTTTCTGGCCATAATTTTCTAAAGGTCTTTCCTTTCATTAAGCCGTATTCAGTGTTATCAAACTTTTGTATCTTTTTATGGTGATGTCTTATTTGATTTTATCTCTTAACTTTCATATTTCATAACTCACAGTGTTGGAAGACTTAGTCAGAAGTCCGTCCTCTCTGTTGTGTAAGTCCGTTTATATATATAACTTATAAATTTATGAGGTTAAACCAAGAAACTTGTTTTAAATGTTTTGAATTTCACTTTAAAAAGGAATCGCCGTCTGATCGAACTTTAGGGTTGCTATCCACAATGATAGAATCAAAATAAATGGTGGACTGATCTAAACATTCTTTGTCCAACAATGTAAATAATGTAACGACCTATATCACTGGTAGATATCCTCATAAGCTGAATACTTTTCTATCAGAGAGTCTTGAGAAACTTCCACATTTTCACAAATTCAGCAATCTAGTTGAAAATAACTTGGAACACCGTTATTAGTTAATACAGAGATTAAGATTTCAAATCTTTAATTTCGCTAGAAATGTTTGATATTATATTTAATACAACATGAGATTTTTTTTTTACAAACTCGTAACAATGTTTCCATTAACAGACTACTGTGATGCTGTTTAGTTTAAACAGGATTAGTGAACTTATAGGACGTCGATAGCTCCTGACAAAGCTGTAATGGTGAAATATTGAGTTAATGTTATGAAGATATTGGTCATTATTTCGCTTACATTAATAGAAATGTGTCGTAGTGAACTCCAACTTGCGTTGAACAAAGTTTAGAATTAGTAGTCCATAGTTTTTGTGATTGTATAGCACACGTCTCTTTGTAAAATACAGGAACGTATTCCAGTTTGCTGCTGTAAACAATCAGTAAACAGTAAATTGTTTTCCCTAGTAGTAATTTTTAATTTGTTTAAACAAACGCAAGGAGGCGACTTGGCCCAGTTAAGAAAGTGGGTTCACATTGAATACAGGCAAACTGCATTACTAATCCAGTTAAAATTTGAAAGGACGCTTCCAAATATTACGAAAGACATTCGAAGATTGGATTTGTAGTGAGAAAAATATACAAAAAACCGTCTCACTGAAGAAAATTATAGCTATCTTATTTCTGGAAAACAGTTTCAATTTCCTCTAAAGTAACTTTATTGATGTTGGAAAAAAATAAGACACCTCGATAGTGGGAAATAAAAAAATAGTAAAAGTGTTTCTCACGAGACATTTCGAGGTAATTTAGTTAATGCAATCAACTATCTACCATATTTAATAAACACGTAAAGAAAGAATCAGCGGGCATTTCTTATAATTTCATTATTTATGTCCTACAACAAATATTTTCCACACTAAATGAAGCCCCTCTAGTGGCTTAGTGATAGGCCACTGTGTGGACTTACAACACTAAAAGCCGGGTTTCTTTCTGTGATGGGCATAACACAGACAGCCCATTGTGTGGCGTTCTGTTTAGCTGCAAATAAACACAGAGTAGATAGGTAAATCTTTTATTTAGTGACGTCGAAATTTCGAGGGGTTATTTTAGACCCTGAAATTTGATCAATATGTTCATTCAAACAGGACCCTTATGACATGCCCTTGGTACAAGTACATGGGGATTCTAAATAATAACCCTGGGTCATTCAAGTGTCAAGAGGGGTCGGGTCAGTGAAGTGTAACCATAGTGTTAAAATTTACATTTTGTGGTTTGTTTCTTTGTTTGTTTGAAGTTGTATAAAGCTAAACCATGGGCTATATGTGCTCTGCCCACCACAGGTATCCTAATCCGGTTTTTAGCATTGTGAGTGCATTGCTACTGAAGGGCTTTACCAGTGGTTGATCATAATAACACATCACATTCTTAACTGCTTTCAAACGAATGTAGCCTGCTTGAGCGAAACGCTTTCTTCTGAAATAATAAAACTTTATTTATTTTAGAATTAATACAAAACTATATGTTAACGTGGACAACAGATGAGTAGAAGAACAAATATATTTTAAAATTAGGGGTTCGACTCCCCTCGATGGGCTCAGCAGATAACCCGATGTGGCTTTGCTATAAGAAAACACACATACACACAAGTATATTTATATATATAACAGATAAGAGGATTACAGTTCATTACATGTAATTGATACTTCAAACCGTCAGTGTTTGGTGAAACTTCGTTATTACAGAATTGAAGAAATGTAAAGACAATTGTACGTTTCATAAAGACTTTATTTATTAACGACCATGGTTTCGCCAGTAAAGACATCTCTTCCTATTGTCTGTAATTAATGATGCATCTATCTTGAGAAGCTAGTGTTTTTCTATACACTCACAGAAATGCTTGAATGAATCTTAATATCTTTTCCAGTTGAGTTGGTTTAAGTTTTGTTTTTAATTTCGTGCAAAGCTGTACGAGGAATATACTCGCTATCCGTCCCTAATAATTTAATAGTCATAGACTAGAGGAAAGACTGCTAGTCAACGTTACCCACCGCCAATTCTTGGAACACTTTTTTATCAACGAATAATGTGGTCTACCACCACATTATAACGCTTCATTGGTTGAAAGGACGAGCAAATTTGGTGACGGAGATTCGAACCTTCAACCCTTAAATTGCCATACCCGCCCTTCCGGTTGCAGATGAAGATGTTTTGCTAGTAAAGTCACGTGGCATTCATCTTTTTTTTTTTTTGTAGCCAGTCTTTTACACCAACGATTTGTCATAATAGTTAGAAACCATTATTTTTTCCAGTGCTTTGTCCACCACAGGGATTCAGCCCTAAATTTTAAGTTAACCTTTAGTGGAAGTAATAAAACTTCTGTTGTCTTTCAATGTAATAGGCAATGTTCTTACTTACATACACCCTAACTATAATTTTCCAACTAGAAAATTTATTACTGAATGTTGTAAATACAGTACCAGCGGGATCGACATGACCAGGTGGTTAAGGTACTAGACTTGTAATCCGAGGGTTGCGGGTTCGAATCCCCGTCGTACTAAACATGTTCGCCCTTTCAGCCGTGAGGGCGTTACAATGTGACGGTCAATCACACTATTCATTGGTAAAAAGAGTAGCCCAAGAGTTGGCGTTGGGTGGTGATGAATAGTCACCTTCCCTTTAGTCTTACACTATTAAATCAGGGACGGCTAGCGCAGATAGCCCTCGTGTAGCTTTGCGCGAAATTTTAAACCAAACCAAACATTCCCAGTGTCTTTTCTATCGTTTTCAGTTCTTTTCTTGAAACTGAGGTTTTAGATTCGAGTTACAAATTCGGAAATTTGTTATGCTTTCAATATATAGCCACTCAGTGACTTAGCATCAAACCTAAGAGCTTATAACATTAATGACTGTGGTTCAATATCCACTGTGTGGTTTTGTTCTTAATAACAAACTTTCAATTTTATTATTGAAAAAAAAAGGTATATCATTCATACTTTCACGTCTAAAAGTCAATTAGCTTTTAATATTCTGTTTCCTGTTTGACAACCTCATTTTAATGTGTGGTCCGATAAGTCTTTCCAAGTGGGTCCGTTTTAACCACATTTTACGTGCTTGTCATCAGTGGTACTCGTCTACACTTGTTATCTTTGTACACTATCACACATTTCCATGTTCCTGTAGAGAAATAAAAGGAACAATAGAATGTCTGTTCATAATATCTTTAGAACTGGATATTCTATGCGCATGTATCAGTTAAGCACACAATAAAAATGTAATGATAAAATATTAAGTAAATAAACAGCTTTTCTTGGTGGAATTTTATGAGTGGTACTCTATTTTTAAAAACAGCTGAATTGGACAATTCCATAACTTTCCTTTATATATCTGCTCCCTGTGGCACAGCAGCAACTCCGTAGACTTATAACGCAAAAACTGTGTTTCGATATTCGTGGTTGGCAGAGCACAGATCACCCTTTGTGTAGTTATGTGCTCAACTAGAAATAATCTTTACTCTATTTAGTTATTATATAGTGATTTAAACACTTTATCATTGTGCGGATATTAATAAGAATCTACACAATACCAAGTAGTGATTCCTGTTACAAATGTTCATTAAAAGTAAATACTATTTTTCTCTGTAATAGGTGATTTCTGGTACTCATTATAAGGCTGTTGTATATGCATTACCTATGAAGATTATCTTTCCCAGTTATAATGAATATAAATTTTCATACAGTACTAATTATTCATTCGTAAGGCATAGTTCGATCCCTTACGTCCCAAGCTTTACCAATTGGACTGGAAAAGCTTTTTTGTTTCACAGATAAAAGGGTACGTGATTATACCATGTTCATTCTTATCTAACAACAATACGGGTCTAAAATTAGGGTTGTGGGACGATCACTAGTCGGGTGTTACTTTTCTCGTCAGATTTCTTTTATGATTCCCAGGATCGAGTCTGGTACCTCACGCACGTCCAGTAAATGATCTACCTAAATGTGAACCTCCTAGCAACTGACAGTAGTGTTAACAACTCTAATTACTGCATACCTCCTCAGGGTCGTGAGATATTCCCTGCTAGGATGACATTCTTGTGGCTCATCCTGAAGTGAACTTAATATCTCCCTCACACCATATTAGGAAATGAGTTAAAGAATTAACTCGTTTTTTTTTTTAACTATTAATGCACTTTTCAAAAACTCAAGCTAGTCAGTGATTCGTGATGACGAGAAACTCATTTGAAGTAAAAATATATTCTCAAGACGGCTGATATATGTATTAACACTTTAACTTAATTAAAGTTTTAATATCCATACCAGCCATCTTTAGAATACATTCAAGTTAATCAGCTACTAATTACATTTAACTGTCAATGTGGTTAATACATTTTATAAGTACTTTATTAATTTTCTATAATAAATAATGTTAATTACTCATGTGAACATTATTTACAGAATTTTTTTACAAAGATCACTAATATAACATTAATCCTCTATATTGTCCAGAGAACAACGTTAATCCTTTATATTGTCCAGAGAACAATGTTAATCCTCTATATTGTCCAGAGAACAACGTTAATCCTCTATATTGTCCAGAGAACAATGTTAATCCTCTATATTGTCCAGAGAACAATGTTAATCCATTATACTAAACAGTAACACTGGCTACAAAGTTCACTAAAACAATGTTAATCCATTATACTAAACAGTAACACTGTCTACAAAGTTCACTAAAACAATGTTAATCCATTATACTAAACAGTAACACTGTCTACAAAGTTCACTAATACAACGTTAATCCTCTATATTGTCCAGAGAACAACGTTAATCCATTATACTAAACAGTAACACTGGCTACAAAGTTCACTAAAACAATGTTAATCCATTATACTAAACAGTAACACTGTCTACAAAGTTCACTAAAACAATGTTAATCCATTATACTAAACAGTAACACTGTCTACAAAGTTCACTAATACAACGTTAATCCTCTATTATTGTCCAGAGAACAACGTTAATCCATTATACTAAACAGTAACACTGGCTACAAAGTCCACTAAAACAATGTTAATCCATTATACTAAACAGTAACACTGTCTACAAAGTTCACTAATACAACGTTAATCCTCTATATTGTCCAGAGAACAACGTTAATCCATTATACTAAACAGTAACACTGGCTACAAAGTTCACTAAAACAATGTTAATCCATTATACTAAACAGTAACACTGTCTACAAAGTACACTTATACAACGTTAATCCTCTATATTGTCCAGAGAACAACGTTAATCCATTATACTAAACAGCAGTACTAACTACAAAGTTCACTAATACAACATTTTACGAACCACTGAACTCAGATATTACTCATAAAAAATTCAAGGTGATTTTACTATTAACTTTAATTCATTATGTAACTAAAGTCAGTTGTAAAACTAAGATGTCTGTAGTTTCCTAAATTGATATTCTAAAATTATCTCAAATGATAAATTATGGATATTACAAATAATCTTGAAAGCATTTAAATGCTTGTCTTTAGCAGCTCGAGTTGACAGGAACCGTATAAGTCGACTGGTCAGATCTTTTCTTTTGATTTGAATTAAACATTATCTGATGACGTCTGATTTGGTTTGTACGTGATTCAAATATAATTTCCTAACCGATCAAAGCACGTGTTTTGCAACTAAACATTTTCTTAATCACAGTTCATTCTAGTAATAAATACGTTTGATGTTTTCTTAATGTTTAGTCAATATTGTTTCGTTGCCAAGGGAATTCTTGAAACTGACCAATTATTCTATACATTTCAAGCGGTACTTAATGGCATTTCTTTTATATTTCTCATTATGTTACCCCAAAAACCACTTCTCATAGCTCATTTTACCTTTATTTTGTTATAGTATATGAAGAAATTACAAATAGTTGTTTAAATTATTCATCAGATATGAAATCAGTTGATTACCTTCATATGACGTAACACTGTAACTCCCACTGGTTAAATGGCACATCTGCAGTCTTACAATAAACAAATGTTCTTGTAACATAGGAATAAAAATCCTAACACGTGTTAAACGTTGGAATACAACATGCACACGGAGAACTGTCCTTATAATATAATAGTTAACAAGTTAAACTATGGTATATCTTGAGATAACTTGCTGTTCTTGATTAATATCACTTTTAAAAAAATGCAACAGTTTTTCGCCTACATCTTGATTTCTACCAATTATTAAGATATTTTTTTTCTGCTTGGCCTTATTTACGGTTCAGCCAGTCAGTATTATACTCATTACAGATTTAATATCAAATATCTTTTATTGAAATTACTCATGATGAGATCGATGAAGGTGACAAGCAGGTTAGAAAATCAGAATTTAAGGATCTTGAAATATTACCAGCATGATTTAATATCAGTTCTGGTATCTTTAAAATATTTTTATTGAATTTAATAAGTGTTAGCAAGAGGAATATGTAGACTGAGAAATTAAGAGACAAGCATAAACTAACATAAAAAACACGAATAACAAAAGGTTCACTACAAATAGAAATGACATTTTGTATCTCTTTATGATGAAAAACAAATCAAAGTAATTAGAACAAAATGACGTTTTGTATCTCTTTATGATGAAAAACAAATCAAATTAATTAGAACAAATTGACATTTTGTATCTCTTTATGATGAAAAACAAATCAAAGTAATTAGAACAAAATGACATTTTGTATCTCTTTATGATGAAAAACAAATCAAATTAATTAGAACAAATTGACATTTTGTATCTCTTTATGATAAAAAACAAATCAAACTAATTAGAACAAAATGACATTTTATATCTCTTTATAATGAAAACAAATCAAATTAATTAGAACAAAATGACATTTTGTATCTCTTTATGATGAAAAACAAATCAAACTAATTAGAACAAAATGACATTTTGTATCTCTTTATGATGAAAAACAAATCAAATTAATTAGAACAAAATGACATTTTGTATGTCTTTATGATGAAAAACAAATCAAACTAATTAAAACAAAATGACATTTTGTATCTCTTTATGATGAAAAACAAATCAAAGTAATTAAAACAAAATGACATTTTGTATCTCTTTATGATGAAAAACAAATCAAAGTAATTAAAACAAAATGACATTTTGTATCTCTTTATAATGAAAACAAATCAAACTAATTAGAACAAAATAACATTTTGTGTCTCTTCATGATGAAAAACAAATAAAATAATTAGAAAACTAAGAGTGTATGAGTAATGAAGTGTCTCAAATTATCAGCATGTAATACGTCCTTTCACGTTAAGAACGTTTCCATGTTTAGACATAAGTGTCTTCAAGTAGTTCTGCATATGAGAACTGAAACATATTTAAATGTAATTTTGCATTCCCAGTATCATGTGCAAGTAAAACGCTTTTTATCTCAGACTAAAGTGTTCTGTTGGTAAGATGACAAAAAACTGACTTTATGTTTTCCATACCTTACAACAAACACTACAACAGATGGAACATTCTGTGACGTATGAAGAAGATTGTTTCATGTGCAAATCAGTGTTGGGGATATGAATGCATATTATTTCGTGTATGTGATTATTTCGTTTCGGATAGTTTTTGCGACTGCCTAGCTAGGCCTATTCGCTACATATTCTAGCAATTTCCTTTTTTTCTTCTTTTCATATTTGTCTCGTTGTTTTTGGATATTCTTTCAAAGCTACTCAAAGGCTCTGTGCACTAGTCGTTCTTAATTATGACGTCACAGACGAGGGAAGACAGCTAGTTAACAGCACCCACCGGTAATTCTTATTTGATCGAGCCGTGAGAAGTTTCTGACCATACCGGGAATTGTCTTTCAGGCCCCAAAATCTTATTTGAGGCTAGAAAAATTTTTAAATCTAAATTACTGCCACGAATTTGACTTGATTAGAGTACAGAGTACAATTTGTATCTTACGGTGGTAACGTTCGAATTCATGGTTCGAAACACGAACCACTGGACATTTAGCTTAAAGAAACTCCACCCCTTATCGAGCATTGAAGTTCGATTCTTTTTTTAAAGAGTGTTTCAGATATTTCAAAACCGAAACTCGCTAGTTTCCATAAATAACACAGTTTCTAGTTCTACAACTACTGCCAGTAGTTTTATTTTACATTCATCATGGCAGACTTACATAACTTTAAATAGTTTTTACTTACCACACTACTAAATTATCCTTGTTTTAAAACGCTGTAATTACAAAGAAACTAACGTATTTTTTTTTTGGACGTGATTCCTTGACGTGATCTTTCAAATTGAAAAACAGAAATGTTGCTTTGTTTTTTAACAAGAATGTTTGTCTAACACTTTAGGTGATCTACAAACATTTGTTCTCAAATATGGAAAGGTATCTTAACGACATTCAGTGTTATTTGATGGTTTCAGTCAATTGGTGATAACTATTTTACTTATTTTTATTTGCAAACAAATTATTTGTTTGTTTGTTGAACATCACGCGAAGCTGCTCGAGGTCCATTAGCGCCAGCCGTCCCTAATTCTGAAGTGATATGATAGACGGAAGAGAGCTAGATAAACACCATGCACCACCAACACTTGGGTTACTCATTACCAAGAAATACTGTGATTAACCATCATATTACAGCTCTCCCAAGGATGAAGGGGAGAGCATATTCGATAACAGGATTCAAACCCATGATTCGCAGGCCTTACATGAATATAAACATTTGTAGTTTTGTTTCTTAGAGCTCTTTTTATATGAATCTTTTAAAATATGTTGATATTTGTATTATAAGTAAGAAACCACTCTGAAAAAAGGTTACATGACGGATGTGATCCACTAATTAGGATGCCAGACAGTGGATCCGAAGATCCATACTTACATCTCGCTGCCATAAAAAGAAACCATTTACACTTTAGGGTGGTGGGAGATTTATAATACTGATGGTAAAATAGAAAAATGTGATTGAACTTCTCTGCCGTCTGACAGTGATTGCCTTCACTGTGGTCTGTCAGGTCAGAGTATGGACGGCCAGCGTAGATAACTTTTGTACAGCATATAGTGAACATCTGAAACCATCCTAGTAGTGTACATGTGCAAACTGTATCATCATGATTCACACGTCAATGTATTGTAAAAGACAACCTGATTTATGGTATATGATAAACAGTAAGTCAGTGGAGTAATCTCACACTACAATCTCAAGGTAGAAGTGCATTATTTGAACATACATTATTTGTCTAAAATAATGTTCACTGCTTACAGGAGGAACACCTTCAGAATATTCCTTCCAAGTTGAATATTCTAATGTCTTTCTGAAAACGATATGTGACGTTTTAAGTGGAAGAAAGTGACAAGATTATGATATTATCACGTGATTGAGAACGTTCAGCGAAACAAAATATCATAAAATCTGAGCACGTGCAATAATGGCTCCGAAAAGCACATTGCAAGCTGGTTAATGAATGTAATTTCTAGAAAATGAGAGTCCAAGCTCTCCATCGAAGCAGCACATGTCCAGTACGAAACAGTTGGTGTTTCACTTTATTTGTGCAACATGTGTTCAATACGAAACACTTGGTGTTTCAGTTTGTTTGTGCAACACGTGTTCAATATGAAACACTTGGTGTTTCAGTTTGTGCCACATCCACACATCTTTTGTTGGATACAAAGACATAACGAAATATTCATATAATAAGCGTTTTTTGTAAAATGTGTATAATAAATTCTGATTCTTATACGTGTGTATAAAGAATCGAATAAGACAGTGTTTATTGGTAGTGTTACTAGGATTATGGCTGAAAATACCCTTAACAACAAAGGTAAATTACATATATATATATATATTACTTATACGTATACATATATTATACGTGCGTGGTTAGATTTAAATGACACACATGCATACGATACGGTATAATGCTATCAGTACACTGTATGTGTTCGATGTTGTATCTTTAATAATTACTGAGACCCATGTAACACAAGTAAGACAATAAAACGTTAGTACTAATCGAATTCTAGCTCCGAAATACCAAAAACAAACATCTGAAAATTAAAGACTATCGCCTGAAGACAAACAAAATTATAATTGCGTTTGTAATCACTCTTGGTGAGGTGATCATTACACGAGATAAGATCTCTCTCATGATCACAGCCGTTCAACAAGGGCTGATGTTCTGGTTTCTGTTAAAAAATCTGGTTAGTCGTGACAGAATAACTGTCGCTGGAATTTCAACTTGATTTAAATATATATAATAGTGCTAGGTTACATAGTTATCCTGGTGTATGGTGTGTGAGATATTTCTAGGATTATGGCTGAAAATGTCGATAAACGACAAGAGTCCCCAGTTGATGAAGCAATGCATTCTGATCATGATACGCTTTTGTTCTATAACGTTGCATGCTCCTAGTTAGTTCGGTCATTAAATTAACTACAATAGTCATGGGGCTAGTAGTTACTGGTGATATATGAGGGTATATTACTTTGATCTGAAGTTGTTGGAATTGATATACACGCGTTTGCTTTCTTTCGGGAATATCCATATATAAATGTATTTTTTAAAGATTTCTCCCTCTCTTCCTAGGGTAGTTATGAAATCACCCAAAAATCAGCATTGAATAAGTTTTATATTAGGTTCACGTTATAACACTATAGTGCTGGTCATAACACTAGCTTAAGCTTACTGTTGTTTCCTATCGCTAGTAAACACTTTTTTAGTGAGTTTTCTTGATGTTTGTTTCTTTTTTATAGTTTTTAAAATGTATAGATAATTCTCAAGTCAAACATTCGTATGCCAACTGTAAACTCGCTCACTTCAACAAAACTGCAAGCCACAGTCTCGTGCGTCAAATGTACTTACAACACACTAGCTCACTTCAACAGAAAATATTTTTAAATCATCATAATTCATTTACCTAAATGCAGAAGCTCCAAATGTTTCTTTCTGCCCAAATGTAAAAGGTTGAAACATTTGTTCAGACTAAATGTGGAAGGTTGAAACATTTGTTCAGACCAAATGTGGAAGGTTGAAACATTTGTTCAGACTAAATGTGGAAGGTTGAAACATTTGTTCAGACCAAATGTGGAAGGTTGAAACATTTGTTCAGACCAAATGTAAAAGGTTGAAACATTTGTTCAGACCAAATGTGGAAGGTTGAAACATTTGTTCAGACCAAATGTGGAAGGTTGAAACATTTGTTCAGACCAAATGTGGAAGGTTGAAACATTTGTTCAGACTAAATGTGGAAGGTTGAAACATTTGTTCAGACCAAATGTGGAAGGTTGAAACATTTGTTCAGACCAAATGTGGAAGGTTGAAACATTTGTTCAGACCAAATAAGGAAATTAGAAACTTTCTTTTGACCAATTAAGAAAGCTCATAGTAAACAAACACTTGTAATTAAAAGTATTTTGATTAAAACGTATAATTAAATTACAATAAAATTCTAAACTGATAAATTTTGGTTATTTCTCTCACCTGTATAATAAATTAGCCGTCGTTGCAAAAACAACAACAACAAAAAAAACCCACAAAAAACAATACACTTTAGGGCAATGAATGTGTTGTAATAATGACAATCTTACTGTTCCACCAAACAAGAACAGCCCCAAAACTGGTGACGGATGCTGCTAACTGACAGCTACCACTCTGGTATGTCAGTTCCAAAAGACGAGTGCTGTGTGCAGATATTTCTTGTAGTAGCTTTGCACAGAATTTCGAAACAAAGCACAATAAATACCAGCCCACAAAACAAGAACAAAAACTAACTTTTAATTAACAGCATCTCATACTTATTATAATATCTGTGGAAATAAATGTATTACTACGAATATTTTCTTTATTTTAAAATATTCATCTGGCTTGAATATGGAAAATTAGGTTATTGAAGCCTGTGAGATATACCAGTACAATACGTATTGATATTACAACAAAGAAACCAAACACAAATCTGTAATTATTTTTCACTTTTCTCAGCTAATGTAAAACAAAATAATTATGTAGTTACATGAAATTAACTAGGAATAAACATAATAGATAGGCTATGATTGGACTGAAGTGTAATTAAACATAAAAGATAGGCTGTGATTGGACTGAAATGTAATTAACCATAAGAGACAAGTTGTGATTGGACTGAAGTGTAATTAAACATAAAATCTGTCGGAAAAAAAAAGGGAATCTACCTCTCCCTAGATCTTTGTTTGAACGAAAAGACAATTTAACTGTGAAAAATGAATATCGTAATTTGAGTCACTTAAATTCCCTGGTATAAATTATTGTTTTATTTAATATAGTTTGTGTGTCAAATTTGTTGAAATGGGTATTTTATTAAGTGTAATACAAATTGGTTCGTATAAAAAAAGGTCCAGAGCTAGAAACGTAAGGAATTTGGACTTTTTTACTATAAACAGCATCTTATGCGCATGTGCCATAAATGGCAGATCCAGAGAGGTCTTTAGGTGTCGGATCAACCCTTAGCTAGTTTTTAAAAGAACTGATTAGAGGAGAGCAACCAGCCAACAGCCATCGCCGTCATGGTTTTAACCGTCTCTTTAACGCAAATAACAGAACTGACTGTCATTTTTAGAACGCACCCATAGCCAATAGTACCAAACGTGTTTGACTGACCTAATTCAAACCGAGGACTCTCCGATACACAGCCCGGCATGCTAATCGTTAGGTTACGCCCGGGCTTCAAAATATAAGAATCAGTCATTAAACAACGATGAGGGGTAAAATAATATAATATATGCTCTTCTTTTATTTAACTAATTTAAAATGATAACCCTTAAACACTAATTGTAACCTGGAAAATAATTTAACGAATTCACTCCATTCGTTATGTTAATCTGAATTTTTTTTATTTCTTGAACTTTAAATAACTTGTAATTTTGTTTTTTGGAATGTATATTTATATATATATTTTATACATCGCAAACGTTTTAGTACGTACGGATTGGACAATGATTTGCTTAAAGATTGTATAAACCATTTATTTCTTCAGATAAGTAATTTTGGATAATGTGTTTTGCCTCCATTCACTACGCACACAGACCCCGTTCCCTGTCTAGACATTCACCAGTTTTCAAGGACATGTTTAATCAATGTTAATATATGCTACGAAACTGCAAGTGTCCCTCGAAAAGTGAGATAAATTAGCTTTACAAAAACTCTCTATATATAAATATATACATATAGAATCAAAATACGTCGCATAATTACATATATAATAATTCAAACAACCTGTTTTCTCTTTCAAATACCACTTTTTTTTTTCTATTCGAGCCTAAAATTTGAGCTACGCATTCCTGCATGTATAATCATATGAAAATACGAATTACCTTCATGAGTGATAGGTTGTAAACGAAGCCAAAGCCAGCGCGCATGAAACCATGGCAACGTTGGAACGTTGCTTGGTTGGTCCAAGAAAACTGTAATTGTTCATAAACGTCTAATAAAGTTTTAATGTTTTATCTCGCTACGTATCGTCACTACAGAAAGATTCTTTGAAAATAATAACAACGTGTGATTGCTTTCAGGACATTAACAAACACAGCGGTGATTGCAAGAAGTAGTAAAATATAAACTGTGCTCTCTATTGTTCTCACTCACAGGTTTATACGTATTAAAAATGGACCGACTTGCCTATGACTTTACAGCATCTCTCTCTCTCTCTATTATTATTTATAGCATAACCTAACTCAAAACAACACGTAATTAAATCTCGCTAACCCTGAGCTTTTACTTGCTCTTTCCGCATGCGCGTTTTTAAAATACTTGAAAGTATGAGAATAAAAAAACATTTTTGCTTAATTCAGAATTAATCTGTCTCTTCAGTTTATCCAATATCAGTTGACCTAGTATACTAAAAGAAGGAAAAGCGTTTAAAACCTTATGTGTCTCCAATTTTTGTTTTGTCTTTCTTTTTTAGTATTGAAAAACAGTAGGTTCTTGGTACTCTTATTTGGTGTTAAAATATAACAAAAATAACAACTGGAAACTCTAAAACGTAAAAACAAGGTGGCGCTACAAAAAACAACAACAACAAACAATACCATAATTTATTTTGTAACGACATTCTGACGAGATTTGAATCAAGACAGACCGCTTCGTCTGTATGTATTCACTAACTGTACTTACCATCCAATAATATCAGTTATGTTATACTTGTTAACCTATGTAAAAACTAAAATTACATTTTTCTATAAGCCTAATCTTACTGTATGTACCAACTTAAAATAGAACATTTACCAGAAATAAATGTTGTTGTTGTTTTACACACCGCATACAGAGTTACTTTACCTGTGAAAATAATCGCGTATAAAAACGTATAGTATTATCTACAAATACCACGAGAAAACTAATCCCGTGCTAATAGTTTACACCGTGATTGGTTTTTCATCCAACCAATCAGAAATTGTCACACCAGTATAAAGCCTAAATACAGGCAATCATACTATGCCTAGTACTAGTAGTATAATGTTGTCATGGTTTCCGAGACTGAAACACCGTATGAGAAACTTGTATAAATTATAGTTTTTGACTGGTCAAGAATAGTGTATTGTGGCAAGACTCCACATTTCCGCAGGAACTGTATGCCAGATTCATTTAATAATAGACGACATCAAAAAAGGAAATCGAATCCAAAAGTCAGGGAATGATCTTTACGAAATAAAGGTCGATCGAGTACAGATTTTTACCAATGACTTTAGGGTATTTACATGTGTGAAAACACATTGTAGGGAACAATAAAACACATCAACATGAATAGTTTTCATTGAATACGTAGCTACTCGAAAACCATTGTTAAGTAACAAAGTCGAAAGTTTAAAATTGGCATCAACAAATAAAGGAATGGTCAGATATGAAGATGTGTGCAGTTTAACTTCATGGGAATGGTCAGATATGAAGATGTGTGCAGTTTAACTTTATGGGAATGGTCAGATATGAAGATGTGTTCAGTTTAACTTCATGGGAATGGTCAGATATGAAGATGCGTGCAGTTTAACTTCATGGGAATGGTCAGATATGAAGATGCGTGCAGTTTAACTTCATGGGAATGGTCAGATATGAAGATGCGTGCAGTTTAACTTCATGGGAATGGTCAGATATGAAGATGTGTGCAGTTTAACTTCATGGGAATGGTCAGATATGAAGATGTGTGCAATTTAACTTCATGATGACAAGAAACCCACGTGAAGTAAGCGGTCACTTGCAATTCTCTCTTTGGTAACCTGAAGATGACCTAGGAAGGTCGAAAAGTTGTTTTCTGCTTCATTAGTAAAAGTGTTAATACCCATACCAATCGTTCTGAGATAAATTAGTTTAACTTGTTCGCCAGCAATCAGCGACAGTTTGTTCAACGATTGAGAGGAAACTGGGGTCAGAGTCAATGACAAATATTCATAGTGACAAATGATGAGCAATCAGTACATAAGATCTTACAAGACTTGCATGGAATTATATTAAACAACTGACGATTTTGCTTTACTATTTAAAACAACATGAAATAGAACACAAACAAAAATTACACGCTGAATATGATATTATGTGTACCAGTAAAGATATGTGCTCACATCACAAATGAAACTACGTTATGTAGTTATATTCGTACATTGTTTAGTTTGACTGAGGTAGAATTTCACGGTTACTTTTAAAAATGTTAAAATATCTACTGCCGGATAACATATGTTTTGTTTTGTTTCCAAAGAACGTCTTTCTTACGGCATTTACATTACAAACCACATGTTGTTCGGGTTGACTTGCAAGTTTTTGCTTGAAATATAGCTTTTAGGTATATTTAAATATTTACATAACACGCTCATAAATATTCCAAGTTGAAAACTGCGTTTTTTTATCTCACGAAGAATAGTTTATTTGTTCTATTACTTTCCTATTGGTACTCAGCAAAAAGATGACAAATATCTGATAAGTGAATGTAGTATTACGTGTAGCAGCAGTATGAAAGAAGCTATGTCAAGTGTAACAACAATACCAGAAAGGTATTATGAGAAGTAGTACCAGTACGGCAACAGTATCATGTGTTACAGCAGTATGAAAGAAGCTATGTCAAGTGTAACAACAATACCAGAAAGGTATTATGAGAAGTAGTACCAGTACGGAACAGTATCATGTGTTACAGCAGTATGAAAGAAGCTATGTCAAGTGTAACAACAATACAAGAAAGGTATTATGAGAAGTAGTACCAGTACGGCAACAGTATCATGTGTTACAGCAGTATGAAAGAAGCTATGTCAAGTGTAACAACAATACCAGAAAGGTATTATGAGAAGTAGTACCAGTACGGAACAGTATCATGTGTTACAGCAGTATGAAAGAAGCCATGTCAAGTGTAACAACAATACCAGAAAGGTATTATGAGAAGTAGTACCAGTACGGCAACAGTATCATGTGTTACAGCAGTATGAAAGAAGCTATGTCAAGTGTAACAACAATACCAGAAAGGTATTATGAGAAGTAGTACCAGTACGGCAACAGTATCATGTGTTACAGCAGTATGAAAGAAGCTATGTCAAGTGTAACAACAATACCAGAAGGGTATTATGAGAAGTAGTACCAGTACGGAACAGTATCATGTGTTACAGCAGTATGAAAGAAGCTATGTCAAGTGTAACAACAATACAAGAAAGGTATTATGAGAAGTAGTACCAGTACGGCAACAGTATCATGTGTTACAGCAGTATGAAAGAAGCTATGTCAAGTGTAACAACAATACAAGAAAGGTATTATGAGAAGTAGTACCAGTACGGAACAGTATCATGTGTTACAGCAGTATGAAAGAAGCTATGTCAAGTGTAACAACAATACCAGAAAGGTATTATGAGAAGTAGTACCAGTACGGCAACAGTATCATGTGTTACAGCAGTATGAAAGAAGCTATGTCAAGTGTAACAACAATACCAGAAAGGTATTATGAGAAGTAGTACCAGTACGGCAACAGTATCATGTGTTACAGCAGTATGAAAGAAGCCATGTCAAGTGTAACAACAATACCAGAAAGGTATTATGAGAAGTAGTACCAGTACGGAACAGTATCATGTGTTACAGCAGTATGAAAGAAGCTATGTCAAGTGTAACAACAATACCAGAAAGGTATTATGAGAAGTAGTACCAGTACGGCAACAGTATCATGTGTTACAGCAGTATGAAAGAAGCCATGTCAAGTGTAACAACAATACCAGAAAGGTATTATGAGAAGTAGTACCAGTACGGCAACAGTATCATGTGTTACAGCAGTATGAAAGAAGCTATGTCAAGTGTAACAACAATACCAGAAAGGTATTATGAGAAGTAGTACCAGTACGGCAACAGTATCATGTGTTACAGCAGTATGAAAGAAGCTATGTCAAGTGTAACAACAATACAAGAAAGGTATTATGAGAAGTAGTACCAGTACGGAACAGTATCATGTGTTACAGCAGTATGAAAGAAGCTATGTCAAGTGTAACAACAATACCAGAAAGGTATTATGAGAAGTAGTACCAGTACGGAACAGTATCATGTGTTACAACAGTATGAAAGAAGCTATGTCAAGTGTAACAACAATACCAGAAAGGTATTATGAGAAGTAGTACCAGTACGGCAACAGTATCATGTGTTACAGCAGTATGAAAGAAGCCATGTCAAGTGTAACAACAATACCAGAAAGGTATTATGAGAAGTAGTACCAGTACGGAACAGTATCATGTGTTACAGCAGTATGAAAGAAGCTATGTCAAGTGTAACAACAATACAAGAAAGGTATTATGAGAAGTAGTACCAGTACGGCAACAGTATCATGTGTTACAGCAGTATGAAAGAAGCTATGTCAAGTGTAACAACAATACCAGAAAGGTATTATGAGAAGTAGTACCAGTACGGAACAGTATCATGTGTTACAGCAGTATGAAAGAAGCTATGTCAAGTGTAACAACAATACCAGAAAGGTGTTATGAGAAGTAGTACCAGTACGGCAACAGTATCATGTGTTACAGCAGTATGAAAGAAGCTATGTCAAGTGTAACAACAATACCAGAAAGGTATTATAAGAAGTAGTACCAGTACGGCAACAGTATCATGTGTTACAGCAGTATGAAAGAAGCCATGTCAAGTGTAACAACAATACCAGAAAGGTATTATGAGAAGTAGTACCAGTACGGAACAGTATCATGTGTTACAGCAGTATGAAAGAAGCTATGTCAAGTGTAACAACAATACAAGAAAGGTATTATGAGAAGTAGTACCAGTACGGCAACAGTATCATGTGTTACAGCAGTATGAAAGAAATAATGTCAAGTGTAACAACAATACCAGAAAGGTATTATGAGAAGTAGTACCAGTACGGAACAGTATCATGTGTTACAGCAGTATGAAAGAAGCTATGTCAAGTGTAACAACAATACAAGAAAGGTATTATGAGAAGTAGTACCAGTACGGCAACAGTATCATGTGTTACAGCAGTATGAAAGAAGCCATGTCAAGTGTAACAACAATACCAGAAAGGTATTATGAGAAGTAGTACCAGTACGGAACAGTATCATGTGTTACAGCAGTATGAAAGAAGCTATGTCAAGTGTAACAACAATACAAGAAAGGTATTATGAGAAGTAGTACCAGTACGGCAACAGTATCATGTGTTACAGCAGTATGAAAGAAGCCATGTCAAGTGTAACAACAATACCAGAAGGGTATTATGAGAAGTAGTACCAGTACGGAACAGTATCATGTGTTACAGCAGTATGAAAGAAGCCATGTCAAGTGTAACAACAATACCAGAAAGGTATTATGAGAAGTAGTACCAGTACGGAACAGTATCATGTGTTACAGCAGTATGAAAGAAGCTATGTCAAGTGTAACAACAATACAAGAAAGGTATTATGAGAAGTAGTACCAGTACGGCAACAGTATCATGTGTTACAGCAGTATGAAAGAAGCCATGTCAAGTGTAACAACAATACCAGAAAGGTATTATGAGAAGTAGTACCAGTACGGCAACAGTATCATGTGTTACAGCAGTATGAAAGAAGCTATGTCAAGTGTAACAACAATACCAGAAGGGTATTATGAGAAGTAGTACCAGTACGGAACAGTATCATGTGTTACAGCAGTATGAAAGAAGCCATGTCAGGTGTAACAACAATACCAGAAAGGTATTATGAGAAGTAGTACCAGTACGGAACAGTATCATGTGTTACAGCAGTATGAAAGAAGCTATGTCAAGTGTAACAACAATACAAGAAAGGTATTATGAGAAGTAGTACCAGTACGGCAACAGTATCATGTGTTACAGCAGTATGAAAGAAGCCATGTCAAGTGTAACAACAATACCAGAAAGGTATTATGAGAAGTAGTACCAGTACGGCAACAGTATCATGTGTTACAGCAGTATGAAAGAAGCTATGTCAAGTGTAACAACAATACCAGAAAGGTATTATGAGAAGTAGTACCAGTACGGAACAGTATCATGTGTTACAGCAGTATGAAAGAAGCTATGTCAAGTGTAACAACAATACCAGAAAGGTATTATGAGAAGTAGTACCAGTACGGAACAGTATCATGTGTTACAGCAGTATGAAAGAAGCTATGTCAAGTGTAACAACAATACCAGAAGGGTATTATGAGAAGTAGTACCAGTACGGAACAGTATCATGTGTTACAGCAGTATGAAAGAAGCTATGTCAAGTGAAAAAACAATACCAGAAAGGTATTATGAGAAGTAGTACCAGTACGGAACAGTATCATGTGTTACAGCAGTATGAAAGAAGCTATGTCAAGTGTAACAACAATACCAGAAAGGTATTATGAGAGGTAGTACCAGTACGGAACAGTATCATTTGAAACAAACAGATTTCTTGACCGATATAACTTTTTAAAGCTGTGAGTATAAAACGTGTACTGTTATCAAAATAGTTGCTATTGACGAGTATACGTTTTCCGAGTTTGTTACATTTGGTTCGATCCGTGTGTGGACGGTGTTGTGGTACATTGTTATATTTAATTAATTGAATGCATGGACGGCCTGGTGGCCTAAATTGGTTCCTAGTATTATTTTTAATTTTAATCTTAATGTTAGTGACTGGAAGCGACTAAATATGAGAGTGTTTGTTTCTTATCGCTTCGTTGGGGGCCCGGCATGGCCAAGCGTGATAAGGCGTACGACTAGTAATCAGAGGGTCGCGGGTTCGCACCCCTGTCGTGCTAAACATGTTCGCCCTCCCAGCCGTGGGGGCATTATAATGTTACGGTCAATCCCACTATTCGTTGGTGAAAGAGTAATCCAAGAGTTGGTGGTGGGTGGTGATGACTAGCTGCCTTCCCTCTAGTCTTACACTGCTAAATTAGGGACGGCTAGCACAGATAGCCCTCGAGTAGCTATGTGCGAAATTCAAAACAAACAAACAAACGCTTCGTTGGACTGGATTTCGAGTTCAGGGATGTATGTGTTGGTGACGGCATCTACTGGGAGACTGCAACTCGCGCATAATTTGTAAACTCTTACGAATTCTTGTGCATTTGAAATATAACTAAAGCGTAAAAAAATGTCTGTTTTATTATTAACCTTTACATCACCGACTTCCTTCTATATCGATTGTTAACTCTTGGGCACGCGCATTATATTATTTTCATTACCGTTAAGTATTTGCTTTTAATACAACACTCGTACAGATGATAGAACTAACCAAAATATCTGGGTGAAATAAATGATTCTATATGCAAAACACACAGAGAACACCTGTAATTATATGAAAACTAATTGTAATATTGATAGTTTTCATGCTCTGTTATTTGTATGTTATTACATAATTTGTATGCAAGAAAAAAACCGTATTTGATTTTAAAAACGGATAGGAACTATCCTTCTGTAATATTATGGCCAAGGATAACCCTAGCGTTTCAGGGAAACTTTTGTGGTCATTTAATAAAAGAACCACGGAGGCATCACGTTTTAATTTCTTGATATGTAAAATACTAGAGTTTTGCACAAGATAATAAACTGGTAATGTTCGAATCATAAATATTTATTCCACCCAAACTAAGCACACTTTGTAGCTTTTGTCGAGCCCCACTGAACGGTTATGACCAATTATTCCCCCCCTCAACTCTCCAAAATAATTTCCAAATGAAATTTTTATGAGCTGTACTTTTGTCTTCAAGCAGCTGGCTTATTTATAAAGTTGAGTAAAATAAGTCTTTTTTTGTTAGTAGTTTGAAATACGTGGGCACTGTACCACGGAAACTTTTGCTGATTGGAAACTATATACACCTTTCACACTGCACGTGCTTCAAAAGTTTATGGAAACCAGTTCTCGGTGCATCTGGTTTGTGTAATACACATTTCGCGGGTTTTCGCGACTGACAAGCTTTTAAAAATCTCAATTTATTGAACGTTTCTGAAATGAAGTCTTATGACAAGTTATGGAAACCAGAGAATAAGGAACAAAAATCGATAGTTGTAATAAAAAAATATATATATTGTGAGTTCTGTCGATATAAAATACCTCAGTGTGAATGCATGTATACGTGATGCTCATGTAACAATTATACACTTATGCATATTCACATTTTGTGTAACAATAAACGACATAACAATGTTAAAAACACAGCCGTCTCTTCCTGTTACCCAACCTTAGCTAATGAAATGAATGGGCGCCCTTCTTCGTGAAATGAAACAGGCCCGAACGTAGTAGCCATTAATTCACGCCTAAATATTTCATGGCAAATCGTTTTCTAGCCGAAGAGCTGTTGGTCCTAATTTGCTTTATTTCAGCCGTTACTCCGCAGTGGTCCACAGTCTCTCGCTAGCCACGGTAAGGAAGCAGTAATTGAATGATGATGTAGAACCAGAAAAGCTTTAATCTGATTTAAACACATCAACATCCATTACAAGACATCCTAGCTGCAACTGCCTCTAGGGCTAAGTGATATTACTAGTTCTGTACGAACCCAGACTCGAGTACAACTTTATATATAGATTTATAAGCGCTGATCTCGGTCTCGAATAGAAGGGGAAGAAAAATATCGTTGCTATCTGTACGTTTCGTACGTGGGTAGCATCTACGTGCCTGTTTGCGTACAATGTGGTTGACTTCAAACAGGCTTTTATTCGAAATACATGGACATTAACTTACACTAAGTCTACGAGTCTCTTACATATATATATGATTCTATACCAGCAATTCCCTGTATGATCACTGAGGTTGAGCCAGTGATTTCTTTCTCGTTAATGCTATCTGTATTTTACACAGCCGGCCGAATGCAATGTACGTTGCACTTCCGTGCAATAAGTTTTTCTCAGATACGTGATCTTCGTCCTTGTCAATTTAAATATCAAATACAGAGTACGTGAAACATAGGTTTTTGTTCATGAGGTAAGTAGCCATTAATAAGAGTGAGCTTTGTTAAGCTAATCTCAGAAACACCGTGTTTTGGTTTTTTCTTTCCTTTTCTCAGGCACTCTGTAAATTCTTCGTTTGATGAATTGACGCTTTCTGTTTTAACGAATTACACGTGTTTCAGCTTAACAGGGAGTTTATTACATCCGACAGTTACTGGCGAAGGAAAAAGTATGCAACTTACAACAAATTACGCAAACAACAACTGAAGTTGGTAAAGCCTAACAAATAAGAACACAATAACGTTAAATAAAGGAGAAAACGACAACGAAACACAGTTACCAAACTTGACGAAGAAAGATCTGAATAAACTGAAATATAAACCAATTACGAAACTCGTCTGTAAAAATATATCATGTTCAGGTAGAAGTTTCCAAACTTTCGTCAAGCTCAAAGCAGTAATCTGTTAATTTATTAATATATCAATTTAGAAATGACCAAACCTCAACTTTCCAACAGTAGAATTCCGCGAGCGAATTCAAAACTGATCGGAAGTTTTAAAAAACCTCCAAAATACAAACATGAAACATGTGCTTGATATTCACGAGTTTAGAACAGTTCCCAAAATTTTTAAAACCCACGAATAATAACCTGTTAATTATATATATAGAGATTTAGGAATGGTCAAAGCTTCTTGAAATCTCTGCAATACAGAAGTTATAATTTGCTAAGTATAATTACAAAGTTAGCACTTACCGCATTTCGTAAAATTTAGTGAACAAACTCAGACCGAAAGAAACGATTTTGATGTGATCTATAATATATAATGATCTGTTTAATGTAAAGAAATGTAGAATTAACCAGACATCCTTATTATCTTTGTAACCTAAATTTAATACTATTCTAAATCTATGAATCTAGATTTTGGACGAATTTGTTAAATAAATACAGGAATTTACATTCGGTGTTATGTATTCTCATAATCCTCTATACACCATGGTGTAAGAATCTGTTAAACACAGCTGTTTTAGAGCTAGTCAGTAACTTAAGTTTTCAACCTTCCATAGCCGTCATTCGCACGTGGTATAAAAGTGTGATAACTTACGGCTAATTATGTGAAGGCTATGCAGATTGAAATGAAATTTTGGGTGTTTTCTTAAATAATGAACATTTATGATAAATGTAGCTTTGTATTATTCATATATGTGTGCATTTGTTCCCAGTTCGCTTTAGTTTCATTGAAATGAAAAGAAACTTACTGTGAAAAATCATTTAAGAACATTAGATAGGCCTTCAATTTTATGCAGTTAATTAATTGAAAATTTAAATGGTAATTAGGCTTAATATATGTTTGAGACACGAGGAGCCAGGTTTTGCCCTCCCCTTCACCAGTGATTCAGCAGTACGTCTGCAGACTTAAAACGCTAAAAGTTTGCTTGTTTGTTTCCGAATTTCGCACAAAGCTACACGAGGGCAATCTGAATTAGCCTTCTTTAATTTAACAGTGTAAGACTAGAGGGAAGGCAGCTAGTCACCACCATCCACCGCTAACTCTTGGGCTACTCTTTACCAACGAATAGTGGGATTGACCGTCACATTTATAAGGCTCCCCACAGCTGAAAGGGCGAGCGTGTTTGGTGCGATAGGGATTCGAACCCGCGACCCTCGGATTATGAGTCGAGTGCTCTAACCACCTGCCTATGCCAAGCCAACGCTAAAGTTCGAATTTCAATACCCTTAGCGTCCAGAGAACAAATAGACCATTTTGTAGCTTTGCGTTTAACAAGTGCTAGAAGCCTAGTTTTTAAGGTGTCGAAATTGTGTATTTACCGCCCAATCAATCGTACGCTTTGGATTCATCCAATCATTGTTCAAACTTAGTTGTCGTTAGAGGAAGGTAATAAAACCCCAAACAAAGATAAACATGATTCTCCCCATCACAGCAGTTTTGAAACAAAAAGAAATAAACATTCTAAAGACCAAAATGTATAAATGTTGTTTTCCATTCCATAAATTAAACTGTAAGAAAGTGTTAGGCTTAGAGAAGTCTGGCAAACAGGAGGAAGGGAAGGGGTGAACAAAGTCGAGAAGTCGCAAAAAAGTACAACTTATGAGCACAGATGTAAATCTTCAGTTTGAACGTGTGTTTATCATATAGCAAAGCCACATCGGGTCACCTGCTGAGTCCACGGAGGGAAATCGAACCCCTAATGTTAGTGCTGTACCAGCAGGGGACTATTTAGTTTAATGCTTAAAACAAGCATTAGTTGTCAATTTGTTTAAATGTTTAGATACTTCTGTTTTTCTCTTGAGATATTTTATCATGTTGGAATTGCCACGTTAAGGGCCTGGCATGGCCAGATTGTTAAGGCACTCGACTAGTAATCGGAGCTACGAATCACCGTCACACCAAACATGCTCGCTCTTTCAGCCGTGGAGGCATTATAATGTGACAGTCAATCCCACTATTCTTTGGTAAAAGAGTAGCCCAAGATTTGGCGGTGGGTGGTGATGAATAGCTACCTTCCCTCTAGTCTTACGCTGCTAAATTAGGGACGGCTAGCGCAGATAGCTCTCGAGTAGCTTTGCGCTAAATTCAAAACAAACCAACCAAACCAAAGCCACGTTAAAAAATAGTAAAAAGAAACAGACCTGAAATTAGAAGTACTTAAATATTGAATGATTTAATTATTTGCAGAGCTAAAAATGAAGAGACTTAAGTGTTAAATAGTTAATTATTTGCAGAGTCAAAAGTGAAGAGACTTAAGTGTTAAATAGTTTAATTATTTGCAGAGTTAAAAGTGAAGAGGCTTCAGTGTTAAATAGTTTAATTATTTGCAGAGTTAAAAGTGTAGAGGCTTAAGTGTTAAATAGTTTAATTATTTGCAGAGTTATAAGTGAAGAGGCTTCAGTGTTAAATAGTTTAATTATTTGCAGAACTAAAAGTGGAGAGACTTAAATGTTAAATAATTTAATTATTTCTGTAAACTGTAATAACTTTGTAGCAAATATTAGTTCTTACTCTAAATATCCTAAGAATTATTTTTTAAATAACTCCAAACGACTATTGCTGTAAATCGTTGTTCATTATTCGGTCTATAGGAGATTAACAAACTTAACACCATTTATTACAAATATGACATCATCGAAGAGGGAGGGACGAAAGGAAAGTCAGTCATAAACAATACCTTCAAAATTTGTTTATCACGATCCCAGGATTATCTGCAACGTCCCGCAGATTGACCCTTTTCATTCCGCTAATGAGGTTGTATAAAGCCGTTTATTAAATGAAATCTAAGTAATAAAACCATTTTACTTTTAATCTGATTGATAGTCTATATCATTACAAAGCTAGTGATATTTCAAGCTTTTAACTTCTTAAGAATTCCGTGAAGATTTTAAGGCTTGATATCTACTGAACTATTTGGAAGTTTAAAATGCCATAAGAAAAGAACAAAATCTAGATGATGTTGTAATGGGAACCCCGAGTTATTTCAGAAAGTTTAATTGGCAGTTGGGAAGATTCTTGTGAGAACTGGCTGTATTTTCATTTTAAAAAATACATACTTTGCAATTTTGCTCTGATTCGAGAATCATAAAAAATCCACGTGTAATTAACCATGACACACTTATCCAACAGGTGAGTATGCTCCCATAGACTTAGTAAACGGGTTAAGATAAATGCATTAGCTCATGAGTAAAAAAATAACAAACATGGAACACACGTCTTTATTTACGACTAGACTTGGATGTGTCTAACGTAGATATCAAAACAGTGGCCGTGAGGAACTTTGGAAATTGGTTTGGCTTGGATTCAAATGAAAGCCGACCAGTTTTCTATTCAGAATGAGAACATATATTCATTGCGTTGCGTTCAACTAACTATAAGTATGCTAACGATAAACACAAACTGTTTATATATATTGCTAACAATAAAACATGATTCTGTAAATAAATAAAAAAATTAAATTTTTACGGAAACCCAGATAGAGTTAAAAGCAAGTATTTTCCTCAAAAGGAAATCCGAAAAGGAAGAAGGCTTCGATTGATCCCTCTCTGTCCAAACTAGCATAGCAACAATAACGTTGCGCCATAATTGTGGCCAAGCTGATCAACAATACAAATGAGTGAGATAATTCTGTCCCCATGATTAGAAGCTCAGAAAAATGTCTCAAGGAGATTGAACTCTATGCTGTAGTCCAGGTTATGAATAAGTCCGTGACCTTATACAGGGAATTAAAAATACTTATAATGTTAGACTAATATCAAATTTAATAACAATATTAAAGTTTGGTTCTTAAGTTAAACCCTTGATTCACATAGATTTAATAAAAATATTAATGTTTGATTCTTAAGTTAAACCCTTGATTCACACAGATTTAATAAAAATATTAATGTTTGGTTCTTAAATTAAACCCTTGATTCATATAGATTTAATAAAAGTATTAATGTTTGGTTCTTAAGTTAAACCCTTGATTCACATAGATTTAATAAAAATACTAATGTTTGGTTCTTAAGTTAAACCCTTGATTCATATAGATTTAATAAAAATACTAATGTTTGGTTCTTAAGTTAAACCCTTGATTCACATAGATTTAATAAAAATATTAATGTTTGGTTCTTAAGTTAAACCCTTGATTCGCATAGATTCAATAAAAATATTAATGTTTGGCTCTTAAGTTAAACCCTTGATTCATATAGATTTAATAAAAGTATTAATGTTTAGCTCTTAAGTTAAACCCTTGATTCATATAGATTTAATAAAAGTATTAATGTTTGGTTCTTAAGTTAAACTCTTGATTCACATAGATTTAATAAAAATATTAATGTTTGATTCTTAAGTTAAACACTTGATTCACATAGATTTAATAAAAATATTAATGTTTGATTCTTAAGTTAAACCCTTGATTCACACAGATTTAATAAAAATATTAATGTTTGGTTCTTAAATTAAACCCTTGATTCATATAGATTTAATAAAAGTATTAATGTTTGGTTCTTAAGTTAAACCCTTGATTCACATAGATTTAATAAAAATACTAATGTTTGGTTCTTAAGTTAAACCCTTGATTCATATAGATTTAATAAAAATACTAATGTTTGGTTCTTAAGTTAAACCCTTGATTCACATAGATTTAATAAAAATATTAATGTTTGGTTCTTAAGTTAAACCCTTGATTCGCATAGATTCAATAAAAATATTAATGTTTGGCTCTTAAGTTAAACCCTTGATTCATATAGATTTAATAAAAGTATTAATGTTTGGCTCTTAAGTTAAACCCTTGATTCATATAGATTTAATAAAAGTATTAATGTTTGGTTCTTAAGTTAAACCCTTGATTCACATAGATTTAATAAAAATACTAATGTTTGGTTCTTAAGTTAAACCCTTGATTCACATAGATTTAATAAAAATATTAATGTTTGGTTCTTAAGTTAAACCCTTGATTCGCATAGATTCAATAAAAATATTAATGTTTGGCTCTTAAGTTAAACCCTTGATTCATATAGATTTAATAAAAGTATTAATGTTTAGCTCTTAAGTTAAACCCTTGATTCATATAGATTTAATAAAAGTATTAATGTTTGGTTCTTAAGTTAAACTCTTGATTCACATAGATTTAATAAAAATATTAATGTTTGGTTCTTAAGTTAAACCCTTGATTCACATAGATTTAATAAAAATATTAATGTTTGATTCTTAAGTTAAACCCTTGATTCACACAGATTTAATAAAAATATTAATGTTTGGTTCTTAAATTAAACCCTTGATTCATATAGATTTAATAAAAGTATTAATGTTTGGTTCTTAAGTTAAACCCTTGATTCACATAGATTTAATAAAATACTAATGTTTGGTTCTTAAGTTAAACCCTTGATTCATATAGATTTAATAAAAATACTAATGTTTGGTTCTTAAGTTAAACCCTTGATTCACATAGATTTAATAAAAATATTAATGTTTGGTTCTTAAGTTAAACCCTTGATTCGCATAGATTCAATAAAAATATTAATGTTTGGCTCTTAAGTTAAACCCTTGATTCATATAGATTTAATAAAAGTATTAATGTTTAGCTCTTAAGTTAAACCCTTGATTCATATAGATTTAATAAAAGTATTAATGTTTGGTTCTTAAGTTAAACTCTTGATTCACATAGATTTAATAAAAATATTAATGTTTGGTTCTTAAGTTAAACCCTTGATTTACATAGATTTAATAAAAATATTAATGTTTGATTCTTAAGTTAAACCCTTGATTCACATAGATTTAATAAAAATATTAATGTTTGGTTCTTAAGTTAAACCCTTGATTCACATAGATTTAATAAACCCTTGAATGATTTAATAAAAATATTAATGTTTGGTTCTTAAGTTAAACCCTTGATTCATGATTTAATAAAAATAAACCCTTAATGTTCTTAAGTTAAACCCTTGATTCTAGATTTAATAAAAATATTAATGATTAAACCCTTGACTTAAGTTAAACCCTTGATTCACATAGATTTAATAAAAATATTAATGTTTGGTTCTTAAGTTAAACCCTTGATTCACATAGATTTAATAAAAATATTAATGTTTGATTCTTAAGTTAAACCCTTGATTCATATAGATTTAATAAAAATACTTATGTTTGGTTCTTAAGTTAAACCCTTGATTCGCATAGATTCAATAAAAATATTAATGTTTGGTTCTTAAGTTAAACCCTTGATTCGTATAGATTCAATAAAAATATTAAAGTTTGGTTCTTAAGTTAAACCCTTGATTCATATAGATTTAATAAAAGTATTAATGTTTGATTCTTACGTTAAACCCTTGATTCACATAGATTTAATAAAAGTATTAATGTTTGGTTCTTAAGTTAAACCCTTGATTCATATAGATTTAATAAAAGTATTAATGTTTGGCTCTTACGTCAAACCCTTGATTTATATAGATTTGCCATTCTAATAGCAACAATCATTTCTACTGATTATCTTTTATTTCTCAGTATATTTTCTGAGGTGCAATTGGACCTGTCCAGCGTCTTGTCTAATCTCTCAAAAGGTCAGCACGTGCATTGTTTGCAAGAGTCAAGTTAGTTGGTCATTGGTTTGTGACACTCTAACGTTTTCATTTAGTTTTCATCTCACAACTTGTTAAACCTTTAGTGCTTGAAAGTTGGTAAATAGTAACATCGAATAAAGATTAATTTGTTTTGTTTTGAATTTCAAGCAAAGCTACTCGAGGGCTATCTGCGCTGGCCGCCCCTAAAATAGCAGTGTAAAACTAGATGGAAGACAGCTAGTCATCACCATCCGCCGCCAACTCTTGGGCTACTCTTTACTAACGAATAGTGGGATTGACCGTCATATTATAACGCCCCCACGGCTGAAAGGGCAAGCATGTTTGGTGCGACGAGGATTCGAACCCGCGACCCTCAGATTACGAGTCCAGTGCCTTAACCACCTTGCCTTGCCGGGCAAATGGATTAAGAAAACAAGTATAATATACTTTATTGATTATCGAGCTATATATGTTTTTTGTTGTTTGTTTGTTTTGTAATTGGCAGTTACGTTTTGCTTTTAAATATGGTTTCACTTACCTGTTTGAACTGTGACAAACTGTCTTTGATACTAGGTCTTCCTTCCCTTCCTTTCGGAGAGAACAAATCAGGTAATCCGCAGTAATAAAAGATCAGATGTAATGTATCTGTCCTTGTCCAAGCTATGTTGTCTTTGTACCTATCAACGTTAACAAATTTTTAATAAAATGTTAACCTGGCATAACGTTTATCAATTCAGTGGCACAGCGGTATGTCTACAGGCTTTCGAGGTTAAATATGAAGTTTTGATACCCATGTTTAGCAGAACACAGGTTGCTCAAGATATAACCTTTTGCTTAACATCTCTTTAAACAAACTGAACTAATGAATGGCAGGTCTGTGATGTTCTTATCAAAGTGACATTCAAGGTTATAACATGTCATTTATAAACTAGGGTATATTATGAAATATTTTATTGTGCAAGAATGTTTAAAGTTGTCTAGATTTCCTTTTTTAACTAATTCTACAAATTTCGTGCTATAATCAATGTATACTATAAACCTTTAGCGGCACCAGTCCATGTTGGAAAATTTAGTTTTGGGTGAATAATGGAGTTTCCAGGAAAGTCGAAACGTTACTTTGTGCTACCAAACACCCACTCAACCACTCTTAACTGAGTACTGCTGTTCAGTACAACGTAAGCTTTTGTGTTCTTTTATCGGACTTTCAGCTACTTTATGACTTTTGTGTTCTTTAATCAATCTCTTAGTTACCTTATGACTTTTGTGTTTTTAATCAGTCTCTTAGTTACCTTATGACTTTTGTGTTCTTTAATCAATCTCTTAGTTACCTTATGACTTTTGTGTTCTTTAATCAATCTCTTAGTTACCTTATGACTTTTGTGTTCTTTAATCAGTCTCTTAGTTACCTTATGACTTTTGTGTTCTTTAATCAGTCTCTTAGTTACCTTATGACTTTTGTGTTCTTTAATCAGTCTCTTAGTTACCTTATGACTTTTGTGTTCTTTAATCAATCTCTTAGTTACCTTATGACTTTTGTGTTTTTAATCAGTCTCTTAGTTACCTTATGACTTTTGTGTTCTTTAATCAATCTCTTAGTTACCTTATGACTTTTGTGTTCTTTAATCAATCTCTTAGTTACCTTATGACTTTTCTGTTCTTTAATCAGTCTCTTAGTTACCTTATGACTTTTATTTTATTCGCCCAGTCTTTTAGCTATTTTTACAGCTTTTGTGTCCTTCGATCAGTCTTTTAGCTACATTATGAAATTACATGAAACTACTACTATAGATCGATTTATTATCTGTTTTTGCTGTTTATATGCGTTTTGTTTTGACGCAAATCTATAAATAGGTCATCTGCTTTCTGTTACACACAAGGATCGAACCAATAATTTCGGAGTTCAATAATTTACGCTTATGGCGGAGTCTCCGAGAGACTTCTAAATTATAATAAATCCTTCAAAGTCTTTTGTCATAAAAATAAATTTTGGATACTTTGTTTATTTGAAAGATACTTTACATGCTTTATTACCCCTTAAAAACATTTTACATGCTTTATTACCCCTTAAAAACATTTTACATGCTTTATTACCCCTTAAAAACACTTTACATGCTTTATTTCCCCTTAAAGACACTTTACATGCTTTAGTTCCCCTTAAAGACACTTTACATGCTTTTGTTCCTTTCAAAGACACTTTACTTCCTTTATTTCCACAGTTTTTGCACAAACAAGCTAATGATTATTTTATACTTTTTGCTCGTATCTTTGATATTCATTCGGATGTTTTTGAATGATTTTATCTCTCAAAATAACAGTTAGGGTAAATATGTCTACTTCTGATAGGTAAATACTACTTTATTTTTGTTGTAGTCGAGTTATAACCTGAAGATTGTACATTATTTTAATTCTACTCGGTTTATTTACAATCCAGTAATCTATTCATTCGAAATACTAAAGACTAGGGGGGGTCAGCTTTAGGGGGATCAGCTTGTGTGCTATACAATAGTGTTTAAAATGAGAAGCACAACCTTGTGTAAAGAAAGTGACTCCACCTTTTCCATACGAGATGGTTTTCAAGTCACTCCATTTTCCTGTCTGGCAAACGTGTCACCCCCCTCACCTATCTACAGGAAGCCTTCAATTCGTCATTGCCAAATTGACACTAACGACCCATTCCCCACTCCCAGAGCTTCCCGCCACCGGCTACCGTCTACCTCGCGCTTCTGTAACACTAAATTAATAATTTTCTTTTTCTTTTCTCCACGAACCGAACCAAGGATGTTAAGAGTGTGTTAATCAAAGTATACAGTTTAATGCACTTCTATTAGTTACACAATTAACAGCAACTCTCAGGTTGTGTAACTGGCAGTAAAGTAACATTATTTTTCTTCCATTAATTCACAGGTGTTTTCTCACCCCTAAGGTTACCTTTCTGTTTTTACCAAACTTGTTTAAACCTTAATCCAAAAAAAGAATGTTATTTCGCACTGAACTACACATATTAGAATTTCTGTAACGTTCCAAAATATCATTTTGCATTTGTTGCATGAGTAAAACTGAAGGTATTATAATGTCTTACTTGATGCAAATATCTTCACTGAAACACGTGTGTCACACGTTTATATAATACATTTTCAAATAAGTTATTGTACTTTTATAATTAAGTTGTTTTCAGTGTTTTACGGTTCTCAACAATATGGGTTTCGAATACAGCCTGTGTACGATATAACGTAAAGACCAACAGCACTAATCTTACGTTTTTAGGATGTTTATTCCCTTGTTTCGAAGCCCCAGTTGACCTAGTTCTTAGAAATGCATGATTTCTTGATAGAGATACAAAACACACTATGTGTAAAAAGTGTGTTTCTTGTTTCGGTAATATATAATTAATATAATGTGTTTTCGTTTATTTTTATCTCTTTTGTTTTCGAAGTTTCTTGTAGTGATGTTTGGAAGTTCGATAAATTAAAAGGCAAAAAATAATAATGTTGCTCAGCAAAAGAAAACTAGATTAATATTTTCACTGATGTAAAAAAAATTGTTTATTTAGAACAGAACTTTTAAAACTGTTCTCTGGGAGGTCAGCGGTAAGTTTATAAGCCTACAATGCTAAAATCCGGAGTTCGATTCCCTGTGGCTTATACAGGAGATAGCAGAAGTAACTTTGCTCTAAGTTGAATAAGGTTTCTTAATTTGAAAATGGTTTTAGAATGAAGGTTTTTTGAAACATGCTTACTTTTAACATTTTTGTTAAACACCAACCAGTTAACATGTTAACAAGGGAAATTCATAACGTGTCTGTAAGCCGCATTCAGGTTTTACGATTTATATTTAACAAAAGAACAGAAAGTGGCGCCATCATTCGACTGCCAAGTATGAAACCTTTCCTTACATAAGTCTTACCGTCCAAAAAATAGACATACACTAGTAACTTACACATGTTGTCGGTAATTTATCATTGGTTTACCGCTGAAAACAATTGACACACATACGTAACCAGCACATGCTGTTCATAGTTTATGATTGGTTTGCCATTGAAAAAAATTGACACACACACGTAACTAGCATATGCTGTTGATAGTTTATGATTGGTTTACCATTCAGAAAAATGTACACACACACAAAACAAGCATATGCTGTTGATAGTTTATGATTGGTTTACCATTGAAGAAAATGGACACACACACGTAACCAGTACATGCTGTTGATAGTTTATGATTGGTTTACTATTGAAGAAAATGGACACATACACGTAACTAGTACATGCTGTTGATAGTTTATGATTGGTTTACCATTGAAGAAGATGGACACACACACGTAACTAGTACATGCTGTTGATAGTTTATGATTGGTTTACCATTGAAGAAAATGGACACACACACGTAACTAGTACATGCTGTTGATAGTTTGTAATTGGTTTACTGTTCAAAGTCTACTTCAAATTATCATCGCAACGCAATACTTTCATTTTTATAAGTAAACGCATCAAGAACTATCACATTAGGCCTTGTTTTTATTCACCCAAAATGTCAAAAATCCCCCACATTTGTGCTTTGTATTATCGAAACACCGAGAAGTCCTGTAGGCCAATCACATACGTTTGTTACAATCTGATCCACACGAAAAGGTATTGTGTACGTGAACAACTAGACGTCACTTATCTACATAGTGACCATTATCTAGAACGTGTGTTTTCTTTTTCCGTCGTCCCGTAAGTTTTATCGTACGTGCTTTGCTGTAGTATTACAAATTCAACTCCTTTAAAGACAGAGTGTTTTAACTCTTTTATTACTACATATCTTTCTCTAAATCTCTGCCTGGGAGTTTGTAATTTTGTACCACCATGAAGAGAAGGTATTTCCCCTTAAATTTCTTAAAGCTTACCATTATAAAGTCTCAGATAAGTAATGGGATATTAAAGACATCTTTTTTTATTGTTATTCCTGTTATGTACCTAAAAATAAACTTGCTTTTGCAAGAATTGTTTGTCTATATACGTGACAGTGAAGGAGTTGAAATGTTATCTAATCTAAGGTAATTCTTCAATGGAACAGAAAGAGATAAGTCACAAGGTGCTGGGAGGTTTTGATAATTTCGGGAATACATAATGATTGACACATGACGTCATTAGCACGGTGTGGATATTGATCTGGTAACACGACCGACCATTCCTCAATCGAGATTTATTCAAATAGAATAACTACAAGAACCAATAAGAAATCTTCTGACATTGTCCGGTAATAAGATAAACTGAAGGGAGAGCCGTGCTATTTGCTCAGTCAAAAAATACACTTTGTGTAGACGGTTTTCAGGCCTAAATATTGTTTCAATGATTACGGATTATTAACATTGTTCAGAGTAAACTAATTAAGTAATTGGAAAAGAACAAATGTATTTGAAGGTGTTTATTATTTTACGACAGTGTTTTATCATGAAATATATAATAAATGTGTTCTTACAAAATCAGTATCCAAACTTGTCCAAAATGTTTTTCAGCCTATTCCAAAGGAATATTTTAACAAGGAACCAATATTTCAACTTTAACTTTCTATAGAGTTGCCATTTCTCAAACTATGAATTCTGAATTCCTTCTGTATAAATACCAACATTAAGTTCTCTAAACCAACCATAATCCATCAGTTTAGCAAGAATACAGTTTGATCAGCTTAAGTCAGACACTATGACAACGTTTAAGAGATTAAACTAGTGTGATCTGTTTATAATACTTGCTCATACTAGTTTCTGTCATTATGGGCCATTCTGGGTCAAAGTTTTGCTAAAAAAACGTGTGCAATTCGTCATAAACACATTTGTACAATTGCATTATTACGTTTATCACGCCTGAGTTGATTCTACTAGTATTGTGTGTCCTGACAGAAAGGAAATAAAAGTATATCGCTGTTCTACTGTTTGTTCTAACCCCGAATCATAACTACCGATACAACAGACTTGCTAAGCATCACGCGCAAATATATTTTTTTGGAGAAAACCAATGCAGATACACATAATCATTAAATACTGGGACTATCATTAATTTAAAACAGCAAATTATTATCTATAGGTAAAATATCCATCTAGTTTATAAAGACAAACTTTTATTATAGCAACAGAACTGGTTATTCTAACTTATCTGTTAGGTCATGCTATCAGTGATAAATGAAGCCTCTTAAATCCTATGTTTGAAACAATCCTACTCTCAAATCGTGAGTTTCTTTTACTGCTTGTCTGTCTGTCTATCATACCGCCAATTTAAGAACATTCGATTCACAATGGAGAGGAGAGCGCCAGCGGTCAGTCCACTGATGTACCGAGAGTCTGATGGTTTATCTAGAACGTGATCCGGCCCAAACCGTGACGGATGCAAATAACCGCCGATTGTACGACTAATCCGAGAAGCTTAACGCTCAAAAGGTACAGACCCCTATGTAATTATCGGTGACGATTCCCCCTTTAAACGGCTAGCTCAGGGCTTGTGGCGAATGTTGCCTCAAATAGTCCTTAATGTCATGTAATTTGCACACGAACTGTTAGGTGAAGGAGCATGCTTGGTCAAAACATGCATGAACCGCCCTTAAATAGAAGGACAGGGATATTCTGTGGCCTGTAATCGCAGCGTTTTCCTACGATAAAAAAGCTCTGACTGATATGACGTTTATAAACCCTCGCCATATCACATGCCATTAAGGTTAGTCTAACCCGTACAAGAATAACTGTAATATTCCTATAGAATTATTACTTGTGACCGTGGAAGATCAAGAGGTCCGTTGCATACTTGTTTGAGTCACGACCTAAGATTAATTGCATTTCATTTACCTGACTTTGACAGGATCCGCCTTCGCAGACCCAATGGCACCCTTACCCTTGCGTGACGGTTACATGCTCGAGAGATGGATAGCTGAGTTAATACATAGTGAGGCATCTAGCGTTGTGTGAAGAAATGTCATTTGTTTAATACTCTAGGAAAAGACATTTTCATCAGCTCACAAGTGTGTGCTTTATTATCGTTCAGGAGTAGAATGTCAAACGCTTGGAGATTTACTGAACAGATTTTGTAAGGATTTAAAAGAGCTGTTAATGTTTTCTTCTTCTGTTAGACGGTCAGTCTTACACGTTAACAGTTCCATATTGAGAAGTAACAGAGAACATTTGACGGTCAGTCTTACATGATAACAGTTCAATGTTGAGAAGTAACAGAGAACATTTGACGATCAGTCTTACATGATAACAGTTCCATATTGAGATGTAACAGAGAACATTTGACGATCAGTCTTACATGATAACAGTTCTATATTGAGGAGTAACAGAGAACATTTGACGATAAATCTTACATGATAACAGTTCCATATTGAGAAGTAACAGAGAACATTTGACGATAAATCTTACATGATAACAGTTCCATATTGAGAAGTAACAGAGAACATTTGACGATAAATCTTACATGATAACAGTTCCATGTTGAGAAGTAACAGAGAACATTTGACGATCAGTCTTACATGATAATAGTTCCATGTTGAGAAGTAACAGAGAACATTTGACGATCAGTCTTACATGATAACAGTTCCATGTTGAGAAGTAACAGAGAACATTTGACGATCAGTCTTACATGATAACAGTTCCATGTTGAGAAGTAACAGAGAACATTAAGTTCAATCTATCGTCATAACAGTTCCATACTGAAACCATTATTATAACTTATGACTGGCGAAGCGCTGGACCGATTGCCTCTAAATCTAGCATGTTACTTTAGAATTCTCAGAGAGTGGCATAGGGAGTCGACATTCGAATCTGACTCCTCCTGTGCTACAACGGAAACCTCTATGTCTTTTTCGTGCGTTTAACGGGTAAGTTTCTAGATAACTACAAACATAAAAAAAAAGTTTACTCAACTGCTATTTTGCCCTAACGAACCACAAAATGTAAACATTAGTTACTGTACAACATACCTGAATGTTTGTTAGGTTCTCACAAAACTACTACGTGTATCTGTTTTTCCCACTCAGTTGTTAATTTTGAACTGTAGTAGTAGAAGAAAGACGACCGCCAACATTTGGGGTATTCTTTGGTAATAAGCAGTGGGACTGAACATCCATTATAACGCACTTATGGCCGAAAGCATGTTTAGTGCCAGGTTTCGAGCTCGCGGCCCAGCAGTTTGTAAGTTAACTGCCATACCAAGTCTGCGTTAATTGTTATGTATATAAATCTGTGTGTTTGTGAGAGATATAAATTTGTATGATGCTTTCAAGTCCACTCCCTTTGAAATTAAGTAAAACATTTAAGAAATAGACTGAATATTGAATAAGGTTACAAAACTAACAATAATATCTTATGGAAGATTATTTTTCTAAGTGTTAACACAAACCTTTCCGTCCTGTTAACAAGAAACTTTAATAAGTTATTGCTTTGTGAGAAAATAGAGCCGTTTACTACAGCGTTTAAAACATTGAGTCTTTACTTTTATTAGTCAGAAATTCAAAGAAGGTTTTGGTATTTAATTATCCAATCACATGATAATTGTATCTGTTTTCCTATTGGCTGGTCGATCTGTCCTTCCCTCTGTTTACCTATCACTATGAGTTGATGATATGTTGATTTGAACGTAACGGTAACTTAGGAGAAGAGTTTAAGTTTTTCTAGTCCGTAAACATGAAGTTCATTTAAATATATTAAATCATGTTTTTACTTGATATATACGTAAATACGCAGCTAAAACCTTCAAAAGTTGTATCTCAGCGGCTTAACGATAACTCTGCAGGTTTACAATGTTAAATTTCGTGTTTCGGTATCCGTAGTTGGCAGAACATTGACAGCCCATTGTGTAGCTTGGCGCTGAACATCACCTAAACCAAACCATTTAAACTGTAACTTTGTGTTAAACTATAAATACACAACATTTTATTATGGGTATGGATTAACATTAGTTGTACTGTTTTATTTGCTTATAGATATTTACAAGATTTATGTTAAAATTTAGTGATAATTATAAACTACCGCTTCTTTTTGCCATGTTGTCTTCACCAGATTAACACTGTTTTAAGTTAAAAACTGTGTACGACGTCACGACAATATTAATACACAGACGCAGAACAACGATCAGTTTCAATGAGAAGATAAAGACACTATTAGTTAAACAGGGTTTACTGTACTTAGTAAGTTTGATGTTTTCATTAAGCAAGCACGTGCAAGGAATGGCATGCTCTAGTTTTCACATTATTTTGTTTCTTTAACTCTTTGACGGCGGCCATCATCAACTGATGCTGCTACCTACAACATACCCCCTGTTTAAAGTTTAACACGTAAGGAGACTTAAGCCTAACATTCCATTCAAAATGATCAACAAACAACATTCCCGCTGTTTAAGGATTAATATTGTCAGGTCAATGTTTAAAATAATTGTTGTTGTTATCAATTGATTATCCGCTGTTACACACGTAAAGACTATTTTGCACTGATAGCTTACTATATAATAGTAGGGCTAATTTAATCTCATTAACTGGACGAATGTAGTGAAATATTATCGGATTTCCGTACGGACACCATCACCTGTATTAAGTTCTTATATATATATAGCTAATTTATTTCCGATCGGAAGTTCCTGTTTGTATAGTTAGATTACTTCCGATCTGAAGTTATTATATACAGTTAGCTTATTTCCGATCGGAAGTTCTTATTTGTATAGTTAGCTTACTTCTGATCTGAAGTTATTTATATATATTTATATATGTTAAGCATACTTCCGATCGGAAGCTCTTATTACACGTATTAAAGTTACTTCCGATTAGAAGTTCTTTTTATATATAGTTAGCTTATTTACTATCGGATGTTTTTAATTATACAGTATATATATTATCCATGATTTAAAAAAAGTAAGTTTCTAAAGCTACGTGTAATTGGTTAAAGTTTACCAGAAGAAGGTTCTATATACCCATATCACAAACTGGTGATTTGCATAGCATTACACTTAATATCTGTACCCTTCCCCAACCATCCGTTTTTGGCTTACTTTATGGTAGTTTTTCATTTGGCTTTAGAAAAGAAAAACTACAACTGTACATAATATAATTAATATTTGGCTTTAGAAAAGAAAAACTACAACTATACATAATATAATTAATATTTGGCTTTAGAAAAGAAAAACTACAACTGTACATAATATAATTAATATTTGGCTTTAGAAAAGAAAAACTACAACTGTACATAATATAATTAATATTTGGCTTTAGAAAAGAAAAACTACAACTGTACATAATATAATTAATATTTGGCTTTAGAAAAGAAAAACTACAACTGTACATAATATAATTAATATTTGGCTTTAGAAAAGAAAAACTACAACTGTACATAATATAATTAATACGTTTTCATTCCAAAAACTCATAAAGGTATTCAGTTACAATAAAATAAAATTCCAAAAGCATTCAAAAATTAGTTGAAAGATTAAAACTATTAAGGACCTACCGTGAAGAGCGTACGAAACAAATCATATTACGTAAACATATCTTTCAGCAGTTAAGAAAATGGTTATAGAAATTTATATAAAATACAACGTATAATTCATTGTTTTAGAGGCAGTTGAAGGACTGATAAATTTGAGGTAAATATAACTATATGTGCACACCTGATTAAACGTTTTTAAGTGTTTTTGAATTTCGCGCAAAGATACACGAGGGCTATCTGGGCTAGCCGTCCCTAATTTAGCAGTGTAAGACTAGAGAGAAAGAAGTTGGTCATCACCACCCACCGCCAACTCTTGGGCTGCTCTTTTATCAACGAATACACGTGTTATTTCCTTTTCCAATTACCTTCGTTCATAAAGCAACGTTTAAAATCTGACTAGTTAATAGTTTTTAGACCCTTGATATTTAATAATGTTAACAATACGGGGTGACCGTTGTCGGGAATGTTGGTCCAGTCTTGTTGACATCAAAGTAATCAAATACAGGGAGCTTAAAATACATTCTTAGCATGTATACAACTTTAATATACTTATTACTGTATCCTCAAACAAATTACTGATCATGTTTAAACATGACTGAGTTTGGTCATTTTTCTTTATTATCAATATGCTCATTGCTGTATCCTCAAAAAAAAAATATTTATCATGCTAAACATGGCTGAGTTTGGTCATTTTTCTTGATTTCTCCAGATGTAAAACATATGCCAGTTTCAGGATCAGACTCATTTGTGGTGTGACTGACGGAGTTTGTTAAAACGTTCTCCACTTTTATATTGCTTTTATTTAGATGGATTATATTTCAGGATAACAAGAACAGTTGGTGGCGCTCTATTTGTTTAAGTATTACAATGTAGAACAAGATAAATTTTCACGCTTTAAAATGCTCAAGATGGATGTCGAAAGGGAGAAACGTTAAAATGTGATCCTCACTCGACTTAGTCAAAACCAAGGACTGTGGTGTTAGACTTAGTGCTAGAGTTGTCTACAAAGTCAGAATTCCTAGAAAACTAAACAAAGACAGATGATTTTCGGTGTCAGATCTGATGCCATTTACCTGATTGTGAAAGCAGTTCAGATGTACGCCGTCAAGTTCCTCAGCGCTTTGCGTAATGTAATCTGATTACCTAAAAACATGCAACTCAGTTGTTTAGGTTGATGAGCAAAGCTTCCTTCCATTTCTTTTGTAGGAACTCTAATTGATTTTATCTCATTGATATTCTAACGTTCAAAATAAGGGAAAGTAGCAGACACAGAAAGTAACGGAATAGAATATAAACGAAATAAAAACACATTTTAGTGGTTTATACACGAATGTTGTTTTTAATGAAGTATTTTTGTTAGGTTTTGTTGTTGTGTTTTTACAAGTACTGTTAGAGCACCAGCTTCCAGCTGGGGTTTAGTGGATAATATTTAAATAAGCAACACAACAAAAACAAAAGAACGAATGATTTTTTTTTTTTTACTTTTAACTATTTCTCAGCCAAAGTGTTTTAAAAAAGAAACATAACACGCGGTGTTATCACAAAGAATTCAATTACTCGCTTATTTGATTCCGTTACAAAACTCGGACTATTAAAGTTTTGTTTTTATTTTAGTAAGAGCCTTTCAAACAAAACTAACACTAACGTAAATAATAGGCACACACAAAAGAAGAATGGGGTAATAACGCATCAACCGCTTTAGTCTTTCATTATGATGAAAAACATACTTCATGAACGCGGTCGTAATACAGGTCTTGTCTGGCCAGTGTAACTATAGACAAGATGAGCTTATGATATGGTATTAGTTGAAATTATTGTCATCAATTTGTTCCAGTTTCTCCTCGTCAAGTCTACCGACGGAGGACCTAAACAGTGCTGCCTAGCGTCAACTGGCTGTAATGAAGTTTACTCTCGCTCCCAGGCGCCAAATCATGTGGAATTACAGTTCTAACGAAGTATTGGCCCAGATATTCACTAAATATACGGGCCATCATTTTAAAAACATTTGATTAAACGTCTAGTTGGCGCGAGGAGTGAAGTAATTAGACGCCTTAGAGACGCGCGAGGACCTTTTTATTATTATTACCATAATTTATTTTTTATCAGCGCCTATCGCTATAGAATGATTACTAGAATAATTATCGACAGATCAAATATGAACGTCGTTTACTTAATGGGAAATTAGTGAAAGAAAATAAATTGTAAACAATGTGAAACGTTGCTGTGTAAAGGCAGAAAGCTGAATTATATAGATAGTTGGCCATGTGTTTCACAAACACAATGATAGATAGGTAGACACGTACTAACCTGATTATTTTAAAAGGTAAATCTTCAATAAATAACGTTAGAATATTTCTATGTGAACAAACAAATTGCGAAAATGATTAAAGTTCTCTGCTGCCCTTAAAGTTTCAAGAAATGAAATATGAAGCTTTCTAGGCTAATATTATTTTAAATAAGGCTTACATTTGATAATAGGTATTTTTTCTCCATTATTTCTACACTTATAAGATCAATAAATAAGTTTAAATAACGCATGTTAACCCAGTGGAGCCACTATATTTTTAGTGCAATGTTTTTTTTATCCATCATGATTGATATCATTTATCCTTGATATTAAATAATTCTCCTATTTTTACGACTCATGATTCCCTGAGAATTAGTTATTATACAGAGCTTTTCTTTAGGAATACATTTATATTTAACTATCTTTGTTACCTTTTTCCCTTTCTATTCACATCTTGTTATGGAATGAACTAGTTATGTATAATTAGAAAAATAGTTTTAGTGTTCTATATTCATATAAAACCAGGAAGCTGGTTTCAATATTCTGTATTTATATACAACCAGAAAGCTGTTTGTAGTGTTCTCTATATATGTAAAATCAGAAATTTGCTTTTAGTGTTTTATATTCATGTTCAACCAGGGAGCTGGTTTTAATGTTCTATATTGGTATACAATCAGAAAGTTGTTTGTAGTGTTCTTCAGAAAGTTGCTTTTAATGTTTTATGTTTATGTACAACAAGAAAGTTGCTCTTAATGTTTTATGTTTTGTAGAACCAGAAAGTTGCTCTTAATGTTTTGTGTTTATGTACAACTAGAAAGTTGCTCTTAATGTTTTATGTTTATGTACAACAAGAAAGTTGCTCTTAATGTTTTATGTTTATGTACAACTAGAAAGTTGCTCTTAATGTTTTGTGTTTATGTACAACTAGAAAGTTGCTCTTAATGTTTTATGTTTATGTACAACAAGAAAGTTGCTCTTAATGTTTTATGTTTATGTACAACAATGTTGCTTAATGTTTTATGTAGAACCAGAAAGTTGCTCTTAATGTTTTATGTTTTGTAGAACCAGAAAGTTGCTCTTAATGTTTTATGTTTTGTAGAACCAGAAAGTTGCTCTTAATGTTTTATGTTTTGTAGAACCAGAAAGTTGCTCTTAATGTTTTATGTTTTGTAGAACCAGAAAGTTGCTCTTAATGTTTTATGTTTTGTAGAACCAGAAAGTTGCTCTTAATGTTTTATGTTTTGTAGAACCAGAAAGTTGCTTTTTAATTTTCTATATTCACATGCAACAAGAAAGCTAGTTATAGTGTTTTATATTTATGTGCAACCAGAAAGTTGGTTTTAGTGTTTTATATTCATGTACCACCAAAAAGCTGGTTTTGGTGTTTAGTTTTAATGGGTTGTTCTGGAAGGTTCGACGCCACATATTTAAACATTCTCAGCATGGACATCATCAGTAAGAAATATTACCATCAAATGAGTATAAATGTTTTATTCATAAGATTTCAATAAACGCAGAATGTTCAAAGAAAGTAGTTATAAAGAAAGTAGTTTCACAATGAATGAAATATACAAGTAGCAACCGAATTAAAGTATAGGTAATTATTTATAAAGAATAAAGTAACAGAACTAATAAGCATTTGATCAGCTAATGTTGAACACATATTTACTGGATTGAGTGTACTATCACAAGCACAGCTATGCTGATGTACACATTTTATATCAAAAGTGTAAAATTACGTCTCATCCAATCTGTGTTGTTACATGTATTGAATACCTATGTACTGAATTGAGTGAACTAATTACAAGCGGGTATATTAATGTACACATCTCATAATCTATTTTAAATGAAACTCATAAAATGTGGATGTTCTGCAAATAAACAAACTGGTGTAAGAAAAACAGCAAATTCTGTTTATTTCTTTGTTTACGTCAACTCTACACCAAGATTATAACTGTCCTTGACTACTGAAGTAAGCAGACTAGATGAAAGACAGTCAGTGGACAGCACATACTTCCAACGATCTAACAGACTAGATGGAAGATAGCCAGTGCCACATACTTCCAACAACCTAACAGACTAGATGGAAGACAGTCAGTGCCACATACTTCCAACAACCTAACAGACTAGATGGAAGATAGCCAGTGCCACATACTTCCAACAACCTAACAGACTAGATGGAAGACAGTCAGTGAATATAACTAACAGACCAAATCGAAAACAGCCAGTGAACTGGCTGTCTAGATGGAAGACAGTCAGTAAACAGCATCTACCTCCAATTCTTGAACAACTCTGGCTTGACTAATTTCTAACACTTGACCATAACATGTAACTAAACGCAGAGATAGCGGTTTTTTTTTTTTCGTATTAATGGGCGTTGAACGACGAATTCTTAGATTTACAGTTTAAGTGCGCAAACCACTAAGCCTCACTAGGATCATTAAATAATAGAAATAACTAAGTTTGTTTTTTGTTTTTTTCTGTAAGGAAACAAGTTAAAACCAAAACTGCAAAAATTAATATGGAACTGCTTCGTGGCCTATTAACATGAATGGTAAAAAATATTTAGCTAAAGTAAAAACCTTGATGAACTCAGCAGACAGCCCGATGTGGGTTTACTCTAAAAAAAACACATACAAAGTGAAAAAAATTCATTCTTAGTGTGCTTATGAACAGGCGTATATTCTTGGAATTATTATCCGTAAGTTTAACGAGTTTGTCTGGAATATATGTATCACCATTTCTATTAGGTTTTGTTTTTGTTTTACGGAAAACATCAGATAACTAATCTATCCTGTAACTTTAATAGTCATAACATGTAATAGTTTATAACTCTTCAACTTAAATATCAGTAAGTTGAGTAGTCTCCAGGAGTTGTAACTGAGTTTTGAAATTAATAATCAATAAAAATCGTAAGTTCCTGAGTTTCATTTTATTTTTTTATTTTTTTTTGTAATGCTTGGTAAGTGCTGTAAGAAGAACGGTCATGAGTTAAGGGGATTATGACGGAAACGAACCTCACTGGAGCAGCAAGCAACACGTGAAAACTATGGGTATGTTTACATATATCTCACTGAAAATTCAAATCATTCGTAAATGGAATTGGCAACCGTCAGATCATAAAGGATACACTATTGGTAGCCAGCCACCTGGTTTTTAATAAGCTACTAATTTCGTATATACGATATTCCAACTTAGTCAATTTTCGAAAAACCATAACGTGATAATCAAACTGTTACATTCATCTGTAAGAGAAACAGATGCAACACTTGCCTTGACTTTGAGCTTACGGCATGTGTTACAGTTCTAAGTAAGCTCTCTCCATTAAGTCAACTTTCAAAATATAACAATAAACAAATAAAAAAATGCTTTAACAGACCTTATTATTATTGATGAAGGTTATACTAAACGTTACTCTGTTCAACAGTATGTAAACAAACATGTTCTAGTAGGTCTTGTGTTTATCTACCAACAATATAAAAACGTTATTGTGTTATACAATCTAAGTACAAGCAAAACAATGTTCTACTATGTATTGTTTATTTATCAATGATACATCAAAAGATATTCTGTTATACAATATATACATATATACACACACACACAAACAGCGTTCTATTAAAGTATGTTGCTTGTAAATATTACAAAATATTTTATTTGATGCTAATACTTTTAAAAAAACTATGAATATGTATCTGCTACGAAACATTCATAGCATTTCTTTTAACTATATTAATAAACTTAAAATTGTATCGTAATTTTCGTTTTAAGTTATGAATAAACACGAAATTTAATAATATGTTTCTAATTTCCAGTCGCGTGTTGTGTGTCGTAGTCTTAAGGCCTGGCATAGCCAGATGGTTAGGATGCTCGACTCGCTATCTAAGTGTCGCGAATTCGAATTCCTGTCACACCAATCATGCTTGCATTTTAAACCGTGACAGTGTTATAATTTTACGATCAATTCCATTATTCGTTAGTAAAAGAGTAACCCAAAAGTTGGCGGTGGGTGGCGATGACTAGCTGCTTTCCCTGTAGTCTTACACTGCGAAATTTGGGATGGATAGCTCGAAATTCCGTGGTGGTAAAATACACGGCATTCTTTAAAACCTATTGTTCAGCCTGGCCACTTCTTGTCGTAACCCAGTCAGTTTGCTGGCAGGTGATTCTCGCCACTTCTTGTCGTAACCCAGTCAGTTTGCTGACAGGTGATCCTGGCCACTTCTTGTCGTAACCCAGTCAGTTTGCTGGCAGGTGATCCTGGCCACTTCTTGTCGTAACCCAGTCAGTTTGCTGGCAGGTGATTCTCGCCACTTCTTGTCGTAACCCAGTCAGTTTGCTGACAGGTGATCCTGGCCACTTCTTGTCGTAACCCAGTCAGTTTGCTGGCAGGTGATCCTGGCCACTTCTTGTCGTAACCCAGTCAGTGTGCTGGCAGGTGATTCTCGCCACTTCTTGTCGTAACCCAGTCAGTTTGCTGACAGGTGATCCTGGCCACTTCTTGTCGTAACCCAGTCAGTTTGCTGGCAGGTGATCCTGGCCACTTCTTGTCGTAACCCAGTCAGTTTGCTGACAGGTGATCCTGGCCACTTCTTGTCGTAACCCAGTCAGTTTGCTGACAGGTGATTCTGGCTACTTCTTGTCGTGGCCCAGTCAGTTTGCTGGCAGGTGATCCTGCCGCTTCTTTGTAACCCAAGCTATATGTTAGCGTTTCCTTCTTCAATACGTATGTTCTTATTTTGTATATGCGTTATATAATGCTTATTTCTTATTACATTTGTATTTTGTGTTCTATACAACGCACGTATGTTTTCGTACCGTAGTAAAGTGTTTGCTATCTGAGATAAAGGTTTAAGCCCTTTCCTTAAATCATTGTTCACCTGATAATATGTTTTTACACCTTAAGACAATATTCACAATGATATCACTTTTTTCACACTCTGAATAAGTCAACGTTTGTCTGATACCATTCTTTCAGCCCTGACTAAGATATCCTTCTCTCCACAACAAGCTTTCACACTCTTACCAAGACATTTCTTTTCGCCAGGAAACTATGCCTTCACAACGTTGTCAAGACATTGTTTGCTTGATACCATGCTTTTACACCCAGACTAAGCCATAGTTCGCCATGATACAATACTTTCACACCCTTACTCACCCAAACGTTGATCTCACTGGGTTTTTATATAAATGGAAATAAATATAAAATCAAATATCTGTGGATAAAATTTCCTTTTGTTAAAATACAATCCTCCAGTTCACTATCTCATTAAACAGTTAATGATATGAGGATAAGAAGTTGCAATTGGTGTAATATCTTTGGTCATTGCATTCAGCCATATTCCTCAAAACCATACGTAGAATTCCTACAGATACAAAAAGAGAATTAATGGATTTTCAAGGTCACTTTCCAATACAGTATCCATGAGTCCTCACATTTTAAAGGGGTGTGAAGAAAATTATTGCTGGTCTATTATAGAAAAAAGTATAATGCAAAATTTGGAATAATTTTTTTTTATCTTTGAAGTACCTCCCTGTGCAATTCATTTTGAAATAACAAAGAGCACGTTCGCTTTTATCAGTACTCAAACTATTCTAGGTGTTTTCTCTCTACAGTCTGTATTCAAACTATAAAGAATGAGTCTTCCATGTACTGCCTGTATTCAAACTATTCTAGGTGTTTTCTCTCTACAGTCTGTATTCAAACTATAAAGAATGAGTCTTCTATCCACTGCCTATATTCAAACTATTCTAGATGTTTTCTTTCTACAGTCTGTACTCAAACTATGAAGAATGAGTCTTCCATCTACTGCTTATATTCAAACTATTCTAGGTGTTTTCTCTCTACAGTCTGTACTCAAACTATGAAGAATGAGTCTTCCATCTACTGCCTATATTCAAACTATTCTAGGTGTTTTCTCTCTACAGTCTGTACTCAAACTATGAAGAATGAGTCTTCCATCTACTGCTTATATTCAAACTATTCTAGGTGTTTTCTCTCTACAGTCTGTACTCAAACTATAAAGAATGAGTCTTCTATCCACTGCCTATATTCAAACTATTCTAGATGTTTTCTTTCTACAGTCTGTACTCAAACTATGAAGAATGAGTCTTCTATCCACTGCCTATATTCAAACTATTCTAGGTGTTTTCTCTCTACAGTCTGTACTCAAACTATAAAGAATGAGTCTTCTATCCACTGCCTATATTCAAACTATTCTAGATGTTTTCTTTCTACAGTCTGTACTCAAACTATGAAGAATGAGTCTTCTATCCACTGCCTATATTCAAACTATTCTAGGTGTTTTCTCTCTACAGTCTGTACTCAAACTATGAAGAATGAGTCTTCCATCTACTGCTTATATTCAAACTATTCTAGGTGTTTTCTCTCTACAGTCTGTACTCAAACTATGAAGAATGAGTCTTCCATCTACTGCTTATATTCAAACTATTCTAGGTGTTTTCTCTCTACAGTCTGTACTCAAACTATGAAGAATGAGTCTTCCATCTACTGCTTATATTCAAACTATTCTAGGTGTTTTCTCTCTACAGTCTGTACTCAAACTATGAAGAATGAGTCTTCCATCTACTGCTTATATTCAAACTATTCTAGGTGTTTTCTCTCTACAGTCTGTACTCAAACTATGAAGAATGAGTCTTCCATCTACTGCTTATATTCAAACTATTCTAGGTGTTTTCTCTCTACAGTCTGTATTAAAACTATGAAGAATGCATCTTCTATCCACTGCCTATATTCAAACTATTATAGGTGTTTTCTCTCTACAGTCTGTATTCAAACTTTTCAGGGTGTTTTCTCTCTACAGTCTGTATTCAAACTATGAAGAATGCATCTTCTATCCACTGCCTATATTCAAACTATTATAGGTGTTTTCTCTCTACAGTCTGTATTCAAACTTTTCAGGGTGTTTTCTCTCTACTGCCTATATTCAAACTGTTCAGGGTGTTTTCACTGTTGTATTTATACTATTCAGGGTGATTCTTCCTTCTTCTGTTTATACAAATTATTCGTAATGGTTCTTTTCTTTACTGCCTGTTTTTATATTCGAATAATTATAAATGAGCCTTTTTCTTCTCTCTATTCAAAATGTTTGCTATTTTTTTAGGGTATTTAATTCATTATTATTTTTATTATCAACTCAAAATAATCCTCTTTCTTCGGCATGTTTAGTACGAGTCTTCCTTCTGTCAACCACAGAATACTGAGAGGCCATCTTCTGATAATTAAAATGTTCAAAATAATCTCAATGATGATGAAAATATAAAAACACCTATCCAGTTCCTTCTCATTACTAAAACTAAGCTACACATGGATTCAGAAGTATGCAACATATCACTTACATTTTTATAGTAAACAAGAAGATATCAGTTTGTTACAACTGTACTGTAATATCCCGGTCCTTGGACCGAGAAATACTATTCTTGTGACAAACTAGTTAATTCGCACACGTAAAGAATAAAATCGGCGTTTCTTATCTCATCAAGTACGATATTATCAATACCACGGATAACGTTAAACATTCTTACTGGAACTATATTCAACCGCGTAATTCTTCCCCTGCATTAGTTTCTAAAATATGTTGATATTATTATAATTTAAGTACTTTTGAACAAATAACATATTCCACTGAACAGTATTTATGTTATGTCAGTAATCTTTTACAAGATGGAAAATGAAGAAAAGAATTTATAAACCTTCTGTGTGTAACAGACGAGAAAAAAATCTCAAAACTGTCTTTAGGAGGGAAAACTATTCCGTTCCACGTGTTTTTACACGTTCTCCTATTAGCATCTGTTAACGAGGATATAAACCAATGACGTAAATGAACGGTAAACAGCATTGTATCGCCTGTAACTTTAACATCTTTACATGCAGAACAAGGGTCGTAAAATTTAAGAAAGATTTTTAATTATGACATCGAAATCTAACTTATTATTTATTGATTATGTGTTTATCTTTTTTTCGTTTTATGAAAAATACTATATTATAACATAATTCCCCCTGTGGGTGAGCAGTAAATGGGAAGACATAATGTTGAGAATCGATTTTATAGCACATACGGGCACAGCACAGATAGCCCATTGTGTAGCTTAGCGCTTAACAACAAACACTCCAGCAACAAAGCCACCGGTGTTGTACGATTAAACAATGTTGTTATCAAACAATATAATTTTAAATACTACTGTAGTGTCTAACAAAAGCACCAATTGTAATTTATGAAACAAAACTGAAATTTCACCACTGGTACTTTCGTGAGCACATATTTTAAAATGCATCTGGTATGAATAGCGTTAAAAGTACAGAGAATTTTGAGAACGTAGAATAACGTTTTTTTTTTATCAGACACTGCCACCTCTTCATTACAAAAAATAATTATATTCTACGTAAAATAGTAACTTAATTCGATAAATATATATACACACATTTTATTTCTGCACGGTTATTTTCACAGACTAAATACTTCGCTCAGGTTTAGATACACGCTTTAGTTCAGCAGTTCCTATTTAAAAAAAAAAACAAAAAAACATTTTTTCCCGCCTTTACGACCTTAATTTTAACTAACTACTTTAGGGTTGATAGCTATTTGTTTAAGCCAAGAAGGTTTACACACGGATGGGTTTACACGTGTGTCCGATTCGAACTCGCGACGCATGGGTTGTAAATCGAACGCCCTCAGCACCATGCTAGGATCTTTGAAACCTCGAGATAGGACAAAACACATGTAATCTAATATTGTTTGCTTGTTTGTGTATTAATTATATAATATTACATATATACGTATAAACGGGATTAGTGACTCCTATTCTCACAGTATCTGTACGTTTAAAGTGGATTAGTTACTCCTATTCCCAGAGTATCTGTACGTATAAAGTGGATTAGTGACTCCTATTCCCAGAGTATCTGTACGTATAAAGTGGATTAGTGACTCCTATTCTCAGAGTATCTGTACGTATAAAGTGGATTAGTGACTCCTATTTCCAGAGTATCTGTACGTATAAAGTGGATTAGTTACTCCTATTCCCAGAGTATCTGTACGTATAAAGTGGATTAGTTACTCCTATTCCCAGAGTATCTGTACGTATAAAGTGGATTAGTGACTCCTATTCCCAGAGTATCTGTACGTATAAAGTGGATTAGTTACTCCTATTCCCAGAGTATCTGTACGTATAAAGTGGATTAGTTACTCCTATTCCCAGAGTATCTGTACGTATAAAGTGGATTAGTTACTCCTATTCCCAGAGTATCTGTACGTATAAAGTGGATTAGTGACTTCTATTCCCAGAGTATCTGTACGTATAAAGTGGATTAGTGACGCCTATTCCCAGAGTATCTGTACGTATAAAGTGGATTAATGACTCCTATTCTCAGAGTATCTGTACGTATAAAGTGGATTAGTGACTCCTATTCCCAGAGTATCTGTACGTATAAAGTGGATTAATGACTCCTATTCTCAGAGTATCTGTACGTATAAAATGGATTAGTTACTCCTATTCCCAGAGTATCTGTACGTATAAAGTGGGTTAGTGACCCCTATTCTCAGAGTATCTGTACGTATAAACTGGATTAGCGACTCCTATTCTCAGAGTATATGTACGTATAAACGGGATTAGTGATCCCTATTCTCAGAGTATCTGTACGTATAAACTGGATTAGCGACTCCTATTCCCAGAGTATCTGTACGTATAAAGTGGATTAATGACTCCTATTTTCGCAACAGACTAGCAGTTATCTTGTCTAGACTGTAAATTCACGGTTCTTACCTAGCCTGTTGCTACACAAACATTCCTCGCACTATGGGATCATGAGTGCACTACAAAATAAAACAGACAAAGCCCACCCCACCGTTTATTATCTAAACCTAATTTAGTTACAAGTTTATTATCTAAAGTTAGTTTAGTTACAAGTTTATTATCTAAACCTAATTAAATTAAAATGTTTATTATCTAAAGTTAGTTTAGTTAAAACTTTATTATCTAAAGCTAGTTAAATTAAAAGATTTATTATCCAAAGTTAGTTAAATTTAAAAATTTTTGTTATCTAAAGCTAGTTAATTAAAAAGTTTATTATCTAAAGTTAGTTGAATTAAAATGTTTATTATCTAAAGCTAGTTGGATTAAAAGTTTATTATCTAAAGCTAGTTGGATAAAAAGTTTATTATCTAAAGCTAGTTTAGTTACAAGTTTATTATCTAAGGCTAGTTTAGTTAGAAGTTTATTATCTAAGGCTAGTTTAGTTACAAGTTTATTATCTAAAGCTAGTTAAATTAAAAAGTTTATTATCTAAAGCTAGTTAAATTAAAAAGTTTATTATCTAAAGCTAGTTAAATTAAAAAGTTTATTATCTAAAGCTAATTTACTTACAAGTTTATTATCTAAAGCTAGCTAAACTAAAAAGTTTGTTATCTAAACCTAGTTAAATTAAAAAGTTTGTTTTCTGAAGCTAGTTTAGTTACATGTTTATTATTTAAAGCTAGTTTGGTTACAAGTTTATTATCTGAAGCTAGTTAAATTAAAAAGTTTGTTACCTAAACCTAGTTAAATTAAAAAGTTTATTACTTATAGTGGGTTAAATGAAAAAGTTTATTATCTAAAGCTAGTTTAGTTAGAAGTTTATTATCTAAAACTAGTTTAGTTACAAGTTGGTTATCTAAAGCCGATTAATTTAAAAAGTTTATTGTCTACAACTAGTTTAGTAACAAGTATATTATTTAAAGCTAGTTTAATTACAAGTATATTATTTAAAGCTAGTTTAGTAACAAGTATAGGTAGTTAAAAAGTTTACAATTTTAAGCCAGTTAGATTTGAAAGTTTATTATATAAAGCTAGTTTAATTACAAGTTTATTGTTTGAAGCTAGTTTAATTACAAGTATATTGTTTAAAGCTAGTTTAGTTTAAAGTATATTGTTTAAATCTTGTTTAATTACAAGTATATTGTTTAAAGCTAGTTTAGTTTAAAGTATACTTCGTGTTTGATTGGTACGAAATAGAGAGAAGAAAATCATCGCCGAATCGATTATTTATACCAGTTTATGATATGTAGAACAAGCTACTTATCTAAAACACTTGTATTTTGTGGGTTGAAACGGTTTTCTTTTAGTCTTGATGAAATAATTGAAATCTGTGAAAGTGTATTCAGCGTTTTGAAACAGCTATTGTTTTTCTTCCTACACAATTTTTCTAGCAGTTTGGTTTGAATTTCGAGTAAAGCTACACGAGGGCTATCTACACTTGCCGTTCCTAATTAGCAATGAAAGACTTGAGAGAAGACAGCTGGTCATCACTACCCACCTTCAACTCTTGGGCTACTCTTTTATAAACAAATAGTGAAACTGACCATATAATTATAACACCACCGCTGCTGAAAGGGCGAGTCTATTTGGTGGAAGGGAGATTCGAACCCGCGACCCTCAGGCTTGGAGTCAAGCGCCATAAACATCTAGCCATGTCGGGCTTTTTTTGCTACGATAAGATATTGTTTGTTTGTTTTTTACCTAAGTGCACTATTGGCTGCCTTCGATCTGTTCGCAGTGGAGAATCGAGCTTCAGTATTTTGCTTTGTAAGTTCGTGAACTCATTGCTAACCCATTGCGGAAAAAAGTAGATAGAAAGACATAACTTGGACTCCGATCAAAAACTATCATCTTTCAAAATTTTTTATAGGAAAGACTGAACTTTGCTGGAGTTAGATATGGACAACAGCCAGGATATCATAAAAAATACATAGATTTTTTGGAAAAAAATGTTTAAGTGGCCTGAAGCAAAACGTTGATCTAAAACAGATGTTTAATCTTTGACTTTTAATAACACGGAATGAAACATTTTATATACGAGGAATCTAGAAAGGTTTATGAACATTTTATGTATCATATGATTATAATACATTAATTTCAAGAGCGAGGCTTCTTTTGAGACTCAACTATTCCTGTGTTCGTAAAAGTCGGTTAATACACGTTGTTACGTGGTTGAAGCGAGGCTTCTACATGAAATTAATTGCTTCTATATTTTACTCTTAAGAATCTTATAAGATAAGTCACGTTCGTAATTAGGATAGTGGTGCAAGCGAGGCAGTATTAGTATCTTCTGTTCTCTAAGAAAAGGAACAATAGTCGTTTGCGAAAGAGGAAAACTCCCACGGACCTCGCCCAGTATTAAGCGATGATTACGAACCTGACCACCCATCATTGTCGTGCTGCTTAGGTTGTAATCCCACCCCTTAACGCACGTAGTCTGGAGCAACAACGTGACTCGTGCATACGGCTCCAGTCCCTAGTGAGGCACCTCTGAAAGTAGTTATTATGTGAAATCTCTAAGATGCAGTGATACGTAATCAGAACCTCTCTTATAGTGGCTAGTCTTAGATTCTGACGTCAGATCCTAAAACCCAATTGGGTGAATTAGGTTTTTCTTGTATTCAAGTGTCCGTTGCTGGGCGGAGTCTTTATTCGAGGCACCAGAGGGCCGGTTTCCATAGGTATCGCAATAGCAATTATGAACCAGCATTATGATGAACTACAGTATTCAAGAAGATAATACTAGCAAAGTAAAACTTCCTCGAAGAGGAACCTATGTATTAGTTTCATAAAGCATTGATTTACTACGTGTAAGTTATGAGTCCTTGCTTATTATTCATTACAGGGTTAGTGTTCAGTTGTTTCACGGTCGCATTCCTCTCGAAAATTTACGACTCAACAAAATGATGATCCAAAGAATTCGTTTTAACAAGTTAACACAGAATTACCGAATGGCAAATAGCATACGTTTAAATGTAATCATTTTTCACCTGTTGAGAACGAAAAGGAAAAAGAAAAAAGTATGATATACAGGATGGCACAAAAAAAATAGACCCACATTTCGAACCCTTATAATACTATAGCAAGTGAACGTACTGGGCAGCAAATACCTTTCTTAACATTTCATACAACTTAACTTGCCATACACTACCGTATCTTTAGAGATGTTCAAATTGAAATACACCAGCATAAAAACAATCATGACGTCAACAAAAGAGTGCTGACGTATTATCACATAATTTTCAACTATTATTTGATGGAAAGTACTTATGATCCGTTGTTTCATTTCGTCAAATGGTTTTGGATTTATTTTTAAACATTCTCTAATATCATATGAAATAACAATAAAACTTTTAGAACCGATACATAGAGGATGCGTAACTAAAAGGAATGGAACTATTTTGTTTGGGGGGGGGGCACCCTGTATATCGTGATACTTTAACTTGCAGGCTTCAGAGTACTTTGAAGTGGATCAAGTTGGTAGTATTTGTGTAACTAAGCTGTATAAATTTAGAGCTTGCCCCAACACGGATAGTTTGAAGTGGCAAGACCAAAAAGGAAAAATAAATTCACCAGAAAATGCGCAGTTGCTACTTGTACTCTGAAAATCACCAGAATCATACGTATAAACAATAAGTATTTAGATGTTTGATTCTTTGATACAATGAAACACAACCATCTGCCATCTGGGTCATATGGTTGAGTATAACAAAAAGTACTCAGTACAACGTGGAGCATTACCATCTGTTTTACATGGTAAAGAATGACAAAAAGAAGTCACCAGAAGATGATGGTGTACCGTTTATGTTACATCGTAAAAAGTGACTTAAAACAGTCACTATAATGTGATGATCTTCCGCCTAGGTTACAATATAATTGAAAATGATATCTACTGAACCATAGAAATGGCCTTTACTCTTAAGAAATATTTTAAAAACGACAATAATTAAACATTGGAAAATAATCCTTTAGGTATTTGTTTGTTTGTTTTGAATTTCGCGCAAAGTTACACGAGGGCTATCTGCGCTAGCCGCCCCTAATTTAGCAGTGTAAGACTAGAGGGAAGGCAGCTAGCCATCACCACCCACCGTCAACTCTTGGGCTACTCTTTTACCAATGAATAGTGGGATTGATCATGACACTATAACACTCCCACAGTTGAAAGGACGAGCATATTTGATGTGACGGGGATTTGAGCCCGCGGCCCTCAGGTTACAAGTTGAGTGCCCTAACCATCTGTCTATGCCAGGTCCTTTTAGCTATGACGTGTATTAGAATTATGCATTTACACTTTGATAAGAAAACTTGAAAAATATCTCTCCAAAATGATTAATTTTCGGTTCCTTGTTCTACTCAAAATACTTGTTTAAACTTTGTCTCTTCTGCAATACAACAACAAAATTGAACAAACTTTCATTTGAAATAAGTTTAGTTACGTCGATTTGAGACAAGTCTCAGACAAAAAAAACAACAACAAACACGTAACTTTTCCAGATTATTTATCATTATTAATAATGCATTCCACAAATCAGACTGCATCCATACAGCATTTATCCTGTGAGTATAAGCGTTAATATAAATTTCAGTTTTATCACGTGATAACCTCACTGTAAAGACCAATCAAATAAATTTTAATGTAATTTAAATAAAAACACAAACTACTATAAAGCTGCCTTTACTGAAAGTTAGCAGCTTTCCTACCTCCACTCACGTTTCAATATTTTATTAAATTTTGTTATTTAAATCAAAATGCACGAAACGTTTTAAGTGTCAACCTAATGCGGTAGAGCCTTCGACTCACAATAATTAAGATAATAAGAGTACTAATTTGTAAAAAAAAACAACAACAACTAAAAACAACGCACGCCATCTTATTGATTCAGAAATGTGGCCATATTGAAAAGAACCGAGATAATTAGTTCAACCCGGTGATCACAGAGCGCACTCGTCGAAACAGTTTTTCAAATAAATTAAATTTAACAACAAAAAATTCCAATTTTTCAAAGCAATTAAATAATTATACGGTTTTCTTGTTAACGTTTTTAAAGAGAATGAACTTTTAACTAATTTCCCTAGGTGTTTTGGACAAAACCTCTACAAGAGGAAACTTTGAACTGTATATAATTTAATATAAAATAGAACTTCTGAAGAATTAGAGAGTAGTGTTGTTGTTTTCTAATTTAATATTCATTTTCACAACTAATTCTGTTTATCAAGAAAATTTTCTGTTTCTAAAACGTCTTAGTATGGCCAGGTGGTCAGGGCGCTCGGCTCGCAGATTCTAATCCCCATCTCACTAAATATGCTCGCCCTTTCAGCCGTGAGGGCGTTATAATATGAAGGTTAATTCGACTATTCGTTATTAAAGATTTGGCGGTTGGTGGTGGTGACTAACTGTCTTCCCACTAGTCTTACAAATTTCAATAAACTAGGCGTAAGTTTCACAAACAAACCTTTTCCAGCTGTAAGACGTCTCCGATATCTTACTGGTGGTTTACTGCCCCAAATTTTATACAAATTCAAGAAAACGTGACATTTTAATAGCCACAGATTCGGGAGAGTTTCAACACAACAATGAAACTCACACTTCTATTAAGTTTGTTGTTGTTTTTTTTAAATACAGAAAGCGGTTCACATAATTGTCAGTATTTAGTTTTGTTTTCATTAAACCAGTATTGTTTCTACTTCCAAATGATTTAATAAACTGACAACAACAACAAAAAACACGCTGAAAACGTTTGAAACTGAAAAGGAAAAACGCAGTTTGCTTCTCATCGGCTATTATTATTATTATTTCGAGGCTTAAATACGGTTAAGATTCCATTGTTTTATTTAGTTCTTAAAACCGATTAAAAAAGTGATGTGTATGACTTTAAGGACTTTAACTTAATATGTATTTACGTATTATCAGAAAATATACCAGCAGCATTTGTTAATCTGTCTATTAGGGTAAAGCTTCACAAATGATACTCAGTTCACTGTGCCAACCTTGTCGGATATCTTTTATATCCAAGCCCTGTCTATCTACATTTCTCGCTAAGTTTTGTTAAGGATTTTAAAATAGTGTTAATTCAAAATACATAAGATAAAATAATGTGAAATTTCATTTAATCCACAGATGTTCAAGTTAATGTATCATAAGGCTATCACACGTATAAACATAGTAATGAAAATCGAATAAAAAAAAACAGAAGTAGCATTGAACATAGAAACTACAGAGTGGAATAGGTATCTGTATATCTGTGGGTGGGGATACACAATCCACATTTCGTTATTACTAGCAACCAGCACAAGTATAGAGAATTTACAATATTATAATTTAAAATTAAAAATAAGAGAAAAAACCAAGATGTTCAAGTTTCAAATATCATAGCCCTCAGAGCTTATAACACTAGCAATCGAGTTTTGATACTTTTAGCAGTCACAGCTCATATAGCCCACTGTGTAGCTTAGTACTTGACAAGAAATAAACAATGTCCTATCTGTGGAGGTTGGAATGCAGCTCGTATACTAAACACGTTTATTCTGTTGTTGTTCTGTGTTATTAGTAGGATTACAGGGTTTTACTCGTTGGAATACTAACACTAGGACCCCCCCTCCTTCTAACAGTCGAGCAGTCAATAGAGAGACAACTGTTATTTGGTTGAGAATGGAGTGAAGCAGTCGGTTCAGTCAATAAATAACCGTCTCTCCTAGACATCATGAAGAAACACGAGGAAAATACCTCCTCTGATTTGATTAGACTTCAAGTTTATTACAGAAATCCATTTGGATGTACTTTCTCCACTGAATAAAAATGCTTACCAGGAAATTCTAGCAATTACCCCGTACCGAATCTGGTAACAGATTACCAAAAGTTCTGTAAACCCTCTAGTGTTCTGTTTGATTTCTGCCACGCTCCTGTAACTTTTGAGCACCTGATAGAATACTTAAATAATGCTTCTCGATTTGTTATAGAGCATCCAAGGTTGCCCCTGGTGTAAGTCCCAGGATGTCCTATATGGACATATTTCTAATGTCTTATGGTTATGCTCCCCAGTGGCTCAGCGGTATGTCTGCGACTTACAACGCTAAAAACCGGGTTTTGATACCTGCGATGGGCAGAGCACAGACGGCCCATTGTGTAGCTTTGTGCTTAATTCAAACAACAACAACAACTTATGGTTACATTGTTGGATTATATGGCATCTTTACTAATTCATACACTAACCAGAGTGATAGTGGAAACAGTTCCTGGTCCAGCGTCAAGAAAAGACGTAAAGGTTTCTGATACTCGCGTAGGCCCAGTATACCCATTATTATGGGACGGTCAATCCCACTATTAGTTGGTAAAAGAGCAGCCCAAGTGTTGGTAATGGGTTGTGATGACTAGCTAGCTGCTTAATATCATCTATGAATAATACTGTTGTAAGCTATATCTATATAAATATAAAAGTATCACAGAATCACAGAAGTCGGAGGACGATTCGAACGTCTTACCAAGGACGATAGTTGTAGCATTCAGAGGTTTATGGTAATTTATTATTTTCATTATGCACGTAACCACAGTTTAAATTTGTCTAGAAATTAATATCCTGTGGTTAGTTGGTCAGTGGTTTGACGTATATGGTGATATGCTTAAACATGGTCTACCAGTGGCTCAGTGGTATGTCTGCGGACTTAGAACGTTATAAAAACGGTTTTGATTCTCACGGTGGGCACAGCACAGGTAACCCATTGTTTATCTTTGCGCTCAACTAAACAACAACGTAAATGTGATTGAAAATTAACATTAGAACAAAACGAATGTAAATAGTTTAGTGAGAACGTCTGATAAATGCAGATTTTTATTTTAAATGAAGCTTAATAGCCAGTTGTTGTCTGCCTTGTGTTGATTTCAAAGACACTTGTCTTTCTTTAAACAAGGTTGTGGTTTTGTTCTAAATACATCATAAAACGACTTCTTTTTTTCTTTTCGGAGAACAAAATGGCCTTGTCTTTTGTCAGATAAAAAAGACCACAGGGTTATTCAACAAAATATCAAAGTTTGCATTCTAAAGACTTAAACTGATTTTTCTAGGTTAGGCATGACATGAGGGGGAAGAGCTATACCCAGTTCTCTACAGATTACATCTAGAAGGCCACATGTTTTCTATGTCATTATACTTACTATTCAGTTGTTATCTGTTGTAAAACGATTGTATGTCCTGATAGCCCTCTAAGGTACCGTTGGATGATAAAGTCTAAGTGTTTTGGTAAAAACGAAAAATCTTAAAGATATGACGCAACACGTCATAGCTGTTTCAAATTAAGCCTAATTGAAGTGTTATTAAGAACTATGATCAAACGTCATTTAACTGCACATGTTATCAGGAATAAAATAATTCCAAAAGTAACAAACGAACAAGAAACATATGATGTCATAAAAGTATAAACCACAAAACTACACAATGAACTATCTATGCTGTGCCCATCGTAGGTATCTAAGCTCGAGTTTTAACGTTTTAAGCCCTGAGACTTAACGCTGAACCAGATGGGTGGGGAGTTTACGAACCAATTTGGTTGTTTGCCCTTAAATGTAAAGGTTCACAATAAAATATTTGTGCTGTGAACGCCATGGGTATCAAAACCCAATATATAGCTCTGTAAGCTTTCAGATTTACCACTTAACCACTGGAAGAAGAAAAAGCCTATTACAATAAACATTAATCAGTGACATATGATCACTATGAAACGTTAGTATAATGATTAGATACATCAGATATCTTAATTAATTTTTAGGGCTGACAAAGTTCTTCAAAACTTTGAAATGATAAGGTAGTTCTTTCCTCAGTTCTTCAAAACTTTGAAATGATAAGGTAGTTCTTTCCTTAGTTCTTCAAAACTTTGAAATGATAAGGTAGTTCTTTCCTTAGTTCTTCAAAACTTTGAAATGATAAGGTAGTTCTTTCCTTAGTTCTTCAAAACTTTGAAATGATAAGGTAGTTCTTTCCTTAGTTCTTCAAAACTTTGAAATGATAAGGTAGTTCTTTCCTTAGTTCTTCAAAACTTTGAAATGATAAGGTAGTTCTTTCCTTAGTTCTTCAAAACTTTGAAATGACAAGGTAGTTCTTTCCTTAGTTTTTCAAAACTTTGAAATGATAAGGTAGTTCTTTCCTTAGTTCTTCAAAACTTTGAAATGATAAGGTAGTTCTTTCCTTAGTTCTTCAAAACTTTGAAATGATAAGGTAGTTCTTTCCTTAGTTCTTCAAAACTTTGAAATGATAAGGTAGTTCTTTCCTTAGTTCTTCAAAACTTTGAAATGATAAGGTAGTTCTTTCCTTAGTTCTTCAAAACTTTGAAATGATAAGGTAGTTCTTTCCTTAGTTCTTCAAAACTTTGAAATGATAAGGTAGTTCTTTCCTTAGTTCTTCAAAACTTTGAAATGATAAGATAGTTCTTTCCTTAGTTCTTCAAAACTTTGAAATGATAAGGTAGTTCTTTCCTTAGTTCTTCAAAACTTTGAAATGATAAGGTAGTTCTTTCCTTAGTTCTTCAAAACTTTGAAATGACAAGGTAGTTCTTTCCTTAGTTCTTCAAAACTTTGAAATGATAAGGTAGTTCTTTCCTTAGTTCTTCAAAACTTTGAAATGATAAGGTAGTTCTTTCCTTAGTTCTTCAAAACTTTGAAATGACAAGGTAGTTCTTTCCTTAGTTTTTCAAAACTTTGAAATGATAAGGTAGTTCTTTCCTTAGTTCTTCAAAACATTGAAATAACAAGGTAGTTCTTTCCTTAGTTCTTCAAAACTTTGAAATGATAAGGTAGTTCTTCAAAACTTTGAAATGACAAGGTAGTTCTTTCCTTAGTTTAGCAACTGTAACACTATATATTAATATTTAATATCTGGAATCTACACTGGCTTCAGGCCTAGTTCTAAAGATGAACTACACTGGATGTCTACACTGATTAAAAGTTAATTTCAGGTTGAGCTCTTCCAGAGACAAAACTTAAATGATTTTTGTGCGTAGCGCCACCTAACAGTTTGAGATTAAGAAATATTAGTTATAATAAAGGACTTACCGGATAATGCCAGCTTAGTTCAGTGAGACCTTCTGCAATTTAAAAATTTTCTGCTTCTTTGCTGTTGGTCCATAACTATTTTTTAAATATTTTATACATGAATTATATTATAATGTTTACATGTTATCAAACATTTTGTAGCAAAAAACCAACAAATGTATTGTTTGGTTTGGTTTGTTGTGAATTTCGTGCAAAACTACTCGAGGGCTATCTGCGCTAGCCGTCCCTAATTTAGCAGTGTAAGACTAGAGGGAAAAGGCAGCTAGTCATCACCACCCACCGCCAACTCTTGGGCTACTCTTTTGCCAACGAATAATGGGATTGACCATCACATATAACACCCCCACGGCTGAAAGGGCGACTATGTTTGGAGTGAAAGGGATTCGAACCCACGACCCTCGGATTACGAGTCGCACGCCTTAACCACGTGACCATGCCGGGGCCCAAACAAATGTAATAACAGTTTATACCTTTCGGTCCCTAGTATACTTCGAATGATTTTATAATTAAGTGTGAACCGTAAGTAATTAACCTCTTTTTTTTTAAATGTAAATTCATTACTATTACATGCCCCCCTCAGTGTTACAGAGGTATATGCACGAACTTACAACGCTAGAAACTGGCTTTCGATACTTGTGGCGGGCATAGCACTCATAGCTCATTCTATAGTTTTTTGTTTAATTACAAACAAATAAGCAGTATTATTATACATTATTAGGGCTTCCCCTGATGAATCAACGGAAGTTCTGATGGTTTATAACGCTAAAATTAGGGTTTCGATAACTGTGGTGGTCAGAGCATTTATGGCTCATCTCATAGTTTTCTGCTTAACAATAAAAATGGTACTATAGGACACATCATCTTACAATTACTACTGCCTTTGAACAAACACTAACACCATGTTTGCTCAGATTCACGTGGCAATTTATCTTTAAAAAGTTGTTCACTTTTAAGCTTACCCCAAGCTATTTCTTATCCTGTTTTGGCTAAACCTTTGCCTGGTATTTAATAATAGTTTCCCCAAAGCAACTTTATCAACTGACGTCTCATTTTGTGACCAACTAGTAAAGTTATCTTATGTAGGATTAAACGCATTAATACAGTTTAATCAGTGAATGAGAGTTGATTTATATTAATTCCGAGTGACGTAAACGCTTGATTCTAAAGACGTAATGTTTGGTACTTTCGTATTGGACGGTACACTCAGCAACTCATAGGATAGTCGTGGCATCGTGGGTAGCGTGCTCGACTTTTAATCTGTGAATCGTGGGTTCGATTCCTATGACCAAACATGCACGCACTTTGAGTCGTGGAGGCATTATAATGTGACGACGAACTCCACTATTCGATTTTGCGATACGTGATGTTGACTAAATGTCTTCTCTCTAGTGTATTTCTTCTTAATTAGAAAAGGCTAGCTCAAATAATCCCTGAGTAGTTTTGATCGAATATAAAAGAAATAGGGGGCTAAAAGAGTCAGGTCAAAGACCCCGTGTTATAACTATACATGAGAGAAAGAAGAAACATGAACGCCACTCGAGATTGGCTGTCAGTTTTATAACGCATCTACCGAAAATGAGAGAGAAGCGTACACGCAGGGGTATACCGGGAGGCTTTAACCTTGGCTCTTCTGACCTACAAAAAAACGTGTTTATTCAAATTCAGGGTATATATTTTCACCATCTGTGACTTGCACTATTATAACACGTTTTATGAGATTTTATACGTAAACACCAAAGCTACAACGTGCTATTTGTAACACACCAAAGCTACAACGTGCTATCTGTAACACTTCCGGAACTGAATCATAAATGTTATACATCGTATTGGTAAAAGTATTAACAAATCCTTTATTTTGACAATCGATTTCTTGGCAAAATGTGCAACAAAATGGTTCCAAGATATAATATGTACATAATCCAATAGGCTGTTTCTCGATATGTAGTTTTAGTATCACCCCAGTGACACAACAGGATGTCTGTGGACTTATACTGTTAGAAACCGGGTGGGCAGAGCACACATAGTGATTTGTGTAACTTTGTGCTTAACTACAAATAACAATACCAGGTTATTACTTTGCAATATGTGTTTGAAAAAATTAGAAGGTGATAGAGATCTGAATTTATAACTAACAGTTCATAATTAAACAATAAAGAAAGTCTTCAATGAGCAATTGATATTTTCAATACTTTAGATAAGAGTAGTAAGTTTGCTGTCCCCAGATGTTATCAGAAATTCTAATGAGAAAGGAACAAACCTGTTCATTATTATATGACAAGCTTCCCCGATTATCTTAATCAGCCATCCATCTCAGACGTATGATGAAAAACGCCCTGTAATTTAGCTGCACGTTTTAATTTCATTACTTGCATAATAATCGAGAACAGAGGAACTCACGAAGAAAGTATCTTAACAAAATGTTGTACCGAACTGTTAAAATGTGTCTTTGTTGCAATCGATTCGTCCATACTCTAACTTCTTAAACCCGAACTATGGATCTCAGTAAATAAATAAAAATCCCTAATATATCTTTTAATGTGGTGTTCGACTTGCAACCTGCAGGATCGAATCCTTGTCCCACCAAAGTGTTCGTCCTTTCAGCCGTGGAGGCGTTATAATGTTACAGTTAAGACCACTATTCATTGGGCTCGGCATGGCCACCTGGTTAAGACGTTCGACTCGTAATCTGAGGGTCACGGGTTCGAATTAGGGACGGCTAGCGCAGATAGCATTCGTGTAGCTTTTACATGAAATTCGTAACAAATCAACATTAAAACTGTTTGATCAAAAAACATCCTATGTGACCATTGTAAGTGATAAATATGAGTTAATATATGAAAGATTTAATATTTAGCCGCGGCATAGCAGCTTATGGAGTTCCGCTGAGTTTGTTTTTGCTTGTTTTTTTTTTTTTTTCAAATACAAACGTTTAGCTCATAGCTCCATCATTTCTAGAACGATTTGAGATCTAATTACAGTTTTGGGGTCAGGAGATCAAAGCCTTTTGATTGTTATATTTGACCACACTTCGGGTTTTATAAACTGATTTATTTGTCTATTCTAACCGCGCTTAAAAGAATTTCTATTTGAGGGTAAGTTGGTAGAAATCCTTATGAGTACTAAACTCGAATTTGGTATACGCGCCCAATGCCTGTGCACAAAATGTGCTGCGATTAGTGACGATTCCCTCTTGTTTATTTTACCTTTACAAACTTTACGGAAATCCACGATACTTATCAATGGGAAAAATTTTAAACGAAATCTTTTATGTCCGTGTGTTTACATATGTATCAAAATTGATTGCAAATAATTATGAACACAAATAATAAGATGTGTTTAAATAAAAAATATTATGGTATTGCGGCAATTCTGTTCCTCCAACATAAATGCCACACGAAAAATGCGTAGAAACTAAATGTTTTGATTGATAAAGATTGCTATAAATCTGGGGATAATTAATTTGCTTTTTATTTACTCTGAGAAATTTTCACTCCACTGTTATCCTATAGGTGCGTTATAAGTGAAACGTTCAGACCTCACTATTCGAATGTTGGCGGTAGGTGATTTTGACTAGTTGCTTTCCCTCGAGTTTTAAGTTTCAAAATTGTAGTAGGTTATAGTGCAGATAATCTTTTTATAGCTTTGGAAGATTTTCCAAAACAACACATAAGGAATATTCAACAGTTATTTTTGAAACTACGAGAACGATCCTTGTATCCAGTTTCGGAGAACTAAATAATATGTAAGTTTATAACTATCAACATGTAATTTTACTGGTAAACTCTGTATGACAAAACGTTGTTTTTTGGTTTGTTTTATTTTTTTACAAGACGAGGAAGGATATTAAGAACTTACTTCTGCTAACTCCTTATATAATAATAATATATGGGTATTCATACACGTCAGACTCCTTATATAATAATAATATATGGGTATTCATACACGTCAGACTCCTTATATAATAATAATATATGGGTATTCATACACGTCAGACTTCTTATATAATAATAATATATGGGTATTCATACACGTCAGACTCCTTATATAATAATAATATATGGGTATTCATACTCGTCACACTCCTTATATAATAATAATATATGGGTATTCATACACGTCAGACTCCTTATATAATAATAATATATGGGTATTCATACACGTCAGACTCCTTATATAATAATAATATATGGGTATTCATACTCGTCACACTCCTTATATAATAATAATATATGGGTATTCATACTCGTCACACTCCTTATATAATAATAATATATGGGTATTCATACACGTCAGACTCCTTATATAATAATAATATATGGGTATTCATACACGTCAGACTCCTTATATAATAATAATATATGGGTATTCATACACGTCAGACTCCTTATATAATAATAATATATGGGTATTCATACACGTCAGACTTCTTATATAATAATAATATATGGGTATTCATACTCGTCACACTCCTTATATAATAATAATATATGGGTATTCATACTCGTCACACTCCTTATATAATAATAATATATGGGTATTCATACACGTCAGACTCCTTATATAATAATAATATATGGGTATTCATACACGTCAGACTCCTTATATAATAATAATATATGGGTATTCATACTCGTCACACTCCTTATATAATAATAATATATGGGTATTCATACACGTCAGACTCCTTATATAATAATAATATATGGGTATTCATACTCGTCACACTCCTTATATAATAATAATATATATAATAATATATGGGTATTCATACACGTCAGACTCCTTATATAATAATAATATGGGTATATGGGTATTCATACTCGTCACACTCCTTATATAATAATAATATATGGGTATTCATACTCGTTACACTCCTTATATAATAATAATATATGGGTATTCATACTCGTCACACTCCTTATATAATAATAATATATGGGTATTCATACTCGTCACACTCCTTATATAATAATAATATATGGGTATTCATACTCGTCACACTCCTTATATAATAATAATATATGGGTATTCATACACGTCAGACTCCTTATATAATAATAATATTATATGGGTATTCATATAATCGTCACACTCATACTCGTCACATATAATAATAATATATGGGTATTCATACACGTCAGACTCCTTATATAATAATAATATATGGGTATTCATACTCGTCACACTCCTTATATAATAATAATATATGGGTATTCATACACGTCAGATTCCTTATATAATAATAATATATGGGTATTCATACACGTCAGACTCCTTATATAATAATAATATATGGGTATTCATACACGTCAGACTCCTTATATAATAATAATATATGGGTGTTCATACACGTCAGACTCCTTATATAATATTAATGTATGGGTATTCATACACGTCAGACTCCTTATATAATAATAATATATGGGTTTTCATACACGTCAGACTCCTTATATAATAATAATATATGGGTATTCATACACGTCAGACTCCTTATATAATATTAATGTATGGGTATTCATACACGTCAGACTCCTTATATAATAATAATATATGGGTATTCATACTCGTCACACTCCTTATATAATAATAATATATGGGTATTCATACACGTCAGACTCCTTATATAATAATAATATATGGGTATTCATACACGTCAGACTCCTTATATAATATTAATGTATGGGTATTCATACTCGTCACACTCCTTATATAATAATAATATATGGGTATTCATACACGTCAGACTCCTTATATAATAATAATATATGGGTATTCATACTCGTCAGACTCCTTATATAATAATAATATATGGGTATTCATACACGTCAGACTTCTTATATAATAATAATATATGGGTATTCATACTCGTCACACTCCTTATATAATAATAATATATGGGTATTCATACACGTCAGACTCCTTATATAATAATAATATATGGGTATTCATACACGTCAGACTCCTTATATAATAATAATATATGGGTATTCATACTCGTCACACTCCTTATATAATAATAATATATGGGTATTCATACTCGTCACACTCCTTATATAATAATAATATATGGGTATTCATACTCGTCACACTCCTTATATAATAATAATGTATGGGTATTCGTACACGTCGCACTGTTTCATATACGTCACACTGTATTAATGGTGAATTGAATATAAAAATGAAGTGTGAAAATCAGCAGCACTTATGGTACTTTCACTGCCACAATTGAACCCTAATCCACCAATATAACCTCACTATAAAGTTATAAACTCACGATCTAAACTTATATTAGAAGTGTACTAACAACAAATTACTTGTTTTAATGAATGTCAGTGATTTTATTGTTAATGAAATATTTACTTCTTTGTTTTACTACAGGTGTTTAACAATCCAGAAAATGTTATGAAAATATGTAGAGTAAACTTGAATGGAAGTCCCGAAATGTCATCTGTGGAGATCACGTACGGCGTTTACTTTCGTATTTTTTTGTGCAAAAGCATTGTTTGTTTGGTTGTAGGTTAAAAGTTAAGCGCAAAGCCATACAACGGGCTATCAATTGTGTGCCCAATGCTGGTATCAAAACCTGTGTTTGAGTGTTATAAACCTTCGAACTCTCTGCTGTACCGGCCCCCCGCTAGTACAGCGGTATGTCTCCGGTTTTACAACGCTCAAATCAGGGGTTCGATTCCCCTCGGTGGGCTGAGCAGATAGCCCGCTGTGGCTTTGCTGTAAGAAAAACACACACACACACACTCTGCTGTGCCACTGGAGGAAGAGGGGAATGACTTTTGCGTTTGAGAATACAAGAGAGTTCGACGAAAAAAAGTCACGTGACGTAATTCGTCGCGTTTCGATTTCGGGATTATAGTGGTGACGATTTCCTTGAAACCATATAATAGAATATATTTCTCGCCTTTCGAAACCGATATGCGGAAGGTAGTCTCCGCTGATACACACACACTCAACTCGTGTTGAGGTAGAACCTCAACTGGTGGGCCCAGTTGTGAAGGGTTTACTAAGGAATGAAGTTACTTATGTTAGCAACTGTTCTATTGATATGCAGCACCAGTTCTAAAGCGGCTACTATTTGATGATTAAAGACCAGTTTATGAAGTTAGAAATGTGAGAAAAAAATCCATGAAATAAAAAATCAGGACGTGAGCCATTCATAGCCATTTATATACACAAGCGCTTGACAGTTTATATTTTTAATACACACACATACCCGTATGTGTTTATGTGTGTGGAAAACGAACTGCAACATCTAATTAAATTAACCTATTTCACGATTTCTTTCTTTGGGTTTTAGCATTGTAGTGTATGTAACGTAACGGAGATTTTAAACAGAACTTAAACATTTGGATTTGATTAGGTTTGTCGTTTTGTTTGAATTTCGCGCAGAGCTACTCGAGGGCTATCTGCGCTAGCCGTCCATAATTTAGCAGTGTAAGACTAGAGGGAAAAGGCAGCTAGTCATCACCACCCACCGCCAACTCTTGGGCTACTCTTTTGCCAACGAATAGTGGGATTGAACATCACATATAACGCCCCCACGGCTGAAAGGGCGACTATGTTTGGAGTGAAGGGGATTCGAACCCACGACCCTCGGATTACGAGTCGCACGCCCCATAACCACGTGACCATGCCGTGTCTTGTCTTTTGTAAGCAAAGAGTTGCACAATGGGCTATATGTGCTCTGACCACTAGGGACCTAGTAAACTCGAACTTTTAAGCATTAGTTGATAAGTGTGCAGCGCCCACCAGAAGCATCTAATCCCAGTTTGTAGCGGTGTGAGTCCACAAACATCCTGCTGAGCCATTGTGGTGGTTATCGGCTTTAGAATACAAACAAATATACGAGTACTTGTATGTGATTATAAAACCTACTGCTTCACTTGTGTTGTAAACTTTATAAACATAACGAGCTCTTTAGGGCCTAGATCAACTGAAGTCTCGTAAAGTGGACAGCAAAAAGGTCAGTGGGTCATAAATAACCTTGAGAGCCGAAGTCGTCGGAAAGAGCCAGGCTAGAAAGGGGCTGATAATTGCTTTCTGTTTGAATTGCAAAGCGACCCAAACGAATATAGATTTCTGCGGTAATTACAGAGCCGAACAAATAAGAGTTACCAGCCGTCTTTCGTTTAAGCCGTTGCTTCCGTTCAACAATGAAGTGGATCGACAGCCGAAGTCTGTTTTGGCCTAACCCACCCGGGGGATGGGGGTGGTGTAGATTCACCTTCGGTGGTCAAGACCCCCCAGAGAAAGAAAGAAAAAAAAAAGTACTGCAAAAGCCAGCGAAAATAATCACTGGGCCATAGAAAGACAAATGTCGATTTACACAACACTATAAACAAAGAACTTTCGAGAAATAATTCTAGAATGTTCCTTAACATGATTGCCGACTTTACTATCATAATAACCTCTCTTTTTTTTCTTTTTTTTTTCCAGGTGTCACTGTAGCACTGTCGGAACGAAACTACTGGATTGATTTAAGAGCTCTATTGCTGGAAGTCTTTCGTGACTTCCTGTATTCAACACAACGGCTGTTTTAGTCCAGATAGGCCTAGAAAACAGTTACATGGAGCAATTACATAAAAATCTTGAGAAAAAAAACGTTTTCGAAACCAAAAACTGGCAAGTAAAAAGTTCACGTTCTTCCAAAGAAAATATATGTTGGTTCCAGATTGGGTGATCTGGATGAACTACTGTAACTGATTGGCAGGGTAATTGACCCGTCTCGTTGTTTGTTCCTTTTGTTTAGTCTCTTGTTTTTATTGTTGCTAGTAGCATTGTTATCTGTCTTTTCTATTCAGATAACTTGTAACAATTTGTAAAAATATGACTATGATAGTATAAGGTAATTGATGCAACTCTGTCGTTAGTTAAAAGTCTCTATTGTTACCATTAGTATCATTATATGCGTTTTGTACTTGTATAACTTGCAGGGACCTGTAAAAATATTGCTGACAAAGAAAATTGCTTACAATATGGTTACGTTCTAAGCTTTCTTTATCTGGCATAACGCTTGTCTAAAACTGTCTACTGTCTACGAAATATATAGGTGAAACATTTATCGGCCGCAACTGTAAACGTCATTTTATACGCTATTATATAGTTAAAAATTGAATAACCTAATAAAATGGGTTTGCTAACCAAAAAAGTACATTATTTCAATTTTATAAAAATATTTCCCTGTTCTCGCGCCCTCTAAAGGATTTATTTTGCTCTAGTTCGAGCATCTGTTTTGATATTGAATAAGATAAAAATAGACAATTATATTTTTCAAGCACTATTCTGTCAGAAAAAAAAAAAGAAACTGGTTATATTTGGCATATTAAGTAAACTGACGTGAATCATACGGTTATATAAAAGGACGCTATATGAATTTTACCTGAATTATTAAATTAAATGTAGATACATTTCTGATGAATACTCACTTCGTCTTGCACATAATAAGATAGTAAATTAATCGTTCATAAAAGCAGTTTTTTTTTCCAAACGAATTGTTACCCTTAGCGACGAAATGTTCGGTGTGAATTAGCCATCAAAGTGTTTCATTTTGTTTAACAAGTTCGTTTATAAATAGTCATGTATAAACGCTAAATTATTTGGAACACAATAAGACTGAGGCCCAGTATGGTCAGGTGGTTAAAGCGCTCGACTCATAATACAAGGATCGCGGGTTCGATATCCAATTTCAACAAACATGCTCGCCCTTTCAGCCGCGGGAGTGCTATAATGTGATGATCAATCCCACTATTCATTGGTAAAAGAGTAGTCCAAGAGTTGGCGGTAGGTGGTGATGACTAGCTGCTTTCCCTCCAGTCTTACACAGCGAAATTAGGAGCAGCTAGCATGCATCGTTTCGCGAAATTCAAAAACAATCAAACATGACTGAATAATGAAGCCAACATTACAGCAAACAAGGTTCCATAAGTTTTTTTTTTTAATTTTGCGCAAAGCTACTCAAGGGCTATCTGCGCTAGTCGTCCCTAATTTAGCAGTGTAAGACTAGAGGGAAGGCAGCTAGTCATCACCACCCACCGCCAACTCTTGGGCTACTCTTTTACCCCAACGAATAGTGGGATTGACCGTCACTCGCACAGCTGGGAAGACGAGCATGTTTGGTGCGACCGGAATTCGAACCCGCGACCCTCCGATTACGAGTCAAACGCCTTAACACACTTGGCCATGCCGGGCCCCGTTCCATAAAATTAATTTATCCAAGCAGTAATTGCGTATAACCTCGTTCAATTTAGCGTACCACTAATTCAGTGATAGGATCTTCTTTGTGAACAGTCTTTCCATCAAAGAAGATCTCAGCTCGTTTGAGGTGTTTATTGTTTAATAACATGGTGAATGAAAACATTCCGCTTCTTCCAGATATGTTCTGTGACGTGTTTAGATTAAGTCGTTTGTTTGATTTTGAATTTCGCGCAAAGTTACACGAGGGCTATCTGCGCTAGCCGTCCCTAATTTAGCAATGTGAGACTAGAGTGAAAGGCAGCTAGTCATCACCACCCACTGCCAACTTTTGGACTACTCTTTTACCAACGAATGGTGGGATTGACCGACACATTATAACACTCCCACGGCATGTTTGGTATGAAGGGGATTCGAACCCACGACCCTCGGATTGGATTAATCGTAAGTTCATCGTTTCAAAATCAATGTTATCACGATCTCCCCAATCGAGATAAAATATCGTTCCTTAGTTTTATTAGCTAAAATTTTTTTCTATAATGTTAATAATATTTTTATTTGAAAAAGTACTTTGGAAAATTGATATATCGAATTTTCGAAACTTGTGTGTGTTTAACAAGTAATTTAAATTGGTTATTCTATGATTAAACCATTCCTTTCGAAAATGTATATTTCGTTTCCTCAGATAACTTTGACCTCTTCTTATGAACTATCTGAAGCGACATCTATCGATTTCTTTGTCAGGCAGGCGTTTACAAACAATAACTTAAAGCGCTTTGAACAGTTTACTCCTGGAGAAAAGACCTAATATCTTTAACCCTTTTTAAACACGTTTGCCTGAACTATTTACGCACGATATTTGTTGCAAGTACATTCTGATTGGTTACAATGACATATGAGTCACACACACCCACACAATGTAATTAGAAACAACGTAAATATTACTGTTTTTTTTGTGTGTGATGACGAGAAACTCACTTGAAGTGAAAATATATCTCAGGACGACTGATATGGGTATTAACACTTTACTAATAAAGCAGAGAACAACGTTTCGACCTTTTTAGGTCGTCTTTAGGTCGAAACGTTGTTCTCTGCTTTATTAGTAAAAGTGTTAGTGTGTGTATGTCTTTCTTATAACAAAACCACATCGGGCTATATGCTGAGCCGACCGAGGGGAAGCTAACCCCTGATTTTAGCGTTGTAAATCCGTAGTTTTACCGCTGTACTGGCGGGGGGCAAAAGTGTTGATACCCATACCAACCGTCCTGAGATATAATTTTTTTTGTCGTTTCAAAACGCACAATAATTTTTTGGTCATTTATTTGCGCTAAGTATCAGACGAAAACGTTAAACTGCTCTGTGAATCTCACGGTTAGCTAATAATAAAAACAAGATGGTAATTTGAGGGTCATAACTTTTCAAAAAGTACCACTCTTCCCAGCGTTCCGTACACTAACTTTAAAAAGTACCACTCTTCCCGTACACTAATTTTAAAAAGTACCACTCTTCCCGTACACTAACTTTAAAAAGAATTTCATAATTTTCTTTTCATATATTCTGTTAGTAATCTTATTTCGCGTTTCACGTTTGGTCCATTGCTGAACAAAACATTTCTCTACTAATGCTCCCTGGTGGTGGCTCAACAGTAAGCTTGAAATATTATATCGCTAAAATTTGGGGCTGGTCGTCACAGGATAGATAGCCCATTATACAGCTTTGTCCTTAACAGAAACAACCCGTAAATTTTAAACCAATATTCACGTTACGTGTTAGGCTTTGAAGCAAGTCGTATATGGATTATTGTTACCATAGGCCATTCTGAGCAGATTTATTTACCCTAAGAAACACAGCTAAAACGTCTTTTAAACAGAAACAAGCATATATTTACTGTAATTGAAAAATATATTTTTGTGCCTTTCGAAATTGTACATCATCCAATATAGTTTTATTTTGATAAAATGGCAATTAATATATATATATGACAAAGACATTTAGTTCGTGATAGCAAAAAATTCCTTAATTTTGGAAAGTTTGCCCTCTAACCCCCAGTGGTTCAGCTACGAATATACGGGCTTAGGGCACTGAAAATCTGGTTTCGATACCCATGACGGAACGGACACAAACAACTCATTGTGTAACTTTGTACTTAACAGAATCAAAAACAAAATGTCTGCCAGATCAAATTTATAAGAGAATGATGAAACTCTAGCTGGGTGTACTTGTAAAAATTGAAAGGTCAAATATTAAAAATGTTAAAACACCAGCAAAGTGGACTTATAAAGATTAGAATACCAAATAAAAAATACGATAAAACTCTAGGTAGGTGGGCTTATTTGGGGCAGACAGTAATACATCTTTAATTGAGTTAATGTGGGGGAGACATTTAAACTGATTCGTACAAAAAACACTTTGTAGCCTCCATGCCGTCATAAAATTATACTGTTTCTAACACGACTATAGGAAGTCATCAACGTGATTCGGATCACTTCTTGCCAAAAACTGTAATTAACGGAGGTAAGGCCTAACATTTCGTTGTGGTTATGACGCTCGACTCTTACTCTAAGGTTCGAGGAATTGAATCCCGTTTTCGAATATGCTCATTCTTTCAACTGTGGGGGCTTTATAATTTAACAATCAGTTCCCTCTAGTCCTACACTGTTAAATTAGGGACTGCTAGCGCAGATAGCTCTCTTATATTTTTGCAGGAAATTCAAAAACAAACAATAAGAGACAGAAAGATTAACATTTATCCCACAAGGATATAAAAGCAATAAATGTTCAGCAATCTTCGCCTGGAAGAAACACTGTCTTTCTAAAGTATCGTGAACCAATTACTAATTAATACGTTTCATTCTAATACACAAGGCATTACGTTTAGAAGTATTAAAATTACTTATGTCGATACAAACACAGCCAACTTGTTCAATAGTGCTTGTACAATATAATTTTTAGAACAATCTTTCTTTTGCAAGTCTTCCCATGAATTGGTTTTAATACTGTTTTTAGTATCAATATAATATCACGTTATAAAACATACATAACAGACTTACGTTTCATTGTTTGTTTGTGTTCAATCTAGTGCAAAACTACACGAGAGCTATGTATGTTAGACGTACCTAATTTAACACTGCAAGAGGGAAGGCAACTAGTGATCACCATCCACCGCCAACTCTTCGGCTACTCTTTTACCAACGAACAGTGGGATTGACGGTCACATTATAATGCCCTCACAGCTTAAAAGGCGAGCATGTTTGTTGCGACGGGAATTCGAGCCCGTGATAATCAGATTACAATATAAGCTCCCTAACCACCTAGAAATGCCAGGCCTTATGTTCTTACAAGAAAAACAAACATTTTACTTATTCGAACAAAATAATAATTTTTTTCGTTATATTCTTGCATTATGCGTGTTTGGCTGTGAATCCAAGGGTCTAATGTTCACGTCACGGTGCAACAAAATCACGTTTCACATTCAACGACTATGAGTGCGCTATAAGAGTGACTGTCAAATTCCACTATTTGGTTAGAGTAGGTCAAGAGTTGGCGGTGGGTGTTGCTCATTTCGCTTTTGTTTATTAGTTCAAATTAGGGACGGCTAATGCAAATAGCCCTTGTGTAGCTTTGCATGAATATCAGATAGTGGCAAACACTATGCTCTGGCGCCCCCTGGTACCTGAGCTGTAAACTTTAGATCTTACAAATTTTGTTGTCTAATCCATGCAATGGGTACAACACAGATATTCCTTTGTAGAGATTTGCATTTAACACACGCACGCACTGACTATGTTCACATATTATTTTGTATTTTTAATTTGAGGGACACATTATGCAACACACGGGCTAAACGACAGATGCCCCAGGGTTAGATAAGTTTTCTAGTTTTGGTGGTGATCTTTACAAGGAGGTGGAGGTAGGGGGGATTGATGGAGGAGAAAGACGAAGTAGTTGTAACAGTAAAGAAAGGGCAAATAGCCAGTAGCACCTATCGCCCTATAGGACTATTTTTAACCGGACAGTGGAGTTGACCGATATTTTTAAAAGGCGCCCATAGCTGAAAGTGGATAAACTTTTGCTTCTTGAACACTGTTGGGTGTATTTTATAGATTTTTGGCTGCTGATCACGAAAATCACATCCAAATTTACCCATCACATACTGTTTCATCAAAATCTTCAGTTTTGTCATGTTTCTTCTTATATTTGTGTCCAAAAATTTTCGTTTCTGTAAGAGACCTATGGATAATATTTTGTGCAGTCTGGGCATGTCCAGGCATGAAATCAGGCCAGGTTGGAAGCTGATCTGTAGAAGTATGCAGCTCGGGCATGCCTGGTCAGGCCTGAGCCAGCTTGACACTGTCTCAGCAGGCTATAAAAGTGGCTTGAATACACAGATGCTGCTCATTGGATTAATATTGACCTTATAGTGTGTACGTATTGTTTCATAATATAGCATTGCCTCAGTAGCACTGTAACAAGTAAGTTAGACATTATAGACGTTTTACAGGACGATTGGTGTCGGTCAGTATGTCTCGTCAATGTCGTAACAGCCGCGATACGTTCTGCTATATTTGTGGCGAGTATACGCTTGTTCATCAGAGACGCTCAATGACTGTTCTTGTGAAGAAAGCATATCATCTGTACTTCGGCTGTAAAATGGTGATCAAGACCAGGAATGGGTGCCTCACATTTGTTGTGCGACATCTGCTGGTGCTGTCTGTCTGTGAGCTTGGCTTAGAGGCACTCGAAAGACAATGCCGTTTGTTGTCCCGATGATATGGCGAGAACAGAAAGACCATGTGACGGACTGTTACTTCTGTTTCACTAATGTGTCTGGTTTGTCTGCCAAACACAAGAAGTTAATTGAATGCTTTAATCTGCCTTCAGCAATGAAACCCGTACCACATGACGACAGTCTTCCGAAACCACCAGAGGAATGGACCTTAGACGAACCAGATGAAGAAACTGCAATACAGGAAACTGGCAGTGACATTGATCCGGATTTTGAACCGTGCTCCTCAGGCGATCCGCATCTCATAACACAGTCAGAATTAAACGATCTGGTCAAGGACTTGGGCCTGTCAAAAGCAAAAGCCGAATTGCTTGGTTCGAGACTGCAGGAATGGTGTTTGCTGTAACCAGGTACGAAAATTTCTGTTTTTCGAAGTCTCCAAGATGACATAACCAAATTCTTTGCACACGTTGTTATCTCTCTTTCTGTGTGGACATCGAAGGACTGTTTTCTGCTTTAGGTTGTGACCAGGACCCTCAAGAGTGGCATCTCTATATTGATTTATCAATGTTAAGCCTCAAAGCTGTTCTGTTACACAATGACAACGTTCACCCTTCAATACCTGTTGGCTATGCAGCACACATGAAAGAAACCTGCGATACATTGGAAATGTTGCTGAAGCACATCCAGTACAGCAAGTACAACTGAAATATCTGTGGAGATCTGAGAGTCGTTGCTCTGTTACTGGGATTGCAGCTCGGCTATACAAAATACTGTTGTTTCATCTGTGAATGGGACAATCGTTCCAAAGAGTCACATTATTCTAGACAGAGCTGGCCACTCGGTAAAAAGTTAGTTCCACGACAGAAAAATGTGGCGCATGAATCGCTTTTCGACCCGGCAAAGATTTTTTTGCCTTCTCTTCGCATAAAATTGGTACTTATAAAGAATTTCGTGAAAGCAATGAACAAAGAAGGCGAAGGTTTTTGTTATTTAAGACAGATGTTCCCAAGAATAACTGAGGCCAAGATCAAAAGGGCATTTTTGTTGGTCCTCAGATCAGGCATGTTATGAGTGACAAGCAGTTCGAAGATCTGTTAGTTGGACCGGAAAAGATTGACTGGAAAGCCTTCAAAGACGTTGTTGACAATTTTCTTGGCAGTTACAGAGCCCCACATTACATTCAGCTGGTAGACAAACTTCTCAAAGCATACAAAACAATGAAGTGCAACATGTCATTTAAGATTTATTTCCACCACTCACACTTGGACTTCTTCCCTGCAAATCTCGGTGCTGTCAGTGACGAACACAGTGATAGGTTTCACTAGGACATTGCTACAATGAAAAAAACAATATCAGGAAAACTGGAATCCGTCAATGCTTGCTGACTACTGTTGGACACTGCAACGTGATGCACCGGACATTGAATACAAACGAAAATCAGGAGCAAAACACTTTTAATTATGTTGAACTTAATAGCGTATTAGAAACATAAACGCAATTAAATACGTTATTGCCGGTAAACAGTTAACTGTCTATTTCTCAGAGTACCTACGTGATGAAGCAAAACCAAAACTATGTTTGTACATACCCACCAGGTACCTGTCACAATCAGCAAAAACTTTTCAGGAAGCAAAACTTTTCAAAAAAATTGTTGTGCAGTGTAGCATTTTGAACGGTAAATCGCCGCCTGGAACCTTGAAACCTCCAAAATACAGTCAAACTCACTAATTAATTGGGTTATATGTGACCAAGAAAATTAAATTTGCAAACAATTTGTGAAAGTACAATCTGTTAAACCGTTTGAGGAATAGAAAATTTATTAATATAATTGAAGGGTGTTTTTCTTTCAAGTGTTTAAACACGAATTAACATAACGTCAACATCAGACTACAGTTTGTTTTTTGAATTTCGCGCAAAGCTCTTCGAGGGTTATTAGGGTTAACAATCCTTAATTTTGAAATGCAAGACAAGAGAGAAAGCAACTAGTCAACATTAGCTACTGCCAATTCTTGGGCTAGTCTTTGCCAAAATCTAATAGGACTCATTGCCATATTATTCGCTCACCAGTGCTTAATCACCGAGTGTATTCGGTGATGGGACTCGAATATAAGGCGATGCTCTATCTGTGAGGCCATTCTATACAATGTATGGGTACCTCTGATCCAATAAACATAGCTTCGATACAGTAAGACTTGTAAATCTTTCTAACACGTTTTTATTAACACTTCCATTAACGTGTTGCCACTTAGAAGAATGCAGTGGTAATTTTTCAGTCGCATTCCTATTGTAGTGCTACGTCACTTTTGTTTTAGATGTTGTAAGATGTAAAACACTTCAGGAATTTTCATCATTATCTCACTGTTGTAAAAAAAAAAAAAAGGTAGGATAAAGAAAAGTTTGACAAGGCTTAAGAATATATAGTTGAACACAACTACTCAATAGAGAATTTTAAAGAGGATTCCTTATCTGGACATTACAAGTAACGTGCTTGTCGTTCTAAGAGGGAAACAGACAACTTAATAAAGCACGTGCACCAGTGCATATTTTTTTATGTTAGTGCCCGTTGTCTGTTACGTAAATGTTGATGGCTCCACATTTCATACTACTCGGCAATCTAAATAACGTCTTTTTTCTTTAAGTGATATTAAGTTGTATACTCATTTTAGAGAGAGAGATTCGAGTGAAACTGGAATAACAGGCTTTAGTTTAATCTAATTAGGCCTGTACACATGATACCTTGGATGGGAAATTTCGAATATCTCGCTCTCTCTACAGCCGAAACTGGGAACGATTTTAGTGCTGTTTAATACTAGAGGCGCAGTAGTTTTATTGCGAATTAAAACTCGCAGTCAAATGTCTAAGTGGATTTTGGCCCCCGTTGTACACTAGTTGCACGTGGCTACGACAGCAGCGCCTTATACCTGAACGACAGGAAAGTTTACGAATCAATTAAGTAAAGTGGCAGTCTGGCCTCGAGGGTAAAGGTAGCTAGTGTGTCATCTCAATCTATAAATGACATCCCCTAAATAACGGCCATTTGGTATTGCCCTTGTGGGACCACAGAGGGTTGCCGTACTTATAGATAACATCGTTATTTTGGCATATGCACTTCTCTTTCCATTTCCCTTGCACGTGCCAGCTGGGAACGCTCATTTTTGATCGCTAGCTAACGTTTGTCACAGAGTAATACCCAGGTTTAGGCCTGATCAAGTATCGTAATAGTCATAACACACTGACACGAAAGTCACAGCGCCCTTGTCTCTTTAAAGTAAGGCTTTCTGACAATTAGTGCGCGTCACGTGCATGTCATGCTTCGAGCGACACCTTGTGTGCCCTCCAAACTTTTGTCGTCAACGTTCACGTTCTATGCGCCATCTCTGAAGAGACACTTCCGTACAGTGAATTAAACTTCTACTCTTTGCTCACAGCGTGGTTTGCATGGTTCTGGCTATATTGCTAGTTAATAACAACAAACAAAAATTAAATGGAAGAAATACCACTAATGTTAGTTTCCTGAATCACTGTGGATACATAAAGTTTCGCCACAACAACCGAGAAAGATTCCATAGAATTTGTTTGTTTATGAATGTTACGCAAAGCTACACAAAAGCTATCTGTGCTAGTCGTCCCTAATTTAGCAGCGTAAGACTAGAGGGAAGGCAACTAGTCATTACCACCCACCGCCAACTCTTGGGTTACCCTTTTACCAACGAATAGTGGGATTGACCGTTACCTTATAATGCCCCCACAGCTGAAAGGGCGAGCATGTTTGGTGTGATGGGGACTCGAACCCGTGACCCTCAGATTACGAGTCTAGCGCCATGCTTCTATACAAAGACCTACAAACTCCGCATATAAGTTTTTTTTTTTGATAAATAAAATGACCATAGTTTAATATGAGCATCTTTAGTCTTAGTTTTATGTTAAACGAGGGCATGAAGTGTTTTAAGGTTTTTACAAAGATACTCGATAAAGTATGATGGTTTATTAATGTTCGAAATATTTTATCATTTCAAGTTTTTAACTTGATATGAACAAAGAAAATAATATTTGTAGTTAATTTACCACGTATTCATCAAGCTATTAACTTTCCATATGAAATGTTGGTGACATGTATACTTTTGTGCATGTTAGATAATTTGTTGTAGGTAAGAAAAACATCTATCTGGTCGACTATGGATCGAGTCGCTATAATCTTATTAACTGTCTTTATTTTACGATATTTGAACCTTAATGTATGAAAGATGAGTTAAAACTGTAAAATAAACCTTACTACGTTTGCCACTTGTCGCTAATCGTTAAGTTCGAAGACTTATAACACTAATAATCGGGTTACGAAACCCGTGGTTGGCTCAGTACAGATGGTCTAGTGTGTAGCTTTGTGTTTAACGATATACAAAAGAAAACATTTTATGCTAAAATGTGTGGTTTTTATCCCTGTGATAAGTATGACTCCGACAGCCCATTTGGCAGCGTTATGCTTAAACAACAAAACATTTCAAGATAAACTATTATCAACTAATATTTGCACAACAGACTTATAAGATTTACGTAAAACATTTTAGAGCTGGTTATTGCATACATCTATTCAATTTCCATGTTAAATATTAAAATATCACCATTCACTAGTCCTTATTAGATCGTGATTCAATGACCCAGATCGCCATTCACTAGTCCTAATTAGATCGTGATTCAATGGACCACATCGCCATTCACTAGTTCTTATTAGATCGTGATTCAATGGACCACATCGTAATTCACTAGTCCTTATTAAATCGTGATTCAATGAACTGCATCGTCATTTACTAGTCCTTATTAGATCGTTATTCGATGGACCACATCACCATTCACTAGTTCTTATTAGATCGATATTCGATGGACCACATAATTTTGTTGTTGTTGGTGGTGGTGGTAACTGGGTTCATTTATTTTTGCAATAGTCTTGAACAACTATAGTCTACTCGTTGCAATGTTCTTTGCAAGATATAACTGAAGTTGGGTATTGAATGTCTATCAGTTGGTTTATTTGTTGAGTAAAATTGGTCTTTATCATACTGTATAACTGTCATCCTCCTCTGTCTGTCATTACATAGATGTGGTCACAACTCCTCTTCACGGTGAACGTTTTATTCAACTTTTCTATTATAAATAATGCCGACCGATCAATGTTTTGGAATGACCTAATAACGAAATCGTCCTGACCATTACGGCATCACCCACTGTCACGCCAGACCGACTGTAAATCTGACTGTTCCAGTAATTTCTAGTGCCGCAGGAAACACCTGGAACATCGTACGGTCAGCCTAATACGTATCTGCAGGCCAGGTTTCACAGGTCCTAATAAAGTGTTTTGATTGTTTGTTGTTAAGCACACCGCGGGTATCAATATTTTTTTCAGCGCTTTAAGCCCTCAAATTTATTACTGAGCAAGCGGGGATACTAAAGAAAGGAACCAGCCAGAGTAAAAAATTCACGTGATTCACTGTTTTTATACTGTAGAATTATTGACTCATGTTTTTTTTTCGTAGGAATTTAAACATCGTATCACTTATTTAGGATAAGCAATAGGCTAAACCTCAATATTACACCTAAAACAAAAACATTTCGGTTTAATTATTTTGAAGCTCATATCAAACGAACGTAAAATAACACTTAGATTTACATTGCGCCAGCCTTAACGCAGTTTTGCTTGAATGTAGCAACCATGTTGAAAACACTAATTTAATATATCCCGTAATTGGAGATAACGCCAGTTGACTTCAGATGTAACCGATGAAGCCAAAGGCAAGAGAAAGAAGCTATCTAAGTCACGACAGCAGTTTGTACCTACACAAACACCCACGTGTTAAACCTGCATAGCATAGTTAGACACTTGTATCAGAGTTTACTCTAAGAATTCATTGGAAACATTTAGACAGGTCTTGTGTGCATGTTTAATTAGTTTGTCCAGATTAACTCGACACACTCTTTGTTGTTGGGTCACACAGCAATGACCTCTGTAAACAGATAATAATCATGAAAATGACACCAGGTTTGAGAACACAAAAATACGAAGAATAGAACTTACATATGGGTGTGAGTTACACGAGAATAACCACCTGACAAAATCAGCGACACTTTAGAAGTGTCCTAAACCATGCATGAGTCAATCGTCAGGAGTCATTAGTTGTCCAGTCAACTGGAATGGTCCGTCACGTATGACCATTTTTCTCTAAGCCGTTCGAAAGAAAATACTACCTTCTTAGTAATTTTCAAGCCGTCTCAGTTCTTAACGGCTAGAAAGGCCAGTAAGAAAAAAAAAATTATTGGGGACGAGCAAATCAAGTCGCCATCTGGAGTAGTCTGAAATTGTTAGTTTTATGAGAATCGACTATTAGGTTAGGTATTCAGTTGTTAATGTTTATCTTATATGTTGTTGCATAATGTTGACGACTGGTACATTTTCCAACGATAATATAAATTATTTGTTTTACTTTGGTAAAGATGGTTAAAAAAATCTTTGGAGTGTATCTTTTAGTATAAACATGTAAACTCATCACGTTGCAAGCACTAAAACTCTGTGCTGTGGATGTTATTAGAATTGTTAAAATGTTTTTAACTCATCGTCTTGGAGTGGAATGTTTGCTATTGTAACAATATTGTAAAGAACACACAATACTTAGACTATGTTCTCGCACTCATCTCCTGTCAATACTATTGTTTATTGCACTGTTCGAAAACAATTCAAACCCGTTTGTTGTTTCTTAAAGACTTGAACTACATTTTCAGTTATTTGCTTAGCAAAATGCCCTTTTTGAGAAACCTAAGGTTCTCTGGAACAAACGCCTTCTGAAGATAGAGAATTTGTGTACCCTCTTCTTCTTGCTCTGAAGTTACCTAATGTGTAACTACAATAATCAGTTTTCAATTCGGCTTAGTTTTCCTAAGTTCATAGAGCAAAATCCACCAAATATAAGTTCAACTTAATCCCTTTCTTTCTACCAGCGTTTAACCTTTGGGCAAAATCCTTCAAGTGACTCGTAGGTACAGCCCACCAAGTAAGAAATCATTTGTGAGGAAGTTAAGTAATAAATTCGTCCTTCTCTAAATTTCAAAATTTACACCATGTAAAAACAGTAGGAGGACGTGTTTTCAAAGTGATAGCTAGAATTTAGTTCACTTACATGTTAGAATTTATCATTAATCTGGTGTTGATATCAACCAGTTCTTGATGAAAGTCTGACCTATAGCTTCAGTAATTAAAAACAAACAAACAATTCAATTATTTTCTTATAAGAAAGTGACCTTTGGTTTCCGTATCTAAAAACAAATCAATGACTTTATAATAAAAGGATGGTCTTCAGTTTCGGTAATTATAAATATGTAAATAATTTTCTAAAGAGAGGATGACTTTTGGTTTCAGCATCTAAAGAACAGTTATCCATACTGTTACTGGTAAAAGATTTCTGTTCAGGGACAACAGCCGAAGGACATACTGTTACTGGTAAAAGATTTCTGTTCAGGGACAACAGCCGAAGGACATACTGTTACTGGTAAAAGATTTCTGTTCAGGGACAACAGCCGAAGGATATACTGTTACTGGTAAAAGATTTCTGTTCAGGGACAACAGCCGAAGGATATACTGTTACTGGTAAAAGATTTCTGTTCAGGGACAACAGCCGAAGGATATACTGGAGCGACTGTTTTGATCAAATTCTCATTAATATATGTGTAAAAACGGTTCGTTTGTGTTGATAAAATATTTTACGTAGAGGAGCGAACAGCGTTTCGACCTTCTTCGGTCATCGTCATTACTAATAAAGAAACAAACATAAACAAACGCAAAATTAAAGAAGCCTTACTTATACAACAACTTAAATCCAAAATAAACCAATACAAAAGAACACCTTTATAACTATATTAAAAATAATAAAATAAATAATATAAAATTATATATTCAAACATCTAACACCGCCCTCTACATTCCGACACTTAGTTACACAACCCCTTTCAAACTTGTGGTCAGCTTCCGGTCAGTTACCTCTTTCTTTGTGAACCTGACGATAACAGAAAAAGATTGAAACGTTGTTCGCTCCTCTACGTAAAATATTTTATCAACACAAACGAACCGTTTTTACATATATATTTCTCTACAAGTGGGTTTTCTCGACATCACTGAAATTCTCATTAAACTTCTGGAAAGTAATAGTATATTGCTCTGTTTTCTAAATTTTTACGTGGTATCTCACACTTTTCCATTTCTCTTCCAGCCTTCTGCGCAATCGTCTTTGGATGGTAAAGGATCTAATACACCTTTTTGCCAATCTCTTTTTGATTTCGAGAAACAGTTAGTGGTTTTCTGAAGAAATGTATCAGTAAACAGTATCACATGTATTCCTTGGTTATTTGTACCCTTGTTATTTGTGACAAATAAATATGATGTTTAATTTATCTGTTCTCATCTCGCTGTAGTTTGTATAACGTTTAAACTATTACACTTTTTAAGTTCCAAGCAACATTTGATTTTAAATAGAATTTATAGCTCTGAGATATAGTTATTTATCAGACAAGCATAAGGCCTAACATTTTTCGATATATTTTCAAGAAATATTGGGTTTGATTAAATAACTAATAATTACATTCAAGTTACTGACTAACAATCATTATTAATAGTATTTCAGATTAAAAAATACACGCCAAATTTAATGCAGACATGTAAGTTTTTTTACAGTTTACACAAAAGCGTTTAAAGATAATATCCTTATTTTTGGTTTACTGCAAAACTAAAACATTATCTACGTATTCCAGTAAAGGATTTGATGTAAGATAAAATTATTTTGTACTAGATATTGATGTATGCCTCACTTGACATGCAAACAATTCCAAAACACTTTTATTTTAAACAGTATGTATAGCTCTAAAGTATAGTGATTTATCAACCAACCTTTAGGCCTAGCGTATATTCAGTATATTTCTGGGAATATTAGGCTTACGTTCAACAACAACTATTTGACCAACCGTATTCATATACACAAGCAAAGGTACCCGTCCCCAGTGTTGAGAAAAATTTATTTTAATCTATCATTTCATATTATTTTATGGACTCTAAAAACAAACGTCAATTGTGTTGCGCTCTTGGCTTAATTTAGAGCCAAAACTCTGAACTACTTATACTATATATTGCAAAAAAATGATTTATGAGTATTTCAGTCCTGGGAAAGGCCCCCAGTGGCACAGCGGTGAGTCTGTGGACATACAACGCTGGAATCCTGGTTTCAATACTCGTGGTGGGCAAATCAAAGATAGCCTATGATCTAATTTTGTGCTTAATTTAAAAATCCAAGCAAACAAACAAAAACACTCATGTTAACAGCTGCTGCACAATAACATACAGTAAATCTGTAGTTTTCATTCTTTAAGTTACGTCACATGTGAATAATAGTGTGATTGGTTCCTAACAGTTTCATGTAGAGCACCTTCCTTGTGAAATGGCCCGGCATGGCCAGGTGGGTTAAGGCGTGCGACTCGCACACTGAGGGTCACCGGTTCGCATCCCTGTCGCACCAAACATGCTCGCCTTTTCAGCCGTGGGGGCGTTATGATGTGACGATCAATCCTACTATTCGTTGGTAAAATAGAGCCCAAGAGTCGGCGGTGGATGGTGATGACTAACTGCCTTCCCTCTAGTCTTAAACTGTTAAATTAGGCATGGCTAGCGCAGATAGCCCTCGAGTAACTTTGCGCGAAATTCAAAAACAAACAAACAAACAAATTCTTGTGAAATAAAATTTGGCGTCGACATTATTCATGTCTATTCTCTCGTCACTTCAAATGTGAATCTTGAGCTTTGTATGCGTGCACAGCTTTTCAAACGGTAGACAGACAAACACTCAAAGAGTCAACTCGATTCGCGACATCCACATATTAGTAAAAATAATAATGACAGATCGCAAGTTAATCGCCCGCTAATTATCTGGCCATACCGGGCCGGAAACTAAAGAAGCTAACACACAAAAAAAAGGAAATATGCAACTATTAGTATTCGACTGGAATATTATTCAAATTAATAATTTTCATACCGTATAAAACTATTTGGACATTTCAGTTGGAAAATACGTGTAACAGTAGTTATTAGTAATCTTTCAGTTTCAGGGAGTTTTTAAAAAGTAGAATTTTTCGTGAGAGATTTCACTCAGTTATTTTGTTATCGAACTTCACAAACAACAAAACAGTTGGTGGAACGTGTGGTTATTTTATCTTCTTCTATGAAACCGAAATATCTGCACGTTGAGTGAATTTCATGAATCGTCTCGAACCGTCATTTATTCTTTTAAAATCAAAACTCTTGCTTAAATCTTTGGGAGAGCATTGCCTATTGGTCAGTGTAACGACGGACCGCGTACTCAAGGATTTAGGTTCTGAGATTGGGTACTATCAAACGCCTTGGTACTTGAAGCTGCATTATAGGAGTGACAGTCAGTTTCGTGGTAAAGATCAATAACTCCAGACGGCGGACGTTACCGAGTAGTTGCCTTCCGCCTGGTTCAGGCTCAAAATTAAATTATTCTTGAACCATTAACCCCTTAGTGACACAAAGGTAAGCCATGGGTGCGTTATAGCAATTCCTTTAGTGTGGATGATGTATAGTGGGACGTAACATTCTTCTGATGAGTATTCAAAATAAGTGGAGAGCCGCTGATAGTCTTTCAGTCCTGCCATAATACAAATATAAATGTAGTTTTTGTTTAAATAAAAGAGCAAGGCTTTAACGTCAGACTCATCGGGTTAGAAACCAATATTTTGAGAAAAACTGGTTTCTCTTCAATATTCTGTTTGATATTTTAACAATAATAATCAAATAACGTTCCTTATGCACTTAGTTTATTGGATTTTAAATGTTCTTAAAATGCTGTGCATCTGTTACCTATTTATACGAAAGAAAACGTACTCGACACTTTACACTACTGAAATGTAAGAATGAACACAACACTAAACACACACACACAAAGTGCTGGCTCGCTCTTCACCAAATTATGTTTGTTTCGAATTAACATCAACGAGATTAACGTAAGTTAGGATAAAAACATTTGCATCTTTTAATCTATTCGAGCAGCCTCATTTTGCACTGCAATGGGAAAGAGTACCGGACATGGGCTAATGATTAGTGAGTCAAGACTCTGAATTCGAGGATTCAGAGTTTGCAACCCCAGCCGAGAAAACGTGCTTCTCGCTTCGAAGCTGTGGATGTGCTATAATAGAACTTTCAAGCCTCACTACGATCAACTAGAGTTGTTCAAGAGTTGATGCAGGGTGACGTTAGCTAACTGCCCTCTCTCTAATCTGGTCTATCAGTCAAAAATTATGAATTGTTAAGTATCTTATTTGGATTTTTTTTAAACATACTAATAAGCATTAAATAACTAATCTAGCTATTAGCCATATTTTATATTTACTTAAAAGTTTGGTGTGTTTTGTTATATGAATCGAAATCTTCAAATGTGACGTATGCATGACCTAAATGACATTGTTAAATATTCCTAGCTTTGAACCATTGACGTAATAGAGAGAAGTAAAATCGGCGGCAGCCACAACCATAAAGAATTCCGTCTGATTATTTGGACCAATGACCGGATTAACAATCACTTTTATAATGTGCCCACGGACGAAAATTTGGAATGAATTTATCGGCATTGCGTTCAAATTTTGTACGACCTTGCGACCCGCAGCCGGGCACGCTAAACCACAGCGTCACGCACGCCTCTTGTTCTTTTATCATTGTTATCATTAATTCGAATACGTTTTACGGTGTATTTTAGGCTTAACTTCAAGATATCGTCATGAAATGTTTTTAGTGTTTTACGTTTATGATGTGCGTAGCTTCGTTTTGCTGCTATGCATCTTAACTTGATGGTTTAGAATAGGTTATCTTCGTGATGAAAGTGTTTAGTGCACGCCGTGAGATGTTATGGCTTATGCTATTCACGTTTTGCCGAACTGTGAAATAATGCACGAAATGTGCAAACACGGATACATTACACAATGTACAATGAATAACTAATCACTGTTCAGTTTAATCTTTTAACACAACAAGAATATTGTTTGCTGGTGAGCGCAAGGCCACACAATAGTGTGTCTGTGCATCGCCCACCACAAATGTCAAAACACGATTTTTAGCGATATGAACCTTCGAATGTACTGCTGAGCCATTTGATGCAACAAGCTTTAAATAGTGCGTATTTAAACCATTTCTTTGATTGTTTAGAATTTCGCGCAAAGCTACACGAAGGCTGTCTGCGCTAGCTGTCCCTAATTTAGCAGTGTAAGACTAGAGGGAAGGCAGCTAGTCATCACCACTCACCTACAGCTCTTGGCCTACTCTTTTACTAACAAATAGTGATTGACCGTCACGTTATAACGTCCCTACAACTGAAAGGGCGAACATGTTTGGTGTGACGATTGTTTAAATCATGTCGGAAAAAAAGTCTTGTTAGCTGCTATACAATAATGGTATTTGGCGTTGTTTTCTGCCTGAGGCTAAGCATGCGACACGTGGACTAAATATCCAGCAGAGATCCTAAAGTACGGGCTTAGCCTTCTATAGTACATAACTAACCAACGAAAGGAAAGAAAGCAATCAGCAGCATTATCCGCCTATACTGTCTCTTCTAATCAAACAGCAGGATCAACTATCACGATTATAATATACCAACAGCTCAAAGTGTGGAACGTTTTCTGCGGTTTATCGATGCTCGAGTTTTGGATCTTCCGGCCATTTTAAATTAACGTATTGTGGTTGGATAACACCGTTTATACACTTTGTATATACCGTCGACAGTTGAGCAACATAAGAGTGCAAGTACTGGATGGACAGTTGTAATTGTGTGTTCTGTGTATAATGAAAGCATGTTAAAAAAAATAAGAAAACGTATTTCAGACTCTAGTAAATAATGATATTAAAATGTTTCAGACTCCAGTAAATAATGATATTAAAATGTTTCAGACTCCAGTAAATAATGATATTAAAATGTTTCAGACTCCAGTAAATAATGATATTAAAGTGTTTCAGACTCCAGTAAATAATGATATTAAAATGTTTTAGACTCTAGTAAATAATGATATTAAAATGTTTCAGACTCCAGTAAATAATGATATTAAAATGTTTCAGACTCCAGTAAATAATGATATTAAAATGTTTTAGACTCTAGTAAATAATGATATTAAAATGTTTCAGACTCCAGTAAATAATTATATTAAAATGTTTTAGACTCCAGTAAATAAGGGTACAAAAAGTGTTTCAGGCTGCTAGTAAATAGGGATATAAATAAAAAGTGTTTATTAACCCATATAACTTAAATAAAAGGAAAGGACTAGTTCATAGTGTGAAACTCCCTAACAGATCAGGTAAACGTAACTAGTTAAATAATGCATCATCTCGACTTTACAATTAAAGGTTGTTATATGTAGCTGATGTCTATTAAATAAAACATTCTGGTACTTTTCTGTTATCATGAGATCTTGAGCTTCCATAGACGAGATTAATAGATGTAAGTTACAAATAATGTATATGTGTATCAATAGAATCAATCGGAACGCAGCGCTACTGTAAAGTTAACTTACATTTTGATAGCATGACATCATTTACTGATTTAGTAATGACACATCACTCAAAATTAGCACATCTGCGGTATTACTTCAGTCGCTTGTAGAAATAAAGCCACGTGCACCTTCGTCACCGTTCACGCGCAGATCGCGTGCACTATGAGTCCAGTTGCAAATTCAGTCATTAAGCCTTGTTAAGTAGACAATGCATTTTCAACGTCAATGAATGCGGGGCTGAACAAGACCGCTGGAACCACCCCTGGGTTGTGTTTATATTACTCTCCTGTACAAAATAACAAGCGAGCCAACATCATCGAATCTTGAAGGCTTATTGTATTAGATCAGTGCCCTCTAGTTTCTTAAAAGTCAACTTCTAAATAGGAGCAATTGTGATTAATGGAGTATGTAAGCAGTGGCAGCTGGTGGATTAAGGGTTCAGAGGTTTGATTGAACAATGCACATGCAGGGTTTATAGGCGTGAGAGAAGTTACTCACCATTTCACATATGGTGTCCCAGTTGGCTTCTCTGGCACGTAGGGTTTCATAATAGACGGGGTGTTCCGACCCACATTAACGTAGATACACATATTATATATATATATATATTAAACAGATTAAATTTAATCAGGTTTTACGTGTAGTGTTTGACGCAATGTGATGTTTGAATGCAAACATAGTTGTTTCCGTTCTTTATAAATAATATTTATTTCAAGAATTCGAAATAGAGTATCAGCGTAGACAGATAATGACATATGTTGGAGTTACGTTGAATTATAAACAGTGACCACAATATTTTTTTATTTTCTCGAATAAAAATACAGAAAAGAACTGTCTGCTGATGATCAGCACAATGCACGTTTGATGCCGTGATCGTCAGTTTGTTTGTTTGTTTGTTTTAGAATTTCGCACAAAGCTACTCGAGGGCTATCTGTGCTAGCCGTCCCTAATTTAGCAGTGTAAGACTAGAGGGAAGGCAGCTAGTCATCACCACCCACCGCCAACTCTTGGGCTACTCTTTTACAAACGAATAGTGGGATTGACCGTCACATTATAACGCCCCCACGGCTGGGAGGGCGAGCATGTTTGGCACGACTCGGGCGCGAACCCGTGACCCTCAGATTACGAAGCGCACGCCTTAACGCGCTAGGCTATGCCGGGTCCCACATTGGGCTATCTGCTCAGTCCCCGAGGGGAACCGAACCCACGTGATCGTCAGTAAATTCTATATGTAGTGATCAAGAATAATTGTATAATATACACTGACCACTGTGGTCTAGAATAGTGGTATAATATACACTGACTGGTTAAGAATAAATTCGACTATGTGTGCTGACTACTATGGTCAAGAATAATTGTGTAATATAAACTGACCACCGTAGTCGAGAATAAATTTCATTAAATGTCTTGGTCCTTGTCTAGTGTTGAGTGTTTCGTTTGTTATGCATTTTCTTCCTTACATGTAGCTTGATTTCTAAATATAATTTAATCTCGTGATTACTTTGTAAACATAACAGATGACATCCAGAAAATTATTATTCATTCTATTATTAAGAGTTCGTGGAAAAGGGGACTGAGAAATAAGGGACCAGGACTCGGTCCATTTTAATTTATTTTGTAAAATTATTAAAAACAAATTATTTGGTTGTTGATTTTTAGATTGGAACATTACAGATGTTAAGATGGCGAAGCCCAGAGTGGCACAGCGGAATATCTGCGGACTCACACCGCTAGAAATTGGGTTTCGATAACCGTGGTGATCAGAGCACAAGAAGCCCATTGTGTAACTTTGTGTTTAATTTTTAACAAACAAACTAAATAAAATGGTGAGATAAGTATCGCGGTGAAAGTGCTTGCTGGGATTCAGAAAACAAAAAACATAGAAAACAGTAACATTAGCGTAATTAAAGCTACTATTATTGTACTATTATCTATAAGGACAGCTCTTTGATTAACGCAGTAACACTAAACAAAACTAAATTAAAGAATCAAATTGTCCCCAGGATTAGGATGTTTGGGTCGAAGCTGTTAAGTACAGATTACGTCATTTCTTCTAGAAATTTCTCCACATTGCTGATTAAGAAATAATGTTTTTTACCTGACAAATATGAAACTATTTTTGTAACATACCTCGAGCTTATGCACTTATTACGTAGTTGTCATTACCCAAGGGGACCAGCATGGCCAGAAGTTTAAGGCGCATGACTCGTAATCTGAAGGTTGCGGGTTCGATTCTCGGTCACATCAAACATGCTTGCCCTTTCAGCAGTGAGGACGTTATAATGTGATGGTCGATTCCATTATTCGTTAGTAAAAGAGTAGCCCAAGAGTTGGCGGTGAGTGGTGATGACTAGCTGCCTTCCCTCTAGTTTTACACTGTTAAGTTAGGGACGGCTGGCGCAAACAGCTCTCGTGTAACTTTGCGCAAAATTCAAAACACGCAAACACGTATGAAAGGAGAATAATAAATACTAAGTTATATAGATTTTCAACTGGCAAAATTTCCCATTCTGAAACATAAATATTCTATCTGAAAACGTTTAGGGTATACAAGAAGACATTTTCACTACAGATGTTTAACTTTACAAACGGACTGTCACTGCTGTGCGTGTGTGGGCGTTAGATGAGCAAATATGAAAGACGTGGATATTAAAAACACTGCCTTTTACAGCCGATAAATAATAGTCGACTATTTGAAAGACCTCGAGTTTCTAGGTCTTTTGAAACTCACTTCAGTTTTTCGGTGGTCAGCTTAAACTAGTTGTTCCATCATTAAAACTATTATATTCTAACTCGTCACTCCAATCACAGATACGCACCTACATTATCACCAACCTTATTGTTTAAACGCTGGACACATTAGGAAACTGAAAACCATTTCGCCTGTATATCCTATCTTACTGGGTCTTTGATTCCGAACCAGAGAGTGTAAAACAACTAGAACGTTTCTAAAATATATTGAAGTTTCTATAAACTATTCCAAAACAAAAGTCACGATGGTGCACAAAAGAAACTTTCTTGTCTTGTTCTTACTCACAGGTTAGGCCTGGCATAGCCTGATGTTTAGAACCTTGGCTTGCGACCTGAACATGACTACCCTTTTAGTCGTGGAAGTGTTACAATGTTAAAGTCAATCCCACTATTTCTCTCTTCAAAATTATGAACAGATAGACCTCGAGTGTCTCCTTCTAAAATTAGAAACAAACAAACAACCTTTGTAACGTAACCAATTTTCATAATATATGTGATGGTGAATCAAAGAAAGAAGTGAACAAAAAACTGCACCATAACATATGTATGGTCCGTAAACAATTTTATATATATATTACAAAAGTTCCGTTCATATAACATTACATGTATATTTAAATTGTGACACAATAATGGTTGATCAGCGTATGACCAGTTCTACAATAAATTTTAAAACTCAAAATTCATTTTAAAACGTCCCCCGCTATTGCAGCGGTAAGTCTACGGATTTAACAACGCTAAAATTAGAGATTCGATTCCCCGCGGTCGGCTCAACAGATAGCTCGTTATGGCTTGGCTGTAAGAAAACCAACACATTTTAAAAATATTATGATGGCATGGTAATATAACCCTCGTATATCTAAAGATCACCAACTGTTTCATTGCTTTTAAAATTGTGGCATGAAGTTAACTTGATGTTGTTTAATTTTCTTTCGAATATCATAAGAAAAACGGGTTAATTTTAGCTACCTATTAGTAGAAAACTTCTTTATCACTTTTCACCTAGTGGCAGCTTATTAATTTTAACTGTGTGTTTTAGTTTCCCATCATGGTAGTCTTCTAAACAATTATATAATAAGACTCTAGGTGGGACTTGTGTCCTCTGGTAATTGGCGAACTGCTAGACCAGTTGTCACTAAACTAGTATTCAGAGACACCTATTTACTTCTTACATAATTTTGCAAAAGCTCTAAAGAGAACATTTATTTTTTTGTTTATGCGAACTTTTACGATAGTATCTGTTGAGTTATGAACCTGAAAATATTCAAACAATTTGATTACTATGAATTTGTGAAACAAACGCCTGTAACTTGATTGGAAATTCAATTAATTAATTACAACAGATTAGTGGTTTACAATGGAGTTTTTATACATATATATATATATATGGTAGGTAGATTAGAAATTAAATTAATTGTTGCTACTAACGATTTGTAACTAATACTGGAATGTTCGCAATTCCAGGATTTTAAAAGGTGAAGGAGTGGCAGAAGGACGAGCCTAGGGTCGAGGGTTTTTCTAATGATAAATACAAGCTCTGAAAACTAACTAGAGATTGGATAATTTTATGTTGGGTGGGCTTTCGTTGTGTAGGGTGGGCGTAGTAACTAAAGACGTTGTTTTCTGAGAAGTGTGGCTTATACTTAATTTTCTTAGTGAAAATGTTTGCATACGCAGACAACTCGCCACCAATAGGCGTCGGTATTGGTTACCAAGTTGTAAGGCTTAGTGAAATATTTTGTAAATTCAGTTTATCCTCAGTACTAGCGGACATTGTAAACATTGTAGTTATATCGACACCCATGAAGTACAATTTATTATTATTGTCAGTTCACTATAGTTAACACCACTGTGTTATATTCGGTTAACTACAGCAATTAACACTTAATCTGTGCGGATTAAAGGACAACATGCTCTATTGTCACTGCTTGTGATTAACACTGTCAAATTTCTGTTTAAGCCTATTTGCAAAGCTCGTATCCTAGCAACAGAATCCTTGCTACAAAACTAGTCTACGTAAGTTTCAACTGAACACACATTTCAGGCTGTACCCTCGTTACCGGTCATATATTGCAACGATAGTTGTAAAGAGGAATATATATATATAATCTATCAATAAACAACGCTCGATTGTATCGCTTTATTAGTTATAAAATGTCTAGGTTTAGGCTTATCTATTGAGCACAGGTGTTAAATAAAAATAAACCTGTTGTTGATGTTTTTCTCGATAAAACGCAGAACCTTCGTTAAAAATTTTACTTCGTTTTTTTTGTAAAGGACTAAGGTACATAATAGGCTGTTTGTACTATGTTCACCACATGTAAAGAAACCACATTTTTATGCTTACCGCACCACCGAGTCACTCGGGTGGGCGATTAATGTTATTAGAAAGGCTTTTAAAACTCATGTTATGAAATATTATTCACACGTTAATCGTTTTGAGGCTTTGACAAACAAAGAAATAGTGGCTCGTGACATGTTTCCCCGAGCAAAACTAAAAACAGCGTTAAACATTCGACATCGAGTTTCAACTTTAAACTCTAGATTCATATGAAACATTAAGTTAAATAAAAAAGACTGTGTCATGGCAAAGAATATAAATCGTCGTGAAAGCTGTTTCGTCTCTTAACTGTCTTTCTTCCTGGCCCCTGTTGTATTTTATAGTTCGAACGTTAGGAATATGTGTTGAGTGGTATCTGTCATGTCTGTTCTACTTATTTCGTGGTCGTACACGACAGCTTTGGTTTGCTAAGTTAATGCTTATATATAACGTTTGGTTGGGTTCGGATGTTATCTTACGCAAAATCCCTTCGAGCATTGCTGGATTGATAAGTTTATGTTCACGCCGAGAACTAATATAAAAACGTCACCTGGAAATACACCAGCACGACTGATGGCTCGAATGTGACAACGTTCTTCGCGGGTTAGACCGTCTTAGTGTTTAACCGCCAATGTTTCCAGAACCACGCGCTCGTCTTTTTCGCATTAAACACACAGAGAGTGACTCTCCGGTACCTCTGACGTCACTATCACTCAGTGTCACGTCATATGACATCACTAGGTGTGGAGCTCGTGTCCCTTCCCTCCAACTTCCCACCCCACCGTCATCCTTATCTCTACTTCTCATCGTCTGAGACTGGATCCTGTCGATAAGCCTAATTGAGGCGAAATGGAAAGGTTTTGTCGCCTTTGACGTGAGATACATCACGATGGGCAGATGAAAAAAGTCTAAAGAACCGCGCAGCCACTAATGACAGCAACAGATACTCGTGCGCTCTTACAGTGCGAACAGCATACAAAAGAAGTTTTTCATATAAGTGTATTACGGACAATTAATAAGTGAAATTTCAGAATGCTAACCCTCGTTTCTTCCTTGTCAAAATGGCATTGTTTTACAGATGGGTCACTTCATTTTCTTGATGGAAAGTCTTTAATGGGTTTCGACTATCTTACATACAAACTTATCATCAAGCGTGGATTTATTTAGGGGAATTCATTTCATTCACGTGAAAACACGTCCTCCAAGTAATTTTCTTTGCTTTTCTTCTTAACTTAAATTTTTGCTTTAAGGTTTTGACATTTTAATACGATAAACATGTTAAGAACTGCACGACAGTTTTTAATAGCTAATAGCCCTAAAGGAACACCGTGTGTTTGATTTCTCGCGTTGGTTTAAGGAAAACTATGTACAGTTATTTTTTCTTTAAAGCCAGTTTTATTAATAGTACTGGTTATTATATTTATTGTCATTCATGTTTTGTTTCTGGAGGGGAGCCAAAGTTAGCAATTTTGTATTATAGCCTTTACGACTCCGGAAAGGACGTTAGAAGGCTAACGAGAGATGCCTGAACAGACATTTCTTTTGTAGATCAGGTTTTCCAAGCTAACATGGAACTCATTTTTCCAACCACAAAATGGTAGATTATAGAGTTAATCTATGACACTTTTGCAGGAATCGAACCCTCAATTATACCACACTAGAGTAGAATGTTAAACCATAGAGGTCAATATTTAATATATGTATATACATATTTATTTCTTACCCTTATGAATATTATTTTACCACTATTAGTTTAGTGTTTGAATTTAGAAGCAACCTAAAAATTCTAAGCTTACCGAACCTCGAGAAACAGAACTTGGATTATGACCGAAAATGTCGATAATATTGAAAGTACCTAACTGATGAATCGATGCGCTCCATAAGATGTTAATTTACACAATTGTTTACTCCTGGTTACACTGGTACGTAATTATCTATACTATTTATAAAGTTATTTTATAACCCTGATCTCTTCTCTATTGATTTAATAAAAAGTTAGTGATACCTCAACTTCCATATTTATTTCACGAATAACAATGTGTTATAAGTAAAATAAACTCGGTATCTAAATAGATAATTTTAAGAGATGCAGTTTTATAAAGAAATTGCTGCTTGTTTTGTTTTACTGTCCAGTTTTCAAACAACTTTACTAAACTACGTTTCAAATTAAACATAGATTGAAACAAGAACATAAAATTAATGTTTGCCAGCCGGTTCCTTTGTTTCTTGATTGTCTATTCTTTTCATTGGTAACGACCTAATAATTATTAAGAGCCTCAAAAGACCGCCAATTGCCCTGAGCTGTTTAACTCTTGACAATTTTGTGGTCATTAGAACAATAGCTAGGATAACCATAGATAACTATAAACTTCTCATTCTTAAAAACTAAACAAAGACAGCTACTTAAAAAAATAGAAAGGTTTATTGGTGGCTTTTCTGTTCAATTTTAACATTGACATAAGGGAAAAAATGGCGTATAGCCATTACGGTTGCGCGACTGGATAGGGTTTTCAAAACGATATAATCATTACGAAATTCGTGTTTAAAAAAATGGCAGTTTGTGAACGTTAAGTGGATGTGAATTAACGAACGGAAACGTAACGGTAATACTATAGCTAAACTAATAAAAGCGTTGTATGCCTTGTATACTTTGTTCACTGAAACTCCTAATTAAATTAGTCTTGTACAACTTAGGAGTAAACCTATTATAATTAAAGTACAAACCTGTAAAAGAAATGGAAGCTCACGTTCTCCTTGATACACTACTGTGAATCGAATCTTTCTGTGTTTTCTACTTAAATAATTTAAAACGTTTTTGTACATATTGGTCGAACATAAGAATGGAATTTTTTAAATGTGAAACATATTATAAGAACACTTTTACAGGTTTGTACTTTAATTATAATAGCTTACTTCTTGAGATACATTAAATTAAGTTAAAATTTTAGTACATATATACCACACGAGATAAATAGTACTTCTATTAGTTTAGTTAAAGAATTTAATAACATTAACATTTTCTAGATAACAGACATTACTACTCATCTCACATAGAAAACTTTAATACGATGATAAAACAACATCTGCTCGTATATAGCAAAGCTCTGTTTTTCTTTCAACCTCATTTTCAGAATTTTTTGGTAAACTTTACTTACTCTGATTTGTAATAGTGGTCTTAGTTCATACAAAAGAAAAAAAAACGTAACCTTTGACCCTAAATCTTTTTCATACTTTAACTTCGTGTAGTCACGATTTTTTATTATAGTTAAAACTTACAGAAGTTCCTGTGTATTTTCCTTTAATCGTTTTTGATTTTTTTAGCGACGTTTAGAGCAAAACTCTTTTTTAAACTATAAATAGCTTTATTGTCAGTGTGAAATGTTGTCAGTACGTTTTATGAAATACACAAACTAGAAACAACAGTCCCATTGTTAATGTCAAACGTTGTCAGAACTTTTATAAAATACACAAACTAGAAACAACAGTCCCATTGTTAATGTCAAACGTTGTCAGTACGTTTTATGAAATACACAAACTAGAAACAACAGTCCCATTGTTAATGTCAAACGTTGTCAGAATTTTTTATAAAATACGCAAACTAGAAACAACAGTCCCATAGTTAATAACGAACTTTGTCAGAATTTTTTAAATAAAATATACAAACTAGAAATAACAGCTCCATTGTTAATGACGAACTTTGTCAGAATTTTTTAATGAAATATACAAACTAGAAACAACAGCTCCATTGTTAATGTCAAACGTTGTCAGAACTTTTAATGAAATATACAAACTAGAAACAACGGTCCATCGTTAATGGCAAACGTTGACAGAATTTTTTTTTTCTATGAAATACAATACACGAAATTTACATAGATTAGTTGTTACAATATAACAAGGCTAACGGAAACAGTGACAAAGTATTGACTGAAATAAATGTAATTAAAATATTAATAAAACAGATATATAACATAAAACACAGGTTATATGAAAATCTGAAAAAACATTAAAAGAAAACAAGAAAATGATAACGAAAAAAATGTTTGTTTTAAAACATACTTAAATACCAAAAATATTTTTTTTAATTACAGACGTTTAGGAATCGTTTAAAATTTCATTACTTGAGCCGTCCAAAACTTCCTTAACTAACTATGTTTTTTTTTGGTATTATCGTATTTATCATGTAACCGATTTTTTTTCACGTGATGATTGTTTTTGAAGACATAAAAAAGTTAATAGTAAAAGCACTTATAATTATAATTATAAGGCCTAATTCAAAATTCTTGCTTTCTTTTTTCTTTATTCTAATTCTTTGATTGGTGTTTGAGAGATCAAGTCGTGGGGAAGTTATTCTGAGACATCGAAACTGACGAGGCTGCACAACGTCGTTTGCATCACTCAGATTTAGTAACATTAAGTTGAGAAATGTCGCATTTATCGCTCAGGCTTAGTAACTTCAAATTGTAGAAAGTCGCTTGTGTCACTCAGATTTAGTAACATTAGGTTTTAGAATGTCGCTTGCATCACACAGATTTAGTAACTTGAGGTTGTAGAATGTAGCTTGCATCACTCAGATTTAGTAACATTAGGTTCTAGAATGTCGCTTGCAACACTCAGACTTATTAACATTGATTTGTAGAATGTCGCTTACATCACTCAGACTTCATAACGTCAGGCTGAAGACTGTTGCTGGCATCACACAAACTTAATATTTTTCGTTTCAAAGATGATGTTTGCATCAAGAAAAATCAAATAACATCAGATTTCATGTTAACAAAAAGTCATTTAACGGTACAACATTTGTACCTAACACTAATTATTCTTAGACGTGAGTTCATTAGTCTATTATTTAAGGATGAGTGGTAACCGTACAACTGTCTTTAACCTTTCTCAAAAGGAATTATACCGAACTTTTTCTTCCTTTTCCCTTTTATTTAAAATTATTCATTTGCTCGGACCACAACATGGCCAGGTGGTTAGGGCGCTTAACTCGTAACTTGAGGGTCGCGAATTCGAATCCCCAACACACCAGACATGGTGGCCCTTTCAACCATGGAGGCGTTATAATGTGATGGCCAGTCCCACTATTCGTTGGTAAAAGAGTACCCTAAAAGTTGGCGGTGGGTGGTGATGACTAGCTCCTTTCCTTCTAGTCTTACACTGCTAAATTATGGATGTCTAGCGCAGATAACCCTCGTGTAGCTATGCACGAAATTCAAAAACAAACAAACAAATCATCTGCCCCATTAGCCCACTTAAAATTCTGGCTGAAACCATTATAGGACAGTAAGGACTGGAAAACCCTTCAATTTGGCAAAAAAAAAAAAGACAATAAATATTTAAAAATCAAACTAGCACTAAATTTACACATTTATAACACTAAAACTCGGTCTTCGACACCCGTAGTGGACAGAACAAAAGTAACCCATTGTGCAGTTTTTTTGCCTCACAATAAATTAACGAAGTTATAAGTCTTCTAAATATAAGTTACATATAACTTTATGAGATTTTAATGGGTAAAATATTTATACAAATTAATGTGTAAAAGTAAACACCATTCGTTTTACCAACGAGTAATTTTAATTATTATCAGATTCAGTTAATATTAGCTAGGACTGACATTAGATCATTAGTTTAATTATATTAGTTTCATATTTAATTTATTTGTTACCGTGCCCATCGTGTATTTGCACGTGCGAGGTATTATTGTTGTCGAACTTTTGTGATTGCTGGGGTTAGCCAAGTAAGATTGGTGGCAAACGATTTTAGACAAACTACATGTTAAGTTTAGTTGTTATGTAACAATTGTCATGTTGGGCATTATTCCGCTTCTTATCTAATGTTATACATCTTCCTAAACAATTGTTTTTGTCTTTGACGTTAAATTGTTTTGTTTGGTGTGTTTTGGATTTCCACCAAAGCTCCATGTTCTAGTCTTTATGATGAGTATATTTAATTAGCTAAACTGACGGTTAGGTTGATTTTTGACTTTAAATACAAAGTATAACCTGATCGGTAACTGAGATTGTTTTGGAATTTCGCACAAAGCTACTCGAGGGCTATCTGTGCTAGCCGTCCCTAATTTAGCAGTGTAAGACTAGAGGGAAGGCAGCTAGTCATCACCACCCACCGCCAAATCTTGGGCTACTCTTTTACCAACGAATAGTGGGATTGATCGTCACATAATACGCCCGCACGGCTGGGAGGGCGAGCATGTTTGGCGCGACTCGGGCGCGAACCCGCGACCCTCAGATTACGAAGCGCACGCCTTAACGCGCTAGGCCATGCCGGGCCCCGGTAACTGAGAAAACACTTAAATGAAACTAAGCACACCGACATGATGAAATCATGTTGTGTTTATTTCACGTGAACACAGTTCTAAGTGTTTAGGTGAAATAAAATTGTTTCTCGGTGTTGCTTGAATACCTAAAGTGTTTATTAGAAATTATTATCTTTACGATTTAAGGAAAGAAATTCACTGAAATTTATAATACCTTTAAAATGTTTGATAAAGAAAGATGAAAAGAAACAGAAAACAAAGATTTGAAATGACCATAGAAGACTGGCTTGCTATTCCATATGAGAAACACCAGAACAAAATTCTGAAATGGTCAATGTGAAGAAAAACTATAAAATAAAAGTTTTAAAGTGAGTTGTTATTAAATATGAAGAAAAAAAGCAGAAAAAAATTCTGGGATCGTAAGAAAAAACGGGTGGATATTCAATGTGAAAAAAAACAACATAACAACAGAGTTCAGAAATGACCATATAAAGAAATTTTAAAAAGGTTGTTATTCGCTTTTATAGTCCGCCTCACATGTTTATAGGAAACGAGCGGTTTTTACTCTACAGTGTAGAAGGTGTTTCGTGTTCACGTGGTATTTATTTAAACACCGCAAACTCGACTTTATATTATCTTTATACTTACCCATACTTCGGAAGGGGGCGCTTTAAAACTTATGATTTTTAAAAAATCTTTATTTCTAAAACATTACATCAAGATATGAACACGAAACAGTATCCGCAACAGCTATATAAAGCGCTTATATGAGACTGAATTAATTATTTCGTCTTATAAATATTACATTTAAATTTTCAAAATTTGAAGATTTGTTCCGACCCGCGGTGTCCACGGAGCTGCAGGTAATGATAGGTATGGCGCCGATAGGAGCGCTAACTTTGTAATTCTGAAAAGTTGCGACGTTGTTGTTGGAAGTTTGAAAATTTTAGTGGTAGGGCCCTTGGGCACGTGGTCGTCGGTGCGTGGCTCGTAAAGAGCGAGGAATTGAATAATAGTTCTTTAATAGTCCTTAAACATCGCCATCTATCGACCTCTTCGAAGAATGAAGAATTATTGGTTTTTAATGGATGTATTCTCTTTGAGCTGAAGAAAGATGCGAGTCCCACAATTTAATTGTAATTCTAATAAAGACTTAAATCTACCGACAGTCAAGGTCACCAAGTAAAAAAAGAACACGTGAACACATGTTAATTTTCTTTCTCTTAAGTCGGTCTTTTTCTTTTAAAGATATAATTACTCTTAAAATTTTATTTGAAGTTGTAAACTATAACAGCAAAATAAATATATATGTTTTTTGTTATCTTTTACGATTTTCTGAGAACAAATCTTTTAAAATTCTTGATAAAACTTTTGACAACCCAAGTAGTCAGTTAAATAATTTTGTCCTCGGTCAACGAAAGACCAGATAAAGATTTATAAAGTGAAAACTTGATTTATCTTTCAAATTTAACAAAATATTTTCACGATCCTAGAACTATGCTTGATTACATTTTTACGTTTCGCTCGAAGTCAGATTCCATTTTATTCCAGTAAAACGAAGCGACAGTGATTTTCTGTAATTTATGTTCCTGAAACATTCCTTATCTGGAATGGTTAAAACATTCCACTTAGTATTGTTAACTTTTCCAAAGTAAAATGAAACAATAATAGGCAGAGTTAGATTTTATTACAACAATGATCTAAGAATATTTTGTTCGACCATTTTCCTCGTGCTAAAGTAGAGATTTCCAATTGTCTTCAGACATGGCTGTTTACATAAGAGTTACTACCTTATTGTATCCTTTGTTTGATTATTGTAATATGAGCTACTACCTTATTATATCTTTTGTTTTATTGTTGTAATATGAGCTACTAACTTATTGTATCCTTTGTTTTATTGTTGTAATACGAGCTACTATCTTATTGTATCCTCTGTTTCATTGTTGTAATACGAGCTACTACCTAATTCTATCCTTTGTTTTATTGTTGTAATATGAGCTGCTAACTTATTATATCCTTTGTTTTATTGTTGTAATATGAGCTGCTAACTTATTATATCCTTTGTTTTATTGTTGTAGTACGAGATACTGCCTTATTGTATCCTTTGTTTTATTGTTGTAATATGAGCTACTAACTTATTGTATCCTTTGTTTTACTGTTGTAGTACGAGATACTGCCTTATTTTATCCTTTGTTTTATTGTTGTAATATGAGCTGCTAACTTATTGTATCCTTTGTTTTACTGTTGTAATACAAATTATTACCTTATTGTATCCTTTGTTTTATTGTTGTAATATGAGCTACTAACTTATTGTATCCTTTGTTTTACTGTTGTAGTACGAGATACTGCCTTATTTTATCCTTTGTTTTATTGTTGTAATACGAGCTACTACCTAATTGTATCCTTTGTTTGATTGTTGTAATAATTCATAAAATTACTTTCATCGTGTAAACAGAAGATAAGAGAAAACTACAAATCATTTTCTTGATTTATTCGCGCAAGGTTGTCAAAGATTTACTTGCGTTAATTGTCCCGAATTTTGCGCTTACAGACTAAAAGAATGGCAGTAAGTCAACGCTAATGCTGCTTTAAACTAATAATCATGTCACCGAAAATGACTTTCTATTTGGTTATAGAAACATTATTAACAACTACACGCCTGGTTCCACTCCTTGCTTGTTGCGAGTTTAGTTTGGTTTGAATTTCGCCAGCCGTTATTAATTTAGCGGTGAGAAACTAGAGGGAAGACCAACCACCAACAATTCTTGGGCAATTCATGCGATTAATAGTAGGTCTGATCGTCACGTTATAATGTTCCCAAGACTGAAACGATAAGCATGTTTGGTAAGACGAGGATTAAACCCCCGATCTTCAGCTAGCGAGTCAAGTACCTTAACACCTGGTGACGTTATTGAATGTTTGAATAAAAAGACAACTTTACTATGGTGCACGAGGACTTATAGCTCTTTACAACTAATTGTGATATGTTATTCAGTGACAATACGAAATAATTTAATGTTTAGTTTTAGATTTTAAAAGTGCTCATAAGATGGACGTAATAATAAGAAGAGATGATCTCTGTGCTTTACACTGCTTTTAACCCGAAGTGACGATTCACACTGCTAGCACTTCATTCCACCAAACAAATCTTTTGTTACACTTCCCGAAACTGCCCTTTTCTCTCAATACGTCCCTGTAATTGTAACCCACTACACTTTACTGCTCTAATCTACTAATAGAATTTAACTGTCATTTTAATCCACTACACTTTACTGCTCTAATCTACTAATGGGATTTAACTGTCATTTTAACCCACTACACTTTACTGCTCTAATCTACTAATGAAATTTAACTGTCATTTTAACCCACTACACTTTACTGCATTAATCTACTAATGGGATTTAACTGTCATTTTAACCCACTACACTTTACTGCTCTAATCTACTAATGGGATTTAACTGTCATTCTAAACCACTACACTTTACTGCTCTAATCTACTAATGGGATTTAACTGTCATTCTAACCCACTACACCTTAATGCTCTAATCTACTTATGGGATTTAACTGTCATTTTTGTGTTTTACATAACGCGTCAATGCCTCTGTAAGTTTTAGTTTGGATTGAATTTCACTCAAAGCTACACGAAGGTTATCTTTGATAGCCTTTCCTAATTTAGAAGTGAAAAGAAGTAAAACAGTTATCACCACCCCCTGCCAACACTTGTCAACTTTTTAACCAACAAACAGTAGGATTAACCGTGACATTATAACGACCCCATGGCTGAAAGGGCGAGCACGTTTGGTGGGACGGGAATTCGAACCCGCGAACATCCACAGCTCCAAAATGTGGAACCCTTTATTTTTATATCAACGGGACACAAGCCACGGACCCTTCAGTATCTGGTATGCTAACCTCTTGACCACGAATTATCTTGAAAGAGTGATTTGTGTAAAATAAAATATCATTAAAAATATTTATATTTAGTTCAAAATAAGCAAACACTCACGCTCTTAGAGATTAGTAGACAGGTGACTGGATAAATGTTCTAGCACCTCTCGATAAATCGTCATATATTAAAATATTATATACAACACAATTGCATGGTATAATTAAAACATACATTTTGTTAAAAATCGCATTTTATTCACTTCACCTTACCTTGTAAGAAAATGCTTTGGGTTTTTGGAATAGTCTAAATGTATTTACATGAATATAATAATACTGTCTATTGTTTGTCCATGAAATTACTTATCTATATAAATGTAACAATACTATCTATGCAAAAACGGCTCGTTTGGGTTGAGAAAATATTTTACGTAGATGAGCGAACAACGTTCCGATCTTCTTCGGTCATCGTCAGGTTCACAAAGAAAGAAAGAGGTAACTGACCGGAAGCTGACCACATTTTTGGAAGGGGTTGTGTAACTGAGTGTCGGAATGTAGAGGGCGGTGTTATATGTTTGAATATATAATTTTATATTATTATATTATATTAAAACATGGACCCCTATTTCCCAATATTACATGTCCATTATTTTTAAAACAAGGACGCGTATTTCCCGATATTATATGTCCATTGTTTTGAAAACAAGGACCCGTATTTCCCGATATTATATGTCCATTGTTTTTAAAACAAGAACCCCTATTTCCCAATACTCTATGTCCATTGTTTTTAAAACAAGAACCCCTATTTCCCAATACTCTATGTCCATTGTTTTTTTATAACATGGACCCCTATTTCCCAATATTATATGTCTATTATTTTTAAAACAAGGACCCGTATTTCCCGATATATATGTCCATTATGTTTAAAACAAGGACACGTATTTCTCGATATTATTATCGTATTGTCATTTTGTTAAAGTCTAAAATACTTCGGTCTGTTCTACGAACTTTGTTCCCCCTTCCCAGTGGCTTAGAGGAAAATCTGTAAACTTATCACACTAAAAATCGAGTTTCGATTCCTGTGATGAGCAGACCACAGATAGCCCATTGTGTGCCAATGCGCCTGATAACAATCAATTCAAAACCGAACTATGTCAAGAAAAAATAATAATCTTTGATAGTGAAGAATAAGAAATTTACGAGCTATTTACTTGCCCCGTCGCACCAAACATCCTCGCCCTTTCAGCCGTGGCGGCATTACAATGTGACTGTCAATCCCACTATTCATTGGTAAAAGAGTAGCCCAAGAGTTGGCGATGGGTGGTGATGACTAGCTGCCTTCCCTCTAATCTTACACGACTAAATTAGGGATGACTAGCGCAGATAGCCATCGTGTAGCTTTGCGCGAAATCCAAAAAAACAACAACAAAAACAAATACTCGTCCCTTCATCCTTCTATCCCTTCACCCTTCTGTAGGAACTACTCCACAGGAGCTTACAAGCTACAATGAAGACTTGGTATCTGCTTAACATCTCAAAACTTAATGATAGTAGGTTAACTCCAGGCAAGAAACCCTGAATAACTGGGGCTCTGGTGACTTCAACATACTCCATTTAAATGGTAGAAGGCGTACACTGAATCAGATAACAGCAGTGTTTCAACAAACATTAAGAACCACTATATCGACTGTTTTCAAATAATGTTCGAAAATGTTCTGGTAAGAGTCATTGTATTTGTATGAAAGGAACTTTGATGACTTCAGTTTACTTGGTAAGGATGAAGTGTGACGAATGGTTAGGGAGAATTTGTCTGTTATTGTCGCCGTTAGTTTCACGTTAACCTTTGGGAAATCGGTCTTAACTCACAAAACTAAGAACTTATCTAATCGCTAATCCGGCCTTAACTATAAAAACTAGGCTTACGCTTAATACGTCTGTATTACTTAATTTAGTATATTTAAATCGGGAGATAGCATTAATAGCAAGTTGGCAATTTATAAAGTGATTTATGTTTGGAGGGAACATAGTACGTGTTTGACAGAACATCGTTCTGTCTTCTGCACGTGAGAAACATGTCGCATGTTCCTCATCCCTTCAAAAAAACAAAAACAAATAAATTAAAAGCGTATCTCAGAACGGCTGGTATGGGTATTAACACTTTTATTGATAAGCAGAGAACAACGTTTCGATCTTCCTGAAGATGACCTAGAAGGTCGAAACGTTGTTCTCTGCTTTATCAAGTGGGTATCTCGTCATCAAAAAACAACAAACCACTTCCTTGTGCTTATAAACTGTTCTTTGCCAATTTATCATTATATTAGGGTAATATGCTTTCATACTCAAGTACAATAGTATGATTAAAAATACCCGTCACATCAAACATGTTCGCCCTTTCATCCGTGGGGGCTTTATAATGTGACGGTCAATCCCACTGTTCGTTAGTAAAAGAGTAGCCCAAGATTTGGTGGTGGGTGGTGTTGACAATGGGTCTTTCCTCTTGTCTTACACTGCTAAATTAGGGACAGCTAGCGCAGATAGCCCTTGTGTAGCTTTGCGCGAAACTCAAAACAAACAAACCAAAAATACCCATAAATTCTTGCTTAAGCAACTTCAGTAACATTATCTCCAACCGCAATAACAGTTTACGTTTGTTGTACTTTTTATCACTAAGAAAGGCTTAGAGTCTTGTATTTGTGTCTGTCACAAGGTCGAACAAACTCAGGCATTTGCAGTTTGTAAATTAAGTGGTTGTGTCATTAGCATGTTTTACTTACTAACGACCAGATGTTTCCCACTGGGGGAAAAATAAAAGTCCACTAAGTATACATTAATCACCTCACATAAGCTGGTTGATATCTTAATGGATCTTACTTTATAGGTGACAACGACTTTGCTTTCCTAAAAGGGAGGGAATCTACAGGACAAAAAATATATAAAAGAAACTAAAATATTTTCATTTTTGGTTTTTGTTTAAAACATTTCTGACTGTCGGTCATAATAAATATAAAAACACTAAAATAATAATCACAATACAGTTGAAAATTCACGCCATCTGTTAATTTTGTGGATAAATCTATGTTGATAATTTCCAAGACGATTTTTATATGTTTAATAAATTATTTTCCGAGAAGGAAAAGATTGGAATATAAAAGAATAGCTGGATCCTTGGTGGATTTTCACTTATCTAACCGATTTTACTTTATGGGATCCAATATTATGGAATATAGCATTTTACTGGGAACAATACGGATTAGGAAATATTCGATTAACATGAAATTAGAGCAGACTGGACCTGAACATATGGACTACTTAGGAGGAAAGTCTTCTCGTGAGAGAACGTCACACTAATGACATTTTTCTAGCCACCTACTGGTTCTGCAGTACGTTTTCAAGTTTACGACGTTAAATATCAGGTTTTGATACCTGTTGTGGACACGGTACAGATAGCACACTGTAAAGTTTTGTGTTTTAAAGAATACAACACCAAACCCTTTGTGCAAAACTGTCTAATGCACTAAATCTGATCTGTGTTTGTGCACGGGGATTGTTATAGACTAATAAGGAATTATTAAACCAATCTCAGCTGGTCCTACCTTCAGAGAGTTATAAGATCTAATCTCTAGTAGACAACCAGATGTTTTTGATAGCTAAACTTTCCTTAACTCTTAAATCTCGTGTCCTTCGATGGGACGGCGGTAGGTCTACGAATTTACAATGCTAAAATATGAGGTTCGATCCCCCTCTGTGGACATAGCATATAGCTCAATATAGCTTTACTATAATAAACAAACTATATTAAAGTTCACCACTCACTCATAACCAATAGTTAATTTCGTGCAAAGCTTCATGACGGGAGGGCTATCTGCGCTGGCCGTCCCTAATTTAGCTTAGCAGTGTAAGACTAAAGTGAAGGCAACTGGTCATCACCACCCACCACCAACTTTTTGGCTTCTATTTTACTAACGAATAGTGGGATTGACTGTCACATTATAAAGCCTCCACAGCTAACAGAGCGAGCATGTTTAGATAGAATGAAGATTCGAACCCACGACCCTCAGATTACGAGTCGAGCGCCCTCATCATCTGACCATTAACGGTAACTTGTATTCAGTGTAACGTATAACTGTAATGACGCATACCATACTTGTTTGTTTGTGTTTTTATAATAACAGCTCCTTCCCACTTTATAACAGGACTTAGTATGACTTTTGCATTCTTTACCTTTATGCCAAACTGTTCGACGCCACTTATTGAAGCTTAACACGCTAAGAAAAGATAATCGAGTCTCGTTTTGATTGTCGTTGTCGATAGTGAAACTGCGTTAACGACACAGCTTCGGGGAGTTATATCCATCCATCTTTGGGAAGGAGGGAGGTGTCGTGAAGGGGATAACATGAAAGGAGGGTTCAGAAAGGTGCCGGTGACAAGTGATAAGCCTACCAAAACGTGTCAAAGTAACCGACATCGCTCTTTTTAGTCTTTTATACATAGCTTGAGCATTTTGTGTGTGTGTGCTTTCAACTACAACCACCAGAGTGTCAGCGGTCATTAAATGACAGAAGTGCTTCGCGAGAATTGCATATTCCTCATGTGTTGTACATTTGGAGGCGTTGAGCTGCATAACAAGCACTTACCTACCGATGTAGCTATAAAGACAATATGTTAATAAGCCTAACTTCACGTAAGAAAGAAGGACATTTTATCCAGAATGTGTGGGTAAGATGCAGACACACCGCAAGTCGATCTTTAAGAATAGGAATACGAAAAGATAAACGACTTTAAGCCTACAAACAAATTCATACTTTTTCTGCCAACTGTGTCGTAACTTTCAAATAATTAAACGATGTTTCTTGTGGATATTTGTGTAAAAAATAGCAGTACCATAGTTTATCTTCTTACTAGATTAGTTAAAGATCAAAACGAAACTTGTTTATGAAAACAATGTGGTTAATAAAAATTTATTCTCGCCAACTTACTGTATAATCAGAAATAATTCATTTAACTTTGAGTCGAGACTTTTCGGTGGTTGTACTATTCAGAAAGATAGAGTTCTATCTCTTGTGCTCAGTAATTATGTTTTTTAGAAAGTGTGTGCTTTCTTATAACAAAGCCTCATAGGGCTATCTGCTATGTAAACCGATGGGGAATCGATTCCCTGATTTTAGCGTTGTAAATTCCAAGACTTACTGCTGTTCTAGCTGGGGACATTTTCAGAAAGATATACTTTTACCTCTCGTGCTCGGTTGTTATACTCTTCAAAAATGTACACCTTTATCTCTTGTTCTCACGAGTTGTTCTCTTCAGAAAAATACACCTTTGTCACTCGTTTTCAATGGTTGTACTCTCCAAAAATATACACCTTTGTCTCTCGTTCTCAGTAGTTGTGCTCTTCAGAAAAATACACCTTTGTCTCTCGTTCTCAGTAGTTGTACTCGCCAGAAAGATAGACTTCTAGTATCTCGTGTTTGGTAGTTGTCCCTTTCAAAAAGATACACCTTTATCTTTTGTACAAAAATATTTTGCTTGAGGGAAGAGTTATCAACCAGCAAATGTGACTTTTAAACGTTCTAGAATAGAATCTGAGTGGTGGGGTTTTCCAAAAACCATGGAAAAGGGACTTTATAACTTTTCAGACCAGCATCTTTTCAGTGGAATATTTTACTTTTAAAGATGTGACTTCAAAAAATATTCTAACATTCTAAAGCATTTTACTATGAGTCACTTCTTTTGCGCCATTTTTGGTTTCAATATACGCTACTGGCCAAAATCTTAAGGCCAATGAACATAAAGAAAAAAATATGCATTTTGTGTTGTTAGACTGAACCACTTATTTGCGTAGAGCTTCGAAAGATGAAAATAAGAAAAGGGAACAAATAAAACCTTTTTTAGCATTTAATAGGGAAAATGTGAATACTATGAAATTAGCCTAAATACTAGCTTGTCAAAAGTTTAAAACCATACCAAAATGAAGTCCTAAACAGGGTAGAAAATGCCCAAGAAGTAGTGAGTTGCACGGCCGTAATTACGAATAACTTCAAACATTCGCTTTGGCATGGTCGATATAAGCGTTTACAGAAGGCTGGCTGGAATGTTATTCCAAGTGGTGAAAATGGCTTCACGAAAATCATGCACTGTCTGGAAATGACGTCCATTTCTAAAGACTTCACTTACCTTGCTCTCTCCAACATGCCTATGTAGCCAGCTGCTATTTGACGCTCCTGTAAACCTGAAGCTCCATTGTTCCATGGAAGGAGAAAGCACCCCAGATCATGATGGAACCTCTTTCACTGTGTCGTGTAGAAAATGTTTCCGGTGAGATATCCTTATCGTGCCAGTAATGTTGGAAGCCATCTGGACCATCCATGTTAAATTTTTTCTCATCAGAAAACAAAACTTTTCAACGCCCTATGTTTGGTGCTACTCAGCAAAGTTTAATCAAACTGTTTCGTGCTGTGGAAAAAGGCGTGGCCTTTGAAGATGTTTACGGTTTTTAAAGCCTTTCTCTCGCAGATGCTGTCTTATTGTTCTTGAGCTTCATTCTGCGTCTGTAAGGGCCTTAATCTGGTTCAACGATCGGCTTGTGTCTTGCCGGACAACCCGTCGAATTTCCTGCTCAACGCCGGCGAAATTTTCTTGGGCCGACCACTGGAAATTCTAGTTCCGTATCAATCAGGGTCTTTTAATAAACTTGCAACAGCAGTTTTACTACGTCCAATCTCACCAGCGATGTCACGTTGAGAGATCTTGCTTTTACAGTTCGACAATTCTGCCACGTTCAAACTCTGTCAACTTTTTAACCTTTGTCGTGTTTTTACCCAATGTAACACAGGAGATGTCAGTGGGAGATGTTTACAACGCTAATGCTTGAACACAAATGACTAAATTTTGTTACGTGTTTTCCGATTAACGCTTTGTTTCAGTATGGTCTTAAACTAATGACCAGCTAGTATTTGGGCTAATTTCATAGTGTTCACATTTTCCCTATTAAATGCTAAATTTTTTTTTTCTCTTTTCTTATTTTCATCTTTCGAAGCTCTACTCAAATAAGTTGTTGAGTCTGACAGCGCAAAATGCATATTTTGTCTTTATGTTTTTTGGCCTTAAGATTCTGGCTAGCAGTGTTTTTATGATATAAACTATAATTAACAATGAATCAATATTAACTCTAATTAACGATGAATTCACTTCAAATTTGATACGTATTGTTAGATTCTTCTAGAAAATAATTCATTTAATAATGATTGGCTTTTGTTTGTTTTAACATTTTGCACATAGCTACTCAAGGATAATATATGCATATATAGCCGCCGCTAATAACAGTTTGTTAACTTATACGGTAGATGTTAACATTCACCTGCCATGTTACTACTACTTTGTATAACTATTGCTCAACTGAATAGTTAGAATTTACAGTCAATTTTACAATGCTCCACAAAGCGAGGATCGAGTTCAGCGGTAACAGGACGCGAACCACAAATCATTGGATTCACAGTTTGGAGGTACCAAACTCTTGGCCAAACCCTACAGGACCTTTTCAAAACGTATTAGATAAACATACGTTAAACATAAATTATGTTCGCTTTTTTTAACAATAGAGGTTTTATAAATATTCAGCTGTTTACGGTTTGGTTTTCTTGATTTGTTTTAAATTTCGGGCAAAGCCACACGAGAAATATCTGTGATAGCCGCCCCTAATTTAGCAGTGTAAGCCTAGATGGAAGACTAGTGGGAAGGCAGCTAGTCGTCACCACCCACCGCCAACTCTTGGACTACTCTTTTATCAACGAATAGTGGGATTGACAGTAATATTTTAACGTATCCATGGCTGAAAGGGCGAGCATGTTTGGTGTAACGGGGATTTGAACTCTATCCTCAGATTACGAGTCGAGTGCCTTAACCACCTGGCCATGCCAGGCCAGGTGTTTACGGACTTACAACGCTAACATCCGGGGCTCGATTTCCCGTTATGGAAAGAATAACACAGATAACCTATTGTGTAGATTTGCGTTAAAACAAAACAAACAAAGATCTTTAGGTAGGGTCAAGGAAACATAAACTGCTCATATTATACAAAATTAAATTAACCAATCCTTAATGTCAGACATAACGTTGTTAATGATAAAATAAGTTTCATGAATCTTCTGCTAGTAGATTGTAATCGAAATCGTAATTTTTTAGTTACGTTATAATGTTGAAGAATAATTGCACTTTATGAGACAGTTGACCCTGAGCTCATGTTGCATTTCAAACAACATTCTCCATTATGGACCGTGTTTCTTCTAATGATAACCATAAATAAGCACTATTGCCCAATGCCACGTTTTCCAAAAGGACGAGATTAACTACAAATCTTGGACATACTTTCCACAGAATCGCCAGTATAAAAAGTTAAAAAAATCGATTGCAAACACATCTAGGAATGTGGTTGCCCGCGATCAAACAAGATGACTGGGATTCCAGTATCTCTGAGCACTTTTTGTGTGAAAACAACCGTTGATTTCAAGATGTACCTGAAAGTTTTAGGATATTTTTACTTCTAAGCCATCATTTATTTCAATACTTGTTTCGTTAACGTACCGAAAGGAATGCATCAGCCAGCTTCAATGTTCCATTCTGCTTTGAAGATTCTATTCTTTAGCTATTACCTTTACCTTGTTTTGTCAACATACCGGGAAAAATACATCAGGCAGCTTCAATGTTCCATTATGCTCTGAAGATTCTCTTCTTTAGCTATTACCTTTACCTTGTTTTGTTAACATACCGGGAAAAATACATCAGCCAGCTTCAATGTTTCATTTTGGTCTAAGGGTTCTTTCTCTTTTGTAACTATTACTTTCACCTTGTGAATAAGTGTGTTCCTACAGAATGGTTTTAGGTGTGGTTTTAGGGTACACTGCTGTCTCATACACTCTATTAAATGAATTTATTTTTCGTATGCTTGGAGATAATTGAAGGTTCCCTTCTTTTAAATGTGTCGTTTAGTTTAAGGTAGTTTAAGAGTCTCACTCTACAAATATCTGTCTCGTGACATATTCCCTCAGCCTCAAGGGTACCCATTGCGGTAGAGAAAGATAGAATGGGTGGAAAGTCGCTGTGAACCGAATATATAAGTGCTAAACATGTCGCCCGTGGCAATAGGGTTCGAAGTTTCTTGAGAAAATTTTACTGCATCAGCATATATAAACCTATCCTATAAATTATAATTAACCATTTGTACGAAAACGCTAATTTCAGTTTGAATGACCTCTGAATATTTGTTGAGAAGTACACAAAACAATAGAAAAATCTATAAGAATTCCAGTGACAAGACAAATAATAATATATGTAACTCATTATGAAAACAAGAACATTTATGAATCCTGGAAACATAAGTACATTTCTAAAAACAAGAAGTCTTTGCAGATATTTAGAAGCCCACTTCTCTTAATAAGTTGTTTGAGCATGTTTTTACTGGTAGTCTATATGATATCAAACTGAACTCTGTTAATAAGTTGTCCGAGCATGTTTTTACTGGTAACCTATACGATATCAAACTGAACTCTGTTAATTGAATGACAAAGCATGTTTTTCTGGTAATCTATATGATATCAAAGTCAACTATGTTGATAAGTTGACCAAGCATGTTTTTCCTATTGACTTAGTGTCAAGTTTTAAATTAGCTTATCTAAAGACACCAACAAACATTGTAATTTATTAAATAAGTCTGAATGATTATAAGTTTTATTATTGTACGGTTTACAACTGATGTTAAACCACTAGGTTATAAGTTGAGATAATTTCATGCAGCACCGTATGTGTAGTAACAACACATTTAAACACTTACAAAGTGCTTTACCAGCAGTACTTTGTTCAGTTACCGAGAAAGATCCCGGATTAGTTCTCAAGTTATGTGAAAATTGTTGGCTTACTCTAAGGAAATATGACCAAGCGTGTTAAGGCGTGCGACTCGTCATATGAGGGTCGCAGGTTCGAATCCCCGTCGTGCCAAACATGCTCGCCCTTTCAGCCGTGGGGGCGTTATAATGTGACGGTCAATCCCACTATTCGTTATTCCCAAGAGTTGGCGGTGGGTGGTGATGACTAGCTGCCTTCCCTCTCGTCTTACACTGCTAAATTAGGGACGGCTAGCACAGATAGCCCTCGAGTAGCTTTGTGCGAAATTCAAAAACAAACAAACAAAACTCTAAGGAACATTCTTACCTAACTAATGTTTTCTCCACGTTTCTGAGGCTAGGCCTGCGGATGTACTAGTCTGTGAGGAGAAAAGAATGAAAGAACCAGCTAGTTCGAATTGTTAAAAATTACCTTCAAAGATGTTGCTAAGTGGTTAATCTTTTAACACCCCCACACACACATCGTCCCAGCGATAAGCCTGCGGACTTATAACGCTAAAAATTCTGATTTCGATACTCGTATTGAGCATAACAGAGTTAGCTCCTTGTATAGCTTTGTGCTGAACGAGAAACAAGTAATATTTGGAATGCGATAGATTTCTGGTTATCGTAACATATATAAAAATTGCCTTACGACATACGAAAGATTTTTTAACTGCACGACAAAAATCATTTCTACTCAATGGTAGCTAATTACTATTCTACCTCTCGAGCTGACTCAATCTGGTATTCATTTATGTAGTATGTAGTTATTCATTTTATTACGAACTTCAATGTTGATACATCTTACAAAGCTCCCTAGTGACACAGCAGCATGTCTGTGGTCTCAAACAACTAGAAACCGGGTTTCGAAATGCTTGTGGGCAGAACACAGATAACCTATTGTGTAGCTTTATGCTGAATTTCAAATAATCAAATTAATCAAACTATAAGTGCTAAATTAGGGATGACTAGCGTAAATAACCATTGTGTAGCTTTGCGTGAAATTAAAAAAAAAAAAAATCAAACATAAATTAAGAAAGCCTTTTTTTTCTTTCTAATAACAATTTTCGCTGGTGAGCAGCACTTTTAGACTAAAGAAAGGCAGTTAGTAAAAACCACCCACCGCCAACTCTTGGGCAACGCTTTTACCAACGAATAATGAAACTGACATCACATTATAACGCCCCCTTGGATAAAAGTGTGTCTGTTTGGATTAGTTTAAGATTTTTTGAAAAAGCTATTCAAAAGCTACTTGCGCATATCCCCCCATAATTTTGCAAGATAAGCAAGAAAGGAGGCAGGTAGTCTTCATCACCCACCGCCAACTTAGTCTACTCTCGTATACCTTATATCCCACCCATAGCCCTCAAAGTGCAGAACGCTGTTTTTCTTGCAATGGCAGAACACGAGCCATGAATCCACAACTCGCATTCCCCCAAGTGAATTATTTATAAAACTATTCATAAGTTCGAATAAACCATCTTATGCCATGGTATTCTAGTGTGCGTCAAGAAGCGTGTAATTCGTCTACCTATATTTATAGCACATTTACTCTAGCACTTCAATATTGGTGAGAGGCAGGCTTAGACTCAACATTAGTGTGGCTATAATGCTATTGTCTCTGTCTCAACGATGGCCTGATGTTGTTTTAAAATTACGGTCATGAGCAAAATAAACGGGGCCTGGCATGGCCAAGCATGTTAAGGCGTGCGACTCGTAATCTGAGGGTCGCGGGTTTGCATCCCCATCGCACCAAACATGCTCGCCCTTTCAGCCGTGAGGGCGTTATACTGTGACGGTCAATCCCACTATTCGTTGGTAAAAGAGGGCCCAAGAGTTGGCGGTGGATGGTGATGACTAGCTGCCTTCCCTCTAGTCTTACACTGCTAAATTAGGGACGGCTAGCACAGATAGCCCTCGTAACAAACAAAGCAAAATAAAATGATTAGGCCTATCGGTTATTTTGAGAATGAACGGCACCTGGTGTTTGAAATATGAAATACTTATTATTTAAGAAATACTAAGTTTAATAAGCATACAAGTCCATAAGTGGTCTTTGAAGAAAATGTTTTCTTAAAATCTCTTTTTATATATTTTATTTAATCTGGTTGCTGATAATTTATAAGTGGTCAGCTAGAACAATATCGAGAAAGTTGTTCTGGAGTATGAAGAGTGTAACCTCTGGTGCACTGTATCAGTGACGAATCTGGTTTGACCGGACAGATCCCTTCAACTAGGAGTTCGATTTTCTTCTGTTTCGAAGTTACCGCGAATATTATTTAAGAATATGTAAAAAAAAAAAAAAAACCGAAAAAGCGCAAGTGGTTTGGAAAAAGAACACTGCGAAAGTGTCAACCGGTAAGATAAATCGCTTATCATGACGGAGTTTCCCAGGAATAACACAAGTGAAAGTGCTAAGGGAAGAGATAACACGCTTATTATTACAAAGTTTCCCTGGAGGAACGTGAGATTTCGTCGTTGTTACCAAGGTAAAGAACAACAACAGTAATAGAAATTGAAAACAAGTAAATATACAACAGGTAAGAAAGGCGCACCCTACGTGAGCGTAAAATAAATGCATAATTTATCAACGTTAATTAAATACATAATATGTCAACATGGAGTAGATAATCAGGGGTAAGGTAAAGCACGTTCACAAAATATAAAATCAATACTAAATATCACAATGGAAGTACACCTGGTATATCTGCTATATCCAGTGCCGACGAGGGCTTTCGTATAATACCAAGGCTCACTAGGTTGACTACAATCCAACAGAGATGTGTTTGGAGCGTTATTTATATTATCAAATGTACAGTCAATGTGTAAATAGCGACATTCTGCTCAGGTGTTGGCCTAAACATATCGTGACATGACCCCTTAGTTTCGTTTTTGGTTAGGATCAATCGTGAAACTACTGGCTCTTCCTTCCCTCTTTCCCCCTCTAGTACAGCGGTATATCTCCGGATTTACAACGCTATAATCAGGGGTTCGATTCCCCTCGGTGGATTGAGCAGATAGCCCGATGTGGCTTTGCTATAAGAAAAACACACAAACACACTCCTTCCCTCTGCTCCTCTGTCTGGTCAACAGTTCCATACTTCAAATGGCTATGCCCGAACCTTGGATTCTCTAGTATAACCCTTCAGCGAAGGCACTGGATATGGCGTCATGTAAATTATGAATACCAAATAAAGACATGCTATCTTATCTCCCTTCGCTTAACAGTCCAATGGACTCTACAGCCCTCTGCGTTGACACAAAATAAGTGCGTTATTCTGAGCGGTACTTATATATTTTAATGATAATTATATTTGCCACTATTCCTCCAATAAGGTGGAACGTCACTCGTGGAACAAAGTGAACGTCTGGGATTATACAGGTTGCAATTTTACAGATAAGGGAGTTGATAATTGTTTGTTTATTTTTGGAGGAAGGGAAGCCAATGATTATTATTTTATCTGTCAAGACATTATTGGGTCTCTGACATTCCATTTATCCGTTTGTAACAATGTGCCCGTTTTTAGGCTATTTTAATACGTACAGATTAATTAACACCCACGACTGATATTCCATTTATACATTTGTAACAGTGTGCCTGTTTCTAGGGGTAATGAGATAAAAAAAGATACTAAATGTTTAAAGAAACGTATAGAGTGAAAATGATGAAGGTATTAAACCGTTGTATCTGATGTAATAAACTTAAACAATTAACTTAGCAAAGTATTAAATAATGGACTTAGCAAGGTATTAAATAATGAACTTATCAAGGTATTAAATAATGAACATAGCAAGGTATTAAACAATTAACTTAGCAAGGTATTAAACAATGATCTTAGCAAGGTATTAAATACTGAACTTAGCAATGCATTAAACAATGATCTCTGCAAGGTATTAAACAACGAACTTAGCAAAGTATTAAACAACGAATTTAGCAAAGTATTAAACAATTAACTTAGCAAGGTATTAAACAATGATCTTAGCAAGGTATTAAATACTGAACTTAGCAATGCATTAAACAATGATCTCTGCAAGGTATTAAACAACGAACTTAGCAAAGTATTAAACAACGAATTTAGCAAAGTATTAAACAATGAACTTAGCAAGGTATTAAACAACGAACTTAGCAAGGTATTAAACAACGAACATAGCAAAGTATTAAACAATGAACTTAGCAAATTATATATTTGACAATAGCATTTGAAAAACATGACAATTAATTAAAATATTTCATTCTACCAACTCATAGTAGAAGTGATACTCGCTGTGGCGAAGACTGAAGCAAGTTTTGGACTCTTTGAAAGACTGTTGTAATTGTGTGTTGCTTTGCCAAGACCCTAGCTTAACAAACGATAACTGTACAGTGAAAGGAAATCTATGATCAGTAATGCGCGGTAACAGAATATAATGGTTCAGAATAAATAGCAGCCAGATGGCCTTTACAGCAAGAGAAAATAAGATAAAATCTTATTCTTCCCCTCCAATGTCATTGTCTGTGCAAAACAGAATAATATAATGTGATTAAATTAATTAATTAGCCATATGGAGCTCACGTTAGGTCACCTATTTTAGGGCAAACATGGCGACTGGCATGATGCTGTGATGGAAACAACACTGTTGTTATTTTGTTTAACCTGATCATAACTGTTGTAAATCTTAACAGAAACATACACAAATGCCTAAAACTAAAGTTTCTGACGTCTATTCATTGAGTTTAATATCTAGCAGCAACTAGTGCCTACTTTTTGCATCGCAAGATTCTCTTCTAAAAAGTTCACTCTGATGTAAAACAGTAAGGATAAGTCAACAATGCCGAAGAGTGAAAAGTGTGAGTATCACCAAGCCAGAAATATGTTACGGAGAAAAACAAAATACATCATTTGATATCTAGTTAGAAATACGCCGATTATACAGCAACGTATCTAAACGTATCGTATCCATCTTCTTCCTTCTCTTTTGCTTTTGGTAGTTTTTTTTTTATTTATATAAATGTAATAATATGAATTCTTATTGTCGGGTAAAATAACTTCGCGTTTCTATGTATACACAGCGTTAAGTAGATTGTTTTTGAAACAAAAAGAAAAATTACGTTTGATACAAAAATCACGAGGCCCGGCATGGCCAGGTGGGTTAAGACGTTCGATTCGTAATCTGAGGGTCGCAGATTCGAATCCCCGTTGCACCAAACATACTCGTTCTTTCAGCCGTGGGGGCATTATAATATTACAGTCAATCCCACTATTCGTTGATAAAAGTGTAGCCCAAGAGTTGGCGGTGGGTAGTGATAACTAGCTGCCTTCATTCTAGTCTTATACTGCTAAATTAGGGACGTCTAGCGCATATAACCCTCATGTAGCTTTGCGCGAAATTATAAAACAAACAAACAAACAAACAAACAAAATCACGAGGATGTGATACACGGTACACGGTCCCCAGTGTTTCAGTGAGACTTCCTGTCTGGCCTAAATAAGAATGAATTTACATATCTTACAGCTTTAAGTTACAAATAAAAACATCTGAGCGAAATACTATAGATATATGTATATGTATTTGTGGAATAATATTAGTAATTTAAAAAATCGAATTAATATAATGATTATAAACATTTGATTTAGAAATCGAGATAAAATCTAACATTGGATGTGTTTTACTCTCGTTTCATGTGTGCCTTTCATTATGTTTGATTTTTCTACTTTTGTGTATGTTTTCTTATAGAAAAGCTACATCGAGCTATCTGTTGTATCTCCTGATTTTACCATTGTAAATCCGAAATCTTACTGCTGTTCCACCAGGTGACTTATAAACCTTTAACAAATTATGAAAATTCTGATGGTCAGGGTGCTCGAGTCGCAACCTTAGGGTCACGGGTTCAAGTCCTTTTGACTGAGCATGCTCACCCTTTCAGCCGAGAGGGCGTTGTAAGTGGTGGCGAATCACACTATTCGTTAATAAAAGAGTAGACCGAGTGTAGACGGTGGGCAGTATTAACTTGTTGCCTCTCAAAGTCTTTAACAGTCAGAACAGATACATATCTTTCGTGTAGCTTTGCGCGAAATTCAGAACAACCCAGATCACGAAACAAAAAATAATCCCATTAATCTATTAAAACATAAAAAAATTATACATACGAGAACACTTTAGACTAATCAATGAACTCGCCAAGTAAGCAGTAATAAAGACTGTAAGTACAATAATCCATTTAAGTAGCATTCGTTTTAATTTCAGAAAAACGAATAAACTTAATCCAGACAGAACGTACACCTTGAAGTAGAAACGCAGATCAGCTGATATGCCGACTTGAATAATTATAATTCTTAAACAAAAGCACGCTTTAAGATAGAAAGTAGACGAGTTACCAGTTAGATTGTTTTCGTTTTGTTTTTTTTTAACTTTGCTCTTAGGCCTAGCATGGCCAAGTGGCTAGGGCGCTCGACTCGTAATCTGAGGGTCAAGGGTTTGAATCCCTGTCACACTAAACATGCTCGCCCTTTCAGCCGTGGAAGTGTTACAATATGACGGCCAATGCCATTATTCGTTGATAAAAGAGTAGCCCAAGAGCTGACGGAGGGTGGCGATGACTAGCTGCCTTCCCTCTAGTCTTACACTGCTAAATTAGGGATGGCTAACACAGATAACCCTCGTGTAGCTTTGCGCGAAATTCAAACAAACTTTGCTCTTCATCTGTTACTAGTTTTCCATTTCACCCGAGGACTGAGTTTCATAAAACTCAATAGCAAAACACAGTCAACTTATACCTCACCTGAAACTACGAGAAAAAAACTACCTGAAACGTCAACTTTTGGACTACTCTTTTACTAACCAGTAGTGGGATTGATCGTTACTATATAACGTCCCACGGCAGAAAGAGTGAGCATGTTTGGTGTGAAAGGGATTCGAACATAATAAATGCATAAGCTCGAGGTCTGTTACAAAAATAGTTTCATATTTATCACGTAAAAAACATTATTTCTCAACTAGCAATACTGAGCAATTTCCAGAAGGAATGACGTAATCAGTGTGTAACAGTTTAGACCCAAACATCCTGACCCTGGTCGGTAACAGACAGCTAGAGACCAAGCGAAAAGGTTGCTAACTACTGGCTACAGACCAAGCGAAAAGACTGTTAAATACTGGCTACAGACCAAGTAACTACATACATGGTTAGATACACCTATAAGGCATAACACACCAAAAGCCTTGTCTCAGTTGACTAAACTACAACAGTATCATGCAATGAACATTACAAAAACTGTCACATAGTAGCAGTAAACCTGTCAAAAAATACAGATATAAACAGGAAAGAACAGCTTTAGTAAGATGCTGGAAACGTGAGGTGTGGTCTGATGAACTAGATTCGTTGTAGTGAAAATACATTCAAGTAAAACCCCAATGAGACACCTGATCCTGTTTCTTTATTTAGGACAGTACAAGATGGTTGAAGTGGTGTTATGGATTGAGGAACATTCTCGTAGTAGTACTTCGGTCATCTGATCTCTTCAGATGAAGAATAACATTCATGGTTCTACATCATGAACACCTCACATGTTTGTATTCTATCCCTTATGGACCAGGAAGTGTCCAAGATGAAAACAAATAATCCGTTATGCTCTTGTCGACCAGAATTGATTCACAGAGCAAGAAGTCTAGTGGTCTTCCTGAGTCAACATGACATAAATAACATACATTTACATCACTTATAATAAAAACAATGAAACAACAATACAAGTACAACTATTAAAATTGTGGGTGGTGATGATGCCTGAAGGACTTCAAACTTACACCCTCCCACACCTTCAGGAATCCCTTTATGCACCCTACGTTCATAGTCTACATTACTACTTTAGTAAAAGATACAATAATATAATGTACCATGCAACTAAAAATCACCACAGTTACCTCCAAACAAATGATATAGTGAAGTAAGTTAAATACTGCATTTCAGTTCAAATCGATGTATCTATATCCAAAAGAATCAAGATAGAAAAAAATGCAACGATTATGTTAAACGTTTATATTTCAAAGGCATCCAATAATATGAAATAGTGTTTAAAAGTAAAGTGGTTTTTTTTCTTATAACAAAGTCAGAACGGGCTATCTGCTGTGTCAACCGAGGAGAATCGATCCCCTGATTTTAGCGTTGTAAATCCGAAAACTTACTGCTGTCCCTATCGAAACATAAATTTATAATTTTACGAATAAAATAAAGCAATAAATAAATTATGATTTATGAACTCACTGCTACTCTTTCACCCTACTCATAAAGAACTTTTGACATGAAGTTTTAGCATCCTGTGAAGAGCTTGTTTGTTTGTTTTGAATTTTGCGCTAGCCGTCCCTAATTTAGCGGTGTAAGACTAGAGGGAAGGCAGTTAGTCATCACCACCCATTGCCAACTCTTGGGCTACTCTTTTACCAACAAATAGTGGGATTGACCGTCACATTATAACGCTCCCACAATGGAAATGGCGAGCATGTTTTTGATGTGAATGGGTTTCGAACCCCCGACCCTCCGATTACGAGTCGAGTGCCTTAACCACCTGGCCATGCCGGGCCCTGTGAAGAGTTAGAACATGACAAGGAGAGCTTAAGTTAGAAATTTAATGGATCAAATCCACCACTAATCTTACCCTGTCGACTTTACATTACGTTTCGTTCTGCCTATTACATCCCTGTGTTCTTTGACTTGATTTGGTCTTAATTGCTTTGAGCATTCAAAGTGCCATCTTGCTGAATAAGCTGTTATTATATATTTGTTATTCTGCTAATGAAAATACAGAAAGTTACAGGTAAAGATATCTATAATTTTGTTTTATTGGTACTTGTTAGTGTGTCTGGTTGAGGTGGTAGTTCAGCCATTTTGGTTCCACAGTATTATGAGGATTAGGAAACAATTCTTTCTCATTTAATAGTATTGAGTGCCTTTCGAAACCTTTCTTCGAAACACTGAAATATTAATTCATTGCTCCAAGTTCCAGATAACATCCTTTCTATCGCGGATTTATCCAGGATCTAGAAATAGGAACAAACCATGATATGCCAGGAGGCAAAACTGTACTAAATCTCATTTCCTGGACATTTGGTCAGACGTGGAATTTTCCTTATACTGCAACTTCTGCCATCTAGGGCATTATAATGACACTAATTAGAGACTTTTGGTAAGTATAATACAAATTAAGTATTTTTTAATCAGTGTTATGCACTGATTAAACTTCTACGGAAGAGTCATTTTTGAAAATATATAAAATATTTTATAATTACATAGAAACTGTATAACTGAATTCTATAGAACTGAAGACAAGTTTAATGGTGCTATTGAAATATTTACTGAAAACTGGTATTTTCTACACAGCTCAGCTGTTGTAATAGCTCGGTTATTTACACTTCTAGGATGTGTATTGGATTTGAAATGTTCATTAAGATTTTATTGTTATTTTCCGGATAAGCGCTAAGCTACACATTGGGCAATTAGTGCTCTGCCCACCATAGTTATTTAAACATGGTTTGTAAGCTACACATTGGGGTATTAGTGCCCTGCCCACCAATGTTATTTAAACATGGTTTGTAAGTCCGTACACTAAAAACCACGATCACATTTTTATAGTAAATCAAAACAATATGTTTTATAGGATGTTTTCGAAACCACTAGAGTTCCAGCTATATCCTAAATAATTGTTTTACAGTTTGGTTTCAGAAACCTTTAGAATTTCTATACATTGCTTTAAAGTGCTCAGAATAACTTAATAAGTATGATTCACTTTCACAAAAATATCCTAGACTCTCTCCTTATGTTTCCTAAAGACAATTTAAGAGGTTTTCTATACCTTAAACCTTTAGTGTTTTTCTAGAGAAAACCTGTAGAATACCTTTAGAAATGTTTCGCAGGGAAACCTTCGCTAGATATTTTATAGTTCCACACGTTTTCTCTTCCTAATTCTCATTATGACTAGTCATTCCAAAGTAACAACAAAGTACTGTTATTACTCCACGTTGAAGTATATGTAAAGGTATCACACATTAGATAAACGTATATATAACTTATGTATATAGTAACATATGTATATAAGACTGAATATGTTCAATATACATACATATAGGAGGGGAGTATGTTCTAATTCGCTTGTCATATAGTGAATAAGATGTCACTGACTCGTTCATAAACATGTACTTCTTTTAGGACCGCGTGATTGTCTGTAGATATCTATTATTAATGAATATTTTTTATTTATTAAGCGTCAACTGTAAAGTTTCGCTCCTTAGTCAGGTGAAACACTTCATTTTCTGGCAGAATTTCATTTCGCCCCAACGTAAACAAGTTCATAAGTCCAAATTTCGTTATCAAAGGCTTTATAATCGACCATAACAGCGTATTGGCAGCAGACGCCAGAACGTCTTCAAAAGTAGGGATTGGTTATCTGTTTCGAACACACGAATTTGGCCATCGTGGTAAAGTGTCTCAAACAGTATGTGATACCAAATGGTTTCTTAAAAAAGGTTTTACTACACATGTCATTAAGAAAATTCTCGTGGTGTAAAATGCCAAAGTTATAATATGACTTTACGTACATTTCTGTAGGAAAAATGTGTAATTGCATGACTTTCTTTCATTTCATAGAAGCGTGATTTTTGTTTTTATTTTATTAGAGTACTGAGGTTTGTTTACCTTTACGTTGATAACCACTATAGTTTATCTACTGTTGTGTCGTAACCTGGTGTTTATCTAATGACAAGGTGTACTAGGATCTGGGATGGTCAAGTGGTTATGGAGTTTGACTCCCAATCTGAGGTCCGCGGGTTCGAATCCCCGTCTCACCAAACATGCTCGCCCTGTTAGCTATGAGGCGTTATAATGTTTAGTCAATTCCACTATTCGTTGGTAAAATAATATTCCAAGAGTTGACGGTGGGTAGTGATGGCTAGCTGCTTTCCTTCCAGTCTTACATCCATAAATTAGGGACGGCTAGCGTAGATGGCCCTAGTGTGACTTTGCACAAAAATCAAATCTAACCAGATTTCCTAGCCCATCTAAAACCTACATTTTTATCCCACAAATTTCATTTTCTGACTTGTTTAAACTTCGAGCCTAGCGGGGTCTAGTAGTAAATATGCTGGTTTATGGATTCGATGATCCCATGTTCGCGTCTCGTTATCGCAAAAACAAAACACTATTGAGCTCCACACTCTTGAGCTGTAGATACGTTTTAGATCAACAGTCAGAACACACAGTTTAATTTCACTATTTCAAGAGCTGGCTGTGGGTGATATTAATTAGTTGGGTTAACTTTAGTTTATAAGTTTAAACAGAAACTCCTGTTTATCTTTGCGAGAATGTCCGAAACAAACAAACAAACAATAACTTAAACTGCAGTACAAATTGCTCCAAATTACCTTGGTTCTGCCATAAGATAATTCGTTGGTAACGTATTTTTCTATTATTGAACGTGTAATATACTTTGTTTCTGGAATGTCACTAACATGTCCTCAGGATAATCAGATGTCCCAGAACAAACACAACTAACAATTATACACTCAAACTCGTCTACGTCTTTAATTTTTTGACCAATTCTGTATAGTCCACTCATCTGTATCTGGACCAGAGAACACCTTTAACTGTGGGTTGTGTGGAAAAAAATTATATAATATAATTGAAAACTTCCATAATTTAGCCTAACACAGAACAATTATTACGTTTGTTTAAGTTTGTTCCTTCTTAGCTAAAATTCATTTCACTAACTGATTTTATCACAGCACAATACACGTTAAGGTCTTCACATGGTACTCTGTTCCAATTTGTTAGTAGAGAAAGTTAATTTTTATGAACTATATTTCAGTTAAAAAGTATGTTTCACGTAGAAAAATTCTAGTGTGTGAACGAAAATTATACATTAAGTAAAATAAATGCTTTCACACTTAATGTTCTATAATTCGATTAGCAGTTTTCACACCTGTTATTTTGCAATTCGAAAAGCAGTTTTACACCTGGTATTTTGCAGTTTGGTAACCAGTTTTACCGTTATGTTTTGTAGATTCACAAAGAGATTTACGCCTGATATGTGAAGGTTTGATAAGCGGTTTTACACCTAATGTGTTGCAGCTAAAGTTTCTTTCCTTCCTAATCAAAACAACGACAGAGTTTAAATTGCCACGTGATGTACGGACAGAAATGGCGGGATACGCCAGTCAGTATATACGACACAAAGCTGAATTGCAACTGAAACTTGTTTATACATGACTCAACTTCTTTTCCCGTTAAGATTCGCCGTATGAAAAGTTAATTATAAAACCATCATCTTATCAAGATATTAATATTTAATAGATGGCGACGCTGTTCACAAATACATAAATAATTAACCTTCAGGAGTTACCCACGAGTAAGTTTGGCGTTAAACTACCAGTGTTTCCCATTTGCCTGTTGCTAACTGTTTTAGAAGTTTCTAAGATAATGAGGTAGTTTCTTTCATTGTAGATCTAGATCTACAAAGTAGTGTATTTCTAAGTATTTTTTCGTCGCGCTGTACAGGTGTATATAGCTGAGATGGCGCCAGAATCGCACCCTGATAACGATAACTTCCACGTTCGCACGCGGATTAAGATTGTCCTCTTAGAACTCACTGATTGTAAAGTCATTAAAATGCCACGCCTGTTTATTTAGAACCTGGTCCGTCCAGATATGAAACTGTCAGTTCCAAACATACATTACAACATCGATCAATAAAAGTTCAGCTGTTGATAAAAAGACTAGTACAGGTAATTTACAATCTATTCTCAGCTATCATCACCCACGTCCAGCGACACCTGTGATTACAAAAAGTAAGATAACATGTCATTGAAGAAATTAAGCCACATGAAACGGTGTGAAATGTTTTGAAAAGAGCCTAAGTTTTTTGCTTTTTTTTTGGTTAATTTATGTAGCTTACGTTGTCTTTTTCTAGCTGCATGTAAAGCCACCATTGGTTGATTTTCAACACGTGCAATAACTTTGCTTATCGCTGTTAAATAGTTTTCAGCTTGTGAAATACTTAACAAAAGTATATTGTAGAAGTTTGACGTTTCATTGTCGTTGCTGTTCTTTAAATACTTTTTGTTGTTGTTTTTCTTAGCGCAAAGCTACACGAGAACTATCTGCGCTAGCCGTCCCTAATTTAGTAATGTAAGACTAGAGGGAAGGCAGCCAGTCATCACCACCCACAGCCAACTCTTGGGCTACTCTTTTATCAACGAATAATGACATTGACCTTCACATTCTAACGCCTTCACGGCTGAAAGGGCGAGCATGTCTGGTGTGACGGGGATTTGAACCTGCGATCCTCTGATTAGGAGTCAAGTGCCTTAACCACCTGGCCATGCCGGGCCTCTTTAATTGTATACAGGCCATTATAATTCAAAATTACATTACAAGATATATTAATTCAAATTTCAATATATATATATTTAAATCACTGAAAATACACTGACTGGCAATAAAGTAGTTTTCACACGCATAGCTTGCACAGAGTTTATAATCACGTAGCTTTAGAACCCAGTTAGTATGACTATTGGTAGCTTTAGAACCCAGATAGTATGACTATTGGTAGCTTTAGAACCCAGATAGTATGACTATTGGTAGCTTTAGAACCCAGATAGTATGACTATTGGTAGCTTTAGAACCCAGTTAGTATGACTATTGGTAGCTTTAGAACCCAGATAGTATGACTATTGGTAGCTTTAGAACCCAGATAGTATGACTATTGGTAGCTTTAGAACCCAGATAGTATGACTATTGGTAGCTTTAGAACCCAGATAGTATGACTATTGGTAGCTTTAGAACCCAGTTAGTATGACTATTGGTAGCTTTAGAACCCAGATAGTATGACTATTGGTAGCTTTAGAACCCAGATAGTATGACTATTGGTAGCTTTAGAACCCAGATAGTATGACTATTGGTAGCTTTAGAACTCAGATAGTATGACTATTGGTAGCTTTAGAACCCAGATAGTATGACTATTGGTAGCTTTAGAACCCAGTTAGTATGACTATTGGTAGCTTTAGAACCCAGATAGTATGACTATTGGTAGCTTTAGAACCCAGATAGCATGACTATTGGTAGCTTTAGAACCCAGATAGTATGACTATTGGTAGCTTTAGAACCCAGATAGTATGACTATTGGTAGCTTTAGAACTCAGATAGTATGACTATTGGTAGCTTTAGAACCCAGATAGTATGACTATTGGTAGCTTTAGAACCCAGTTAGTATGACTATTGGTAGCTTTAGAACTCAGATAGTATGACTATTGGTAGCTTTAGAACCCAGATAGTATGACTATTGGTAGCGAACTCAGATAGTATGAATATTGGTAGCTTTAGAACCCAGATAGTATGACTATTGGTAGCTTTAGAACCCAGATAGTATGACTATTGGTAGCTTTAGAACCCAGATAGTATGACTACTGGTAACTTTAGAGCCCAGATAGTATGACTATTGGTAGCTTTAGAACCCAGATAGTATGACTATTGGTAGCTTTAGAACCCAGATAGTATGACTATTGGTAGCTTTAGAACTCAGATAGTATAACTATTGGTAGCTTTAGAACCCAGATAGTATGACTATTGGTAGCTTTAGAACCCAGATAGTATGACTATTGGTAGCTTTAGAACCCAGATAGTATGACTATTGGTAGCTTTAGAACCCAGATACTATGACTATTGGTAGCTTTAGAACCCAGATAGTATGACTATTGGTAGCTTTAGAACCCAAATAGTATGACTATTGGTAGCTTTAGAACACAAGAAATGTAATCACTAATTGCTTTCGAACACAAAAGAATAACCACTACAGCTTCTTCGTCAGCTCCAGAAAGAATGCGCTAAAACATTTCGTGTGTGAACAAGTTTTATAAAAAAAAATACACTAACGATATCTTGTTCGTTTCACTTACTTGAAGTTAAGTTAAGTGAATATTATTTGCATTAGTTGTTCTAAAAGTTTAATCTGATACATTTCAGTTCAATTTCAATCCATACGAACTGATTTATCTCCACGTAGCTTCACTTCAAATCGTTAGTTGGTTGTTATATTCAAGGTAAGTGTCAATCATTCCACACTGACTTATTGAAGACAAGCGTGACGTCAAATCTATTGTATAACGTGGTTAACTGTTTTGTTAATATCAAACATGACATAACATCAGTTGTATAACCTGATTAACTGTTTTATTAATCTCAAACATGAGATCACACCTGTTGTATAACCTATCTAACTTACTTGTTCAAGCCAAACATAATATCATGCCTGCTATATTATCTGGCTAGCTGACTTGTTAATGTCAAAAATGACAAAACACCTGTTATATTAACTGGTTAACTTTGATTCAAACATGTGTTTATTGACTTTTTGTTTTTATTTCCCTGTTTTCGTAGCACGTGGTTCTTTCAGAATCTCGAGGCTGTCTTTAGATAAAGTGTTACTCAAATCAGTCAGTTTAGGTATAAACGATTTTCAAATACACGCTAAGAGTGTATGTGTTTTACTACTACAAATTTTCAGTAGTGTGTTTTGATGTTCCAGTGGTCATAAAGCTTTCACGTCACACTTAAAGAAAGCAATAATACTAATATGTAATTTAATCTAAAACAGAAAACTTAGAATTTTGGAACGTTTGTAAGCTAACAAGCTAAGTGAGTCCTGTTTTTGTTATTGTCAACCTAATCCACGAAACAGTATTAATAGAAATACAGTGTTCTTTTAACTTAGTCTATTAATAGAACTATAGTGTTTTTTAACTTAGTGCATTGATATAACAGTAGTGTTGTTTTTAACTTAGTGTACTGATAAAACTACAGTGTTTTTAATTTAGTGCACTGATAAAACTCAGAGTTTTTAACTTAGTCTATTAATAGAACTAGTGTTGTTTTTAACTTAGTATGTTGATATAACTGTAGTGTTGTTTTTAACTTAGTGTATTGATATAATTGCAGTGTTGTTTTTAACTTAGTTTACTGATAGAACTGCAGTGATTTTAACTTAGTGTACTGGTATAACTTAGTGTTTTTAACTTGGTGCACTGACAGAACTGCAGTGTTTTTAATTTAATTTAGTGTACTGGTATAACTGTAGTGTTTTTAGCTTAGTCTATTAATAAAACTGTAGTGTTTTTTTTTAACTTAGTGTATTAATAAAACTGCAGTGTTTTTAACTTAGTGTACTAGTATAACTGTAGCGTTGTTTTAACTTAGTGTACTGGTATATATGTAGTGTTGTTTTTAACTTAGTCTACTGGTATAACTGTAGCATTGTTTTAACTTAGTGTACTGGTATAACTGTAGTGTTGTTTTAACTTAGTCTACTGGTATAACTGTAGTGTTGTTTTTAACTTAGTGTGCTGGTATAACTGTAGTGTTGTTTTAACTTAGTGTACTGGTATAACTGTAGTGTTGTTTTAACTTAGTGTACTGGTATATATGTAGTGTTGTTTTAACTTAGTCTACTGGTATAACTGTAGCGTTGTTTTTAACTTAGTGTGCTGGTATAACTGTAGTGTTGTTTTAACTTAGTGTACTGGTATAACTGTAGTGTTGTTTTAACTTAGTGTACTGGTATAACTGTAGTGTTGTTTTAACTTAGTCTACTGGTATAACTGTAGTGTTGTTTTAACTTAGTCTACTGGTATAACTGTAGTGTTGTTTTAACTTAGTGTACTGGTGTATATGTAGTGTTGTTTTAACTTAGTGTACTGGTATAACTGTAGTGTTGTTTTTAACTTAGTGTACTGGTATAACTGTAGTGTTGTTTTAACTTAGTGTACTGGTATATATGTAGTGTTGTTTTTAACTTAGTCTACTGGTATATATGTAGTGTTGTTTTTAACTTAGTGTACTGATATATATGTAGTGTTGTTTTTAACTTAGTGTACTGGTATATATGTAGTGTTGTTTTTAACTTAGTGTACTGATAGAAAATGAAGAAAATACATACGTGTAACAAGGTTTTAAGAAACAGGTGTGGACAGGATATTCCATTATATATCAATAGTTGATATCCTACATGAAAATCGAATACCTTTTATAGTTTATCGTGAATAGGTTCAAAGATAAAATTACACTCTACCTTGTTGTTATTTATTTATTTGCCTTGTTCGTAACAACTACAGGACATTAGATCGATAAAATTGCGCATCAAGAACCAGTTAATGATTTAAAGAAATAGCTGTTATTATTATAAGTTTGAGTTGGTTGTAAAAATATAAAATACGTTTTAAAAAAGCCTCAACGCTGGTTATTTAACTATAAGAGCTGCCCTTAAAAACAAAAAAAAAAAGAAGTTAAACAGAGCATGCGCAGAAATTCAGTTCTAGGCAAATGTAAAATTTTAGAGCCAGCAGACGATCATAGAGTGTGATAATTAATTAAAGTAGGCGGTGATGATTATTTGGGTGGGTAAATAATACCCATCTCACCTCCCAGCGCACGCCCTTAGAGTTAAATATTAGAAGTATTGTAACGGTGTAGTTTCTGGCTGCAAGTTCTTCTTTCGTCCCATTTCAAACTCAAAAGAGAAAGATATAAAAGGAAGGCACCTCAACTGGTTGCTAGGCAGTTCCAACTTTCGTATCATCCCATTTCATACGCATGCTCAAACAGGACATTACACATATTTCATCAAACGTACTTTTATATATTTGTAAGTTACAAAGCCATATTTGCTTCATTCAGATCAAAATTTTGACAGATCTTAATTCACTTTAAACAGAATATATAATATGATAGGACTTTGTTGTTGTTTTTTTGGAAGGCGATCTGTAAAACAGGTGTAAAAACGACTCTTATAAATTACATTTATAAACATTGTAATGTTTAAACTAAATTCTGTCTTTAAGTCTGACAGAAACACAATATTTTCAGCTGACAGTCTAGAAGCTATGAATTATAAAAACAAGACTTCCAAACCAGTGTTAATTAACACAATTTAGCGCTATACTGCGTCTGTTCAGTGCAGTTTAACTACAGTGATATTAATTGTAATTTAGTTTATCGATACAGTATGTGTGTTCACATACAGTGTTGACTACAGTGTTATTAACTGTAATTTAGTTTATCGATACAGTATGTGTGTTCACATACAGTGTTGACTACAGTGATATTAATTACAACCTGCTTTATACAACACTACATTGTATTGTCAGTGTAGTGTTTAATTATTGTTAATGTAGTGTTGTATTGTCAGTGTAGTGTTTAATTATTGTCAATGTAGTGTTGTATTGTCAGTGTAGTGTTTAATTATTGTCAATGTAGTGTTGTATTGTCAGTATAGTGTTTAATTATTGTCAATGTAGTGTTGTATTGTCAGTGTAGTGTTTAATTATTGTCAATGTAGTGTTGTATTGTCAGTATAGTGTTTAATTATTGTCAATGTAGTGTTGTATTGTCAGTGTAGTGTTTAATTATTGTCAATGTAGTGTTGTATTGTCAGTATAGTGTTTAATTATTGTCAATGTAGTGTTGTATTGTCAGTATAGTGTTTAATTATTGTCAATGTAGTGTTGTATTGTCAGTGTAGTGTTTAATTATTGTAATGTAGTGTTGTATTGTCAGTGTAGTGTTTAATTATTGTCAATGTAGTGTTGTATTGTCAGTGTAGTGTTTAATTATTGTCAATGTAGTGTTTAATTATCGTCAATGTAGTGTTGTATTGTCAGTGTAGTGTTTAATTATTGTCAATGTAGTGTTGTATTGTCAGTATAGTGTTTAATTATTGTCAATGTAGTGTTGCATTGTCAGTGTAGTGTTTAATTATTGTCAATGTAGTGTTGTATTGTCAGTGTAGTGTTTAATTATTGTCAATGTAGTGTTGTATTGTCAGTGTAGTGTTTAATTATTGTCAATGTAGTGTTGTATTGTCAGTATAGTCTTTAATTATTGTCAATGTAGTGTTGTATCGTCAGTATAGTGTTTAATTATTGTCAATGTAGTGTTGCATTGTCAGTGTAGTGTTTAATTATTGTCAATGTAGTGTTGTATTGTCAGTATAGTGTTTAATTATTGTCAATGTAGTGTTGTATTGTCAGTTGTTTAATTATTGTCAATGTAGTGTTGTATTGTCAGTGTTGTGTTTATTGTCAATGTAATTATTGTCAATGTAGTGTTGTATTGTCAGTGTAGTGTTTAATTATTGTCAATGTAGTGTTTAATTATCGTCAATGTAGTGTTGTATTGTCAGTGTAGTGTTTAATTATTGTCAATGTAGTGTTGTATTGTCAGTGTAGTGTTTAATTATTGTCAATGTAGTGTTGTATTGTCAGTATAGTGTTTAATTATTGTTCAATGTAGTGTTGTATTGTCAGTGTAGTGTTTAATTATTGTCAATGTAGTGTTGCATTGTCAGTGTAGTGTTTAATTATTGTCAATGTAGTGTTGTATTGTCAGTATAGTGTTTAATTATTGTAATGTAGTGTTGTATTGTCAGTGTAGTGTTTAATTATTGTCAATGTAGTGTTGTATTGTCAATGTAGTGTTTAATTATTGTCAATGTAGTGTTTAATTATCGTCAATGTAGTGTTGTATTGTCAGTGTAGTGTTTAATTATTGTCAATGTAGTGTTGTATTGTCAGTATAGTGTTTAATTATTGTCAATGTAGTGTTGTATTGTCAGTATAGTGTTTAATTATTGTCAATGTAGTGTTGCATTGTCAGTGTAGTGTTTAATTATTGTCAATGTAGTGTTGTATTGTCAGTATAGTGTTTAATTATTGTAATGTAGTGTTGTATTGTCAGTGTAATGTTTAATTATTGTCAATGTAGTGTTTAATTATTGTCAATGTAGTGTTTAATTATCGTCAATGTAGTGTTGTATTGTCAGTATAGTGTTTAATTATTGTTCAATGTAGTGTTGTATTGTCAGTGTAGTGTTTAATTATTGCCAACGTAGTGTTGTATTGTCAGTGTAGTGTTTAATTATTCTCAATGTAGTGTTTAATTATCGTCAATGTAGTGTTGTATTGCCAGTTTAGTGTTTAATTATTGCCAGTGTAGTGTTGTATTGGCAGTGCAGTGTTTAATTATTGTTAATGAAATGAATCTCTAATTTCGCTAGTATGCATATATTTAACAATAAGTTTTCTTCATATGGTTTGTCCTTTTTTGAACCAGATGTGAAATTTATTGTATGCTGTTCAATTTGTTTTCCTTCTTCCAATTATCGTTCGGTTAACTTTCATCTGAAACAAGAAGTTTGTAGACTCAAATTAGAATTTTAAGAAAATGCAACTCTAAAGGTTGAAGTTGCAGTTTTGAATCTTCTGAGGTTTACAAGATATAATTAGCGTAAGGTTTACTTGTTAAACCTAATTATATGCATTGTCATTATATCCTAACCTGGACGGCGCCATCTGTTGTTAGTTATTCGTAACTTGCAAGGGTGTGAGCAAAAATATTTATATATTCGTTAGGTGTCTTCCAAGCGCAGAGGTTCAACCACACCATTCCAATAAAACGTCTGTGTGTGTTTTATCGTTATGATTTATATTTTATTACGCCATGTTGATTTACTTTGGGGCAAATATTATAAACTAATTTCTACTTTGCGCCTACAGTAATAGGGTTATAATTTTCCTTTTGCCATAATTTAGGAAAAAATAATAAGTGCATGTTTATCGGAAGCAAAAAAAAATTGCGTTGTTGTTTTATAAACGAAGATGGGGTTACAAGATATGGAGGATTGGTTTGTTGCCATAAGTAGCGCTGCTGTACCAATTACATCCGCTTAAGTCAAAAATACAAAAATCTTAGTTCTCAATGAATCAAATTTAGCAAAACTAATCTGTCGTTGCTAAGCTTTAAAAAAAATTTAAAACAGTCCAAGCTTTGAATTATTCGATTAAATAACTATTGTAAACAATGGTGTTAAAATAACTTGAGTTGTATTCAGATATATTACATACAGTTTTAGAGTGATAATACATTACAAAGTCTTTTTGTATTTTCTTAGTCTGACAACGTTACGGTCCGGCATGGCCAGGTGGTTAAGGTACTCGACTCGTAATCCGAGGGTCGCGGGTTCGAATCTCCGTCATACCAAACATGCTCGCCCTTTCAGTTGTAGAGGCGTTATAATGGTACAGTCAATCCCACTATTCGTTGGTAAAAGAGTAGCCCAAGAGGTGGTGGTGGGTGGTGATCACTAGTTGCCTTCCCTCTAGCCTTACATTGCCAAACTAGGGACGGCTAGCGCAGACAGCCCTGGTGTAGCTTCGCGCGAAATTCGAAACAAACCAAACTTAACAATGCTATTAACGGAGCAAAATAAAAACTACATTTTCTTTCATACGTTAGTTAGTGGGTGTACAGGATATTCGTGACGTTAAAAAATAAAATAAAGAGGTGGAATGTGGGATTTCTTTGTTTGCAGTCCTACCTTGTTTCTGTGACAAGTTAATAAAGTTCAATATAGTTTTATGGGAAGACCGTTTAGTACAAAGTACCAAAACTGAAAAACATAGCTGAATTTGATTACTTCACTATACTAGAGTCAGGGAGAAAAATCCAGATGTGACTAAATTGTTACAAAAAACAAACTATATATGAAGGACACCAGCAGATTTAATGGTTTAAAAATAAATTCATGCTATAAAAAAAAACTTCAAAAGTTTGACTAGAATACAATAAAAACGGGATTGAAAAGAAACTATTTTGTTTTCTTTACAACATGTTAATAACAGAAATAATTTCCCCAATCCTGAGTGTTGACAAAAGTGATGCGACAGGACTCCAAAATTGGAGGAAGGAGCCACTGATTTGGCTGGTGCTAAATTACACTAACTTGTAATGAAATAAATACGAAATAATTTGTATATTTCAGGAACTTATTGCGTTTTTTATTTTTCTCCTGTTTACGAATACCTGAATCTCAAAACGTGCTTTTCTGTTATTTCGAAGTTGTAGAATTCCTTAACCCTAAATACTTTCGTGAATCTACGGTGAAAATAGAAACAGTTTTAATTAGTCTAAGCTTATTGTCATTTATAATACTTTTGATAAACTACGTAATAGTCCATAAGGGTAAATTATTGCTAATTAAACTGGACCTATTGCATCCCTTATTTCTTTATACAGCTGGCTTATTTCAAATGAGTAAAATCTTTAAGCGGTTACCAGATGTGTAATGGATTTACTGTTCTACATTTATTTTAATATCTGCGTTTGTTTAAGTGCATGTAACGTATATTGTTAAACGTGCATTGCCTATGTACCGCCTGTTCTCTAAATTTGTACAAGTTTCTCTCGTGTAAGAATCAAAAATATATACTTTACGAAAGCACTGTCGTATCGACGAGTATTGTTGCCAAGTGAAGTGCGCCTAAAGATTATACACCGACGCGCCTAGAGACAGATTTAGAATATTGTTTGGTCGCTACAGTCAGTATACTTTAAACCTCGGAAGCTATAATTGTGGTAAACGCTTATTGGTCGGAAAACTACAGATACTTGACCAGGAACGTTTATAGGTTTCGGACATTACAAACTTCAGTGAATTAACTTTGGAGATTAATATTTCTACGAGAACATTAGATACCTATCTCTGTGAAAAGTACACTTGTAAACCGCGTTAGGCCAAACAAGAATAGCGCTAGCTGGAGTTCCCGTCAAGAGAAGTGATTTGTTTTGTTTTGAATTTCGTGCAAAGCTACACGAGGGCTTTCTGTGCTAGCCGTTTCTAATTTAGTAGTGTAAGACTATTGGGAAGGTAGCTAGTCATCACCACCCACCGCCAACTCTTGGGCTACTTACTCTTTTACCCACGAATAGTGGGGTTAACCGCAACATTATAACGCCCCCACTGCTGAAAGGGCGAGCATGTTTGGTATGAAGGAAATTATAACCTCTCGAGCGCTTTAACCACTTGGCCATGCTGGGCCTAGCTTCATGAAAGTTATCTGTGCTAGCCGTCCCTAATTTAGCAGTTAAGCACTCGATTTAAAATCCGAGAGCCTTAACAACCCGGCCATGCTGGGCCCTTAGAAAAAAAAAAAAATTGTCTCTGTATCAACATAGAATTAATTAGCTGGTCGTGGACCTGCACTGTCAATAAAGCATTCAGTTCCAGACCAGATAATATTGTTTGTAAAACACTTGTATATAAACCATTATTTGTAACAACCGTTATTATAAATTGTATTTTTTTTTCTGTGTATTAAAATATATTTGTGTTGAGAAAAAAAACAGTGTGTATCAATCTTGTTGGTAAATATAATAAATATAATACATATAATAAATATAATACATATAATAAATATAATACATATAATAAATATAATAAATATTTACATTCAATAAACTCATAAATTAACATTAAAATTTCCAGTTAAATGTTAGAGCACGATAAAAACAAATATGGGAACTCATTTTGAAGGAAATTTATTTTAAAACTTATTTGTAGTTCAGACATTACATTCTCATAAAAATGTGATACTTGTAATCTTCCTTACCCAATTATATTGTTGAGTATTTGTGTTGTTGCAAACAGTTACCATTGTTAATTGTACTGTTATATCCTGTCACTCAGTTGGAATAATTTTATGATTACAGTTATCTTAACCGTCTTTTCACGTTCAGTTAATAGTTGTCAGTTGTCTTTGGTTCGGCATAGCCAGGTGATTAGGTGTGCCCACTCGCAATTTGAGAGTCGCGGGTTCGAATCCAAGTATCACCAAATATGCTCGCTCTTAAAACCATGAGGTCGTTATAATATCACAATCAACCCCAGTATTCGTTCGTAAAAGAATAGCCTAAGAGCTGGTGGTTGTAACCAGCAAGCTTCCCTCTATTCTTTCATTGCTTAATTAGGGACGGCTAGCGCAGATAGCTCTAGTGTAGCTTTGAGCGAAATTCAAAAATATGTAAACATGCACTAGTCTTTATATATTAAAAGCTAGCAGTTGTCAGTTTTCCTCGTGTCAGCTATCACTGTTTGTCAATTGTTTTTATATGAACATATGCTAGTTGTCGGTTGTCTTTATATAAACAGTTGCTAATTGTTAGTGGTCTCTATATTAACATATGCTCTTTGTCAATGTTTGCCACGAAATGGTATTTGATATGAAAATTATCCTCTAATAAACTCATGTTTTTTCTTTTTATTCATATAATACTTACTTGGAAATATACAACCACAATTTGTTATCACCCTGACATAAAATATAAATATAAATATACAACAACACTTTGTTATCACCCTGACATATAAATGTAAATATAAATATACAACCACAATTTGTTATCACCCTGACATATAAATGTAAATATAAATATACAACCACAGTTTGTTATGACCCTGACATATAAATGTAAATATAAATATACAACCACACTTTGTTATCACCCTGACATATAAATGTAAATATAAATATACAACCACACTTTGTTATCACCCTGACATATAAATGTAAATATAAATATACAACCACAATTTGTTATCACCCTGACATATAAATGTAAATATAAATATACAACCACAATTTGTTATCACCCTGACATATAAATGTAAATATAAATATACAACCACAGTTTGTTATGACCCTGAAATATAAATGTAACTTGTTTCTTCATGGTCACCTGAGTTAGATGTGGTTCTTATATTTTTTCTTTCTAAATTCCCTATGTTTTAAATATATTTATAATTTATTGTATGGTGAATGATCACTGCTAATTAATCCTTCTAGCGAATGTAGTATTTTTCTTAAGTTTTCTCAACTTATACAGCCCCTTTGTTTGTTGTCGTAACGTAGGTAGTTATTGTATAGTGTTTACTTCATGGTACATCGTCTAAATGTTTTAACTCTCACCCAGTTTACGTGAGTTCGAAACCAGTCACCGACACACGTCTTAAAAATGTTGCCTAATAGTTGGTGTCGTTGTGTTTACTAGATACCTACTCTTTAGTCTATCACTTCTAAACTAGGGACAACTTACTATACATAAAGTCTTCGAGTAGCTTTACGAGAAAATATAAACCCCAAACAGACTTTTCACGCGCAACTGATTGTTGATAAAAATTTCGTTATAAACACTTCTGTCGTTTTCTCAAAATAAACTAATGTTTGTTTATTGTACTAGAACAACTACTCACAAAAAAATTAATATATGATTATTGTACTACGAAAAACAGTCACAAATCATTAATTAATTATTGTTGTACTACAATAACCAATCACGAAGAATTAATGTGTGATTACTGTACTACAACAACCAATCACACATAATTAATATATGATTATCGTATTACAACAACCAATCACAAATAACTAATGTATAATTATCGTACTACAACTACCAATAACAAATAATTAATGTATGATTATCGTACTACAACAACCAATCACAAATAATTAATGTATTATTATCGTACTACAACAACCAATCACAAATAATTAATGTATTATTATCGTACTATAACAACCAGTCAGAAAGAACTAATGTTTCATTCATGATTTGAATTACAATTGCTACTACATTATTGTGTGCGGAATATCTTGTTACACGTAGATATTACATCCGTTTTATCCACAAGTATTGTTTGTTTTTTGATTTAACACACAGTTGTTGATTAGTAGTTGTATTGTAAAGTATGTTTTTACATTAAGTCGATACACTTACATTCTCTGTTCACTGTCATATGTGCCGTATATAAAACCATACAGTATTACAATTCATGCAACGAGTCTCAAACAACAGATGTTAAATACATTGTTATATACAGGAATAATATTCGTCATTTCTTAATTATAAACAGTTATTATTTGTTGTATTTTAATGCTTTGTTTTAAATGGCCAGTGCTTATTAACTGTGACATAGACCTATGCTAGTTGCTAAGTGTTTGTCATATATACAGATAACGTTTATAATTTATGTTTTAAACAGCTAATGCTTATAAACAGTGAGTAAACCAATACTAGTCGTTTATTCCATTGTCATACAAACAAATACCGTTTATAATTTATTTGTTCTAAACAGCTAGTTCTTATAAACAGTAAGTGAACCAATACTAGTCGTTTATTCCATTGTCGTATAAACAGATAACGTTTATAATTTATTTGTTCTAAACAGCTAGTGCTTATAAACATTAAGTGAACCAATACTAGTCGTTTATTCCATTGTCATAATACAGATAACGTTTATAGTTTCTTCTAAACGGCAAGATGTTATTGATTGTCTTGTGGTATGGAGCTATTAATTGTTTAATATGCTAAAATAAATTATAGATGGCGTCAAGAACAATCAAAAACTGTCTTTATATTCCGCAAAAGTCAATATTCGTTTGTTGGGCAGACATCGTTGGTAGTTCGTGTAAAATAAATACTTTTCAATTACTCATAGTGACTAAATCGAACTAAAGTTTTTAACCCATATTTCATTTTACTTATATAACCTTTCTAAACATAAGCAGAGCCAGATTTTTGTAGCTACGTAAAATCTGTGATTGTTGGCGTCCCTCGGAGTTCGAAGCACTGCCTAGTTTCATTCCATAAAACCTTGTAAAATTTTTGTTCGCGTGAGTGGAAATCCTAGTGTTGTACGATTTTGAAATGCGTTGTACTAATTCTGCGCCCTGAATATCTCATAGAAGCGATCCTTAACCTTAATACAAGAAAGCGTTGCGTTCGTTTTATAAGATTTAAAAGTCACAACTGTTCACTCTTCGATGGACTTACAACTCTAAAATTCAAGGTACAAAACGTAAATATCCTAATGTATAGGTTAGGGTTAAAACATGTTAATCTCCTTACAGCAAGTTACCCACATAGAACAAAAAGTTAAAATAAATCCAGTATTGAGAATAGCTAATTAAATAAACTGTTCTTCCTTATCATATTACGTTGTTTTATTTATGGAGTGTATTAATAGTATATCTCAAACGTTCAATCTTTCGTTTTGAGAGCAGCCGCTGTGGTTATTAATGTGTTGTTTATTATAAATTATAATTTGTGTTCTTGTTGTTTTATCCGTAATATATACATTACTTAGTTTTGGAAATTAATAAAAAACGGATGTGATCTTTAAGATGTTAGAACAAAATAATCCACACTTTGTTCTTGTACCTGAGACAGAAACATTCTTTGTTTTGATTGTCGTTTCAATCAGAAAGGTATAATTGTTTGTTTTTTTGTTACTAAAACCAAAACTATACAATAGGTTATCTATGCTAAGCCCAACACGAGTGTCGAAGCCTGGATTTTAGCGTCTTCAGAATCAACAATAAACAACTGTGAGGCAGGAGAAGAAAAGTTAAACATTGAGGTGAACAAAAACAAACTCAGAAGTCTTCGGTTCTTTCTATATCGTGAATGTTTTGTAAACTTAGACATTGAGATTAACAAAAGCAAACTCGGAAGTCTTCGGTTCTTTCTATATCGTGAATGTTTTGTAAACTTAGACATTGAGATTAAAAAAACAAACTAAGAAGTATTCGGTTCTTTCTATATCGTGAATGTTTTGTAAACTTAGACATTGAGGTTAACAAAAACAAACTCGGAAGTCTTCGGTTCTTTCTATATCGTGAATGTTTTGTAAACTCAGACATTGAGATTAAAAAAACAAACTAAGAAGTATTCGGTTCTTTCTATATCGTGAATGTTTTGTAAACTTAGACATTGAGATTAACAAAAACAAACTAAGAAGTATTCGGTTCTTTCTATATCGTGAATGTTTTGTAAACTTAGACATTGAGATTAACAAAAGCAAACTCGGAAGTCTTCGGTTCTTTCTATATCGTGAAGGTTTTGTAAGCTTAGACATTGAAGTTAACAAAAACAAACTCAGAAGTCTTTTGTTCTTTCTATGTGGTGATGTAACATCCATGTACTTCGGCCATATTGTTTTAAATAACTATATATCTCTTATGATATTGTCTTGTTTGAATTATTTCAACGAAGTGAGGTTCCTCAGAAAAGGTAATTTCCAAATATTTCTTTCCAAAATGGAGTATTCCTTCTTCTGTTATATGATAGTTTCGTTGTTACTTACACGACGACAAGGTTCAGAACCATAAACGTTAAGAGTTGTTGAGTCCAGATAACCTGTATATATATGATATGTTTCGATATAAACAGATGCTGCCGAATAAATTCTAATAGCTTCCTATACTCTGTTAGATAAGCTGTGATAGCTTTCTATATTCTATCAGAGAAGCTGTGATAACTTCCTGAACTCGATGCATCAGATAAGCTGTGATAACTTCCTAAACTCGATGCATCAGATAAGCTGTGATAGCTTTCTATATTCTATCAGAGAAGCTGTGATAACTTCCTATATTCTATCAGAGAAGCTGTGATAACTTCCTAAACTCGATGCATCAGATAAGCTGTGATAACTTCCTAAACTCGATGCATCAGATAAGCTGTGATAACTTCCTAAACTCGATGCATCAGATAAGCTGTGATAGCTTTCTATATTCTATCAGAGAAGCTGTGATAACTTCCTAAACTCGATGCATCAGAGAAGCTGTGATAACTTCCTAAACTCGATGCATCAGATAAGCTGTGATAGCTTTCTATATTCTATCAGAGAAGCTGTGATAACTTCCTATATTCTATCAGAGAAGCTGTGATAACTTCCTATATTCTATCAGAGAAGCTGTGATAACTTCCTATATTCTATCAGAGAAGCTGTGATAACTTCCTAAACTCGATGTATCAGATAAGTTGTGATAGCTTCATGTACTCTATCCGATAAGCTGTGATAGCTTCCTATACTCTGTCAGAGAAGCTGTGATAGCTTCCTATACTCTGTCAGAGAAGCTGTGATAACTTCCTGGACTTGATGTATCAGGTAAGTTGTGATAGCTTCATGTACTCTGTCAGAAAAGCTGTGATAGCTCCTAAACTCAATATGTCAAATAAACTATGATAGCTTCCTATACTCAATATGTTGGATAAACTGTGATAGTTTCTTGGAGCCGATCTATCAGATACAATTTAATAGCTTCGTAGCCTCAATATATCAGATCAGCTGTGATAGCTTCCTGGATTCAGTATATCGGATAAGTTGAGATAACTTATCAGACTCTATCGTATGATATGATATTTTGTTTAAAACTCTCTTAAGTTGGTTGTAGTTTCTAGACGTCATCTGAAAAACATAAGTTGTAACAGACCCATGGAAGTTATCGAAGTAACTGAAGTTCTCAACATGGGTACTTATCTCAAGACAAATGACGTTATTTTAAAGTTATTTTACAAATTACATTTTTTGAATTAGATAGGTAAAATTTTGTGTTTTTCCAGAAGAGGGAAATTACGAAAGTAAGAAATAACAAAATATAGTTAAGTTTCTACGGATTAGGGCTAACTTACTTAACCCATAAAGATTAGATTAAACTTCACTGTTTAGATGTCACATAAACTACCAATTTAAATAGCATATTAATCACTGCACTTTTGTCGTATCCTAGCCGGCCTGAAGTTAAACGAAAGCCTTTATTGGCAACGAATATTGTAAATATAGTTAAACGAAAGCCCTTATTGGCAACGAATATTGTAAATATTTTGGGGTTGCGAATAACGACACATTTTTCTTTACATTAATTTGCAAGTTGTCATTAATAACTGATATAAATAATCATTGAATGATAAGGATCTAACATGGTCATGGTATTAATGTCGCTTAAGGGTTAAAAAGAATTAAAACATTTGACGATTTAAAAAAAACAGAACTGTTTCAAAAATAAAACTATTTATTTGTAGGTACTTTCCATGGAATTCAAAAATCGTTAGAATACATATACATAACTCAGCACAAGACCACACAACGAGATATCTGTACTCTGCCCAAACGGGTATCCATCTAGCCACAAATTTAGCGTTATGATCCTGCGTACTTGGCACTGAGTCACTGTGGAGGGATCATAATATTACACAACAAGTAATTTGTTTTGATCTCTTGCAAAGAATTCGCGGTCGACTTGGTATCATGTGCTCATTTAGGTGTTCCTGATTTTACTTGCTCATCCACGTGACAATCTGTATGTATATATTAGTGATTTAAGAGACCTAATTTGGCGCTAGAATCGCGTGAAGTTTTGTTTGTTTTGTTTTTCTAATTTCGCACAAAGCTACTCGAGGGCTATCTGTGCTAGCTGTCCCTAATTTTGCAGTGTAAAACTAGAGGGAAGGCAGCTAGTCATCACCAAGCACCGCCAACTCTTGGGCTACTCTTTTACCAACGAATAGTGGGATTGACCGCACATTATAACGCCCCCACTACTGAAAGGGGCGAGCATGTTTGGCGCGACGGGGATGCGAACTAGCTACCCTCAGATTTCGAGTCGCACGCCTTAACCCACCTGGCCATGCCGGGCCGGAATCGCGTGAATCCGAAATGTCAAGTCTTCACTTAAACACGTAAGTAGATTGAATTCCGTCTAGAGCGGTTTACATTTAACATCCATACTCGTGAACAGGCTTTATCACTGTCTAGAAGAAAAAAAAAAACGTAAAAAGAAGAGAAACCTTGCTTTACCCACACAGTCAGGGGCTGGGTTATTTGTATGGGCAGAAAATTTAAATGGGTGGATCGCTATAACAATCTAATATTCTTTCCGTATCAACTAGTTAGGAGAGCAAAAGCGATGCGTTTAAAGTATAAGACCGAAAAATGCTATTTGAGACCGACTACAGACGAGACCTGCCCATTTGACTGTAATCACAAGAGTTAATCTATGGTTGTATGGATATTCAGCGGAGTTCCTCCACTATTCCAGTCTAATTATTGTAATTTGGATGCTTACAAAATGCTTTGTATATGGTCGCTTTTGGGAATACGACGTTGTTAAGTGCATCACGGCAATCCAGAGGTCGCTCACATTGGCCAGCCGTCTCCCATTTCGTCGGACTGGCTTGAAACATAATTATTATCATTGCTTTCAATGCAGAACATATATGGAAAACATCTTAAAAATATAAGAAGACAAACCCGTAATTCTCTAAACAGCTTATTGGCATCCAAAAATCGTAATTACAGCATAAACGGAGCGCCTTAAGAGTTGACTCAGAGAAATGCTGATTGGTGTAGCCAAGGTAAGGGGCGGAACCAGCGACATTGCCTAATGCACGGGCGGGAGTATATACAAATGTTCTGCTTTTTTTCTTTTTCTTTTTAGATCTCTATAAGCTATTCGCGTCGTAATATTCGCTCTTATGTTGAAAGCCGTTTGTTAAAGTTCCCTGTAAATGAGTCGTGGATGGTGTAATTACAATTATGTTGACAATTATACTGTCCGAAACGATGTACTTCTAAAGTGATTGATTAACGTAATAGAGAAAAGGCTTGTATTTTAGCATCAAACCTATTCGAGAAATCAGTGTAATTTTGATAAACTTAAATATCACTTGTAAACCATTGGCGGTTTATGTACAGTCATTCGCTTACAATAACAGAGGACAATTAATGTACATAATTCTGAAGATATGTAATAATAAATGTAATGATGTGTCCAGTACACGGTGAGATAAACAATGGTAGTTATTTGTAAGAGACAGCTATTAAGCACGCCGAATACCGTACGATTCTCAGTTAAAAGTATTTCAACTTTAACAGCCGGTAACCTTGTGAAAATATTGGACCCGGTCGATTTCATATGAATTCCGTTGTCTTCGGCTTGAGCCAAAAACAGATTTGTGTATAAAGAAAGAAAGTAAAGAAGGTTCTGGAACGTTTGTTCTCAAAAGGACCCCAGAAACGTTGATAACATGAGCCATATGTAATCCACGCGAGTCTTTACCGAGCATAACAAGAACCATATGTAATCCACGCGATTCTTTACCGAGCATAACAAGAACCATATGTAATCCACGCGAGTCTTCACCGAGCATAACAAGAACCATATGTAATCCACGCGAGTCTTCACCGAGCATAACAAGAACCATATGTAATCCACGCGAGTCTTCACCGAGCATAACAAGAACCATATGTAATCCACGCGAGTCTTCACCGAGCAAAGGTACAACATGGTAAGAGAAGAGGTCGTTTTTAGGTATCTCGTAATAGGAGAATAAAACTCTTATTATTAACAGTGCGTTTGTTGATGGATGGTAAAACACACTTTTATCCAAACCTTTTCTTCGAGAAATTCGGTTTGGGCAGTAGTTTACCACCGGCCTAACCCAATTGATTAGAGCGAGCGTCTAAGTCTGCCTCTCCGAATCTGATAAATTATGCTCTCAGCTCCGCCATATATACGTTATGGGAAGAATAAAAGCTCTGAGTTCGTCATGAGAACCTTCTCTCTTCTAAAACAAGGTTCGTGTTTCTGTTGTATTATTAAACAGCTTCATCTATCAGAGTATCTGAGCATTTGAGTGTATCGTATAAGACACACAAAGAGGAATCATTTTTAAAAAGTAAGAAAATGAACTGCGTCCTTATGGCACGCCAGATAAGTGTATATACCGAGTTATTTGTTCTGTCCATCTTTCCTGGTGTATATACATTGGTAAAAAAGTTAGCAGATATATATCTACGTGTGAGAACTATGGTCGGGAAGAAGACAAAAAGGCCGCTAATCATTGCATTAAAAGTTGTGAATAGGGTTAAAATATACAGAACTCTAGTAAAACCGAGTAGCTTTCGTAAACATCCTCCCTTCACAAGTAGAATCAGAATAAAACTTATTTGAGAAATGTGATTTAATTGATAACTTTGTATTAACCTCTTACTGTAAGGCCGGAAACTTACTACTGACTTACCGAGGGTCTATCGGTAACTTTCCAGCATATACAGTGCGTTCTTTATTAACATTGATTTGTTTGACGAACGTCGTGTTAGAAAGTGATTCCAACAAAATAAGATCAAATAAGGGCAAAGGTTAGAATATTTAACCTCTTCGCTCATAAATAAGGTCAGTTTTGATAACCAGTACTAACTTCAACAGAAGTACAAATACAACGGTCTGTAGCTTCAAGTCAGTACTGACTTCACCAGAAATACAAATACAACGGTCTGTAGCTTCAAGTCAGTACTGACTTCACCAGAAATACAACTACAACGAATAACAAGTGTCTGAAATGAAAGTCGAGATAGGAGTACATGAACAATTTATTCGTTTGACTAAACAAAACACAACATCATCGTTCACTGCAGACTGTTTCATTAAGGCTATTGAACTCTGCTTACAACCAAAAGTTATCCAACCATATAAACCAGAACTAAAACTTAGCCTTTTCACAAAGCAAGCTGACTACAAATCCATAATGACCTATAGAAATACATAAGAATCTTAAAATGTGTAATCACTAGAATACACTGAACCAACAAAGTACACTCACTGATAAAGATAGAAATTAACATATATTTTCACTCAAAAAGTTCTGTACTGCTAATGCGGATGAAAACAAAATGGCGAAAGGTTACATGAAACCATTTTTTAAAATATTGTTTTATATTAGTTGAAGGGTAAAGTTATTTTTCCAAACTTTATTGTTAAAACAATACTTTCACTTATAAACTCATTTTTTTTCTTTTTGAATATCCTATACATCTTGGATATCATATATCTGAGGATCACTAATTAATAAGGCCCCGCATGGCCAGGTAGTTGAGGCATTCGACTCGTAATATGAAGGTCGCGAGTTCGAATCCCCTTCACACCGTGGAGGCGTTATAATGTGTGGCCAATCCCACGATTCGTCAGTAAAAGAGTAGCCCAAGATTTGGCGGTGGGTGGTGATGACAAGGTGCCTTCCCTCTAGTCTTACACTGCCATATTAGGGACGGTGCCATATTAGGGACGGCTAACTCAAATAGTACTCGTGTAGCTTTGCGCGAAATTCCAAACAAACCCAACCACTAATTAACTATTGTTAATTAATAACGTTGTGATGTTGAGTATTGGTTTCAGAGTTTTTTACGTCTCCTGGTATTTACGTTACTGATAACTTAAATGATATATTTTATTACAAGTTTTATTTTGAGCTATCGTGTTTTAAAGGGCATATTTGGTTGTATTGATGCATTTTTAAAATTTTCCATGCAACTGTTTTGTTTTAAGTATTTTCAATAAAAAATCTAAATATACAGTCAAACTGAAAGAGAGAAAACAAACGTAAAAAAATACGCATGTGAATTATGGTTTGCTTGTTTAGTGCTGAGTGCTAAGATGTTCAAAGGACTATCTGTCCTCTACCCGTTCCTGTAATGAAACCCGATTTATAGCGTTATAAGCGCACAGACTTTCCTTTGAGTCGCCGGGGGGCAGACGGACTCAACATCGCTGACCATGTTAATGGTGGAGTTGCCTTTGACAGGGATATAATGATTATATATCAGTTATTAAAATTGTAGTACTTACGGTTCGAAACGTTTTCCAAATTATCGAAACTCCAGTTTATCGCTGCACTAATGGGGTGGGTCTAACAGTTAACGTGTCGAAGGGTTCTGGGTTCGAGAAATGCTACTCAACACTTTGGTCTGTTGTAAAACTGACAGGTAATTCTGTTATTTGGTTTAAAGATCCGGACGAAGTCATCATGGCAATGAGTGTTGCTGGATTATTGTCTTCCGATTGATCAGTACTTATAAAAGTAAGAGCGGTTACACCTGAATATTAGGGATCATAATGCGACGGTCAGTTACACTTTTCGTTGGTAAAAGGGGTGACTAAAGAGTTGGCGATGGGTGGTGGTGACTGGCTGTCTTTCTTCTAGACTATAGCTTCTAAATTAGGGACAACTGTTTAAATTGGGGTGGAGTAGCTTTTTGCGAATTCCAAAAGACAAACAAATCCTAGAACTCTGAATTTGTCTGTTTGGTCAACTTCTGTATGAGGTTAAAAATTCCAGTTTCCAATTCTCTGCACTAATATAATATACATTTTCGCAGCCTTTCCCGAAATTTTCCAACTAATTATCCACTTTAGTAGCAAATTTCTGTTGCCTATGCTAAATTATGGAGAGAGAGTTGGCCACTATTCTATGTGGAGAGTTGGTCATTGTTCTGGAAGGAGTGTTGGTCTCTGTTCTAGGGGTAGAGTTGATTATGTTCTAAGAGAGAGAATTGGTCACTATTCTAGGGAGGAGAGAGTTGGTCACTATTTTAGGGGGAAATGGTCACTATCCTAAGAGAAGAGCTGATCACTGTTCTAGGATAGTGTTGGTCACTATTCTAGGGAGGAGAGAGTTGGTCACTATTTTAGGGGGAAATGGTCACTATCACTGTTATAGGATAGTGTTGGTCACTGACTAGTGTTGGTCACTGACTATTCTATAAGGAAAGCTGGTTACTCTTCAACCATATTTCAGTAAAGTTTAGTTCTTTAATGTTTGTATTTTGTTTGCTCAAAAACATTTTCGGATTATTGTTTTATAAATAGTTTTAAGATAAAAATTTGCTTATGTGTATTATAATGTGTGTTGACTGTCGTCCACACTCCACTCTATCTTATTGTACTGAGAAATATGATCACGTTGGTTTCTGACTTTCAAGTTTTCAAATTTCAAGAGACGAGAAAAACAACTTACTGGATCTATAAACTGAAAAACAATAAAACTTAGTAAAGAATGATAACAATAAACAAGTCTGTTAATTAAACCGTGTTTATTTCTTTCAAAGCACAAAGCGACGCTATTGGCTATCGAAACCGATTTTCAACGTTGTCATCCCACTGACTTCCCGTTGTGCCACCAGATGGCATTACACCAGGTACAGCAACATTCGAAAGATTGCCTTGTTTTTGAACTTTTCATGCTTGTTCCTTTCGTTAGCTGCAAGAAAACAACAAATTTTTTTCTTATTTAATATAACAATACTAATCGAAATTTGCGATACAGTATTTCAAAGCAGTATTCACAATTTTGTTTTTAAATTATGAATAAACTTTAAGAAAAACAGCACGAAACATTTTTCTAGTTTCAAAAGAGCTAAATATATATTTTTTATTTTTCCCTTTGTTTAATCGACGGAAGAAAGTCAAAACACATAATATTTCATTAAGCAAACAATTTCTTTACATCGTCGGCTTGTCTTTTAAAATGACAAGTTGAAATAGTGCTTTTTTTTTTAAGTCTGTGAAGTTGATTTTGAATTTCGCGCAAAGCCATTCGAGGGCTATCTGCGCTAGTCGTCCCTAATTTAACAGTGTAAGACTAGAGGGAAGGAGCCTAATCATCACCACTCACCGCCAACTCTTGGGCAACTCTTTTACCAACGAATAGTGGGATTGACCGTCACGTTATAACGCCCCCACGGCTGAAAAGGCGAGCATGTTTGGTGCGATGGGGAGTCGAACCCCCTAGCTCACTTGGCCATGCCGGACCGTCCGTTAGATAAAAGTGAAACAATCAAACTAGGATGAGTAAACCAAATACGTTATATAAACTAATATCGTGTCTTAGTCTTAAAGATAAAAGGTATCAGACAATAGACATCCTACAGTTTATATCTAACCAGTTATGAATACACAATGTACAGAACACACACCAGCTGTTTCGCAGTCAACGGTGATAATTTAGTATATTTATTAAGTTTATTACTCACAATACGGACTATGGCAAAGAAACTTTATGTTTCTTTGTTAGAATTTCCTTGTAAATCTTTACAACATAGCATTACGTAGCAGGAGAAGTTTTTACACTGTTTTATACGGTGCAAAAACCAGCAGATGCAGGAAGTAGATCCCCCGTAAATAGAATTTAAATAATAACTTCCCATACGTGTAAACTACCTACTACGAACAACACTAAACCTCACCCTGGTCACCAGTATAACTTATTAAATATGCTTTTTTTACGTTTATACTTATATATATCACAGAGCACTGTTTCAACACTTAAGTGTCCTCGTTGTTAGGGGTATTTTCAATCTAACCGAAGCATTATGAGCAATGGTCAGAGTTTCTCGTTCTTTCAAAGCTTTAAAATAAAATAAAGATATAATACATACTCCAGGAAACGAAAAATACACAACATTGCAACGCCTCGAAAACTGACAAAATTGTAACTAAGAATTATCAGTTTAACCTCGCTGAATTTTTGTTTTGTTTTTCACATATCTTAATTACTAGGATGAGAGTTTGTATGTTACCTAAGTAATGCATACTACATTGTTTGTTGGTTGCTACTTTCATTAACAGTATTGGTTATGTTATTACCCTTTGACTATGCAGACAGTTCTGCATTGTTATCTAAAATGTGCATTTAGGACTAATTTAAACCTCCAAAGCTGAATGAGACATTGTTGGGATTACGGCCGAAAATATAACTATATGTTAACAAACGAAGCTACACAACTAATAAAAAAAATGCATTCTAATCTCTGTAAGTAGCAACGTCAGAAAAGTAAATTTAATGAAATACACTGAGAGCTTGATTTTTAGTTTTGCTACATAACTTATTCTGATTGAAATTTATTATTATTATCATAATATCAAGATATTCTGCTGTTGAAAAGACTAAATTTTATATTTCTAACTATGTTAAATTTTTATATAGCTTTACAAGTTAGTAGAAGATTTTTCAATGCTATCATTTATAGTTTTATAAGATGTTTAAAAAATTCTCGTAATGGCATTATTTGAATATCAACTAGGCAATCTGTGATAGTTAAGACAATGACGTGTGAGTAATTCACATGTCTGAAATATTAACCTGATGCTCAAAAAGGAATGGATCGTTGGGAGTTCCTGTTATCTGAAAAAAGATAAAATTATAGTTTCTTAAAAAAATATTTTGGGATCACACTAGTATACTTATTAGAATAAATGTAATAACAAATTTAACTCACAGCTACTAATGTGATATTTTTTACCCACCATAATTCACACATTGTAAATATCACCGTTCTAATTAAAGTTTCAAAATTAGATGCTGCTAATCTGGCTGTGCTGCTACCACGAACAGACTCTGACTACAGACGAACCTGACATGCAACATTAGATCTAATGATTCAAGTTACTCGTCAGTTAAATATAAAGAACAAAGAAGAATCTTAAGGTAAATCAAATAAATTGAAAAATGGTTTATTTTAAATTAATTATACTGTTTCCAACTTGTACAGCTTTTTCTAGTTCTTAAAGCAAGTTATTTTATCGTATTAATCAATGGCCCGACATGGCCAGGTGGTTAGTGCACTCGAGTCGTAGTCTGAGGATCACGGGTTCGAGTCCCTGTCACACCAAACATGTTCGTTCCTTTCAGCCGTGGCCATGGGAACGTTATAATGCAATGGCCAGTCCCATTATTCGTTGATTAAAAGAATAGCCCAAGAGTTGGCGGTGGGTGGTGATGACTAGTTGCCTTCCCTATAGTTTTACACTGCTAAATTAGGAACAGCTGGCGCAGATAGCACTCGTGTAGCTTTGCGTGAAATTCAAAAAACAACAACAAAAACACCATTAATCAAAGCGTCAGCTGATAAAATATTACAGACTTACGATATGTTGACCTCTAGTGGCTCAGCGGTAAGTGAGCTGTACAAAACAGAGTTATATTCTAGTAGATAGACAGATCAACACAATAAAAGGAGGGATGGTTAGTACATTAACTCTATGAGGTTTAAATTTCGCGCAAAGCTGCACGAGGCTGGTGGTGATGATTAACTACCTTCCCTCTAGTCTTTGACATCTAATTATCACCACTGCCCACCGCCAACCATTGACCTACTCGTTTACCAACTAATAATAGAATTGACCGTAAGAGCATAACGTCTCCAAGGGTGAAAGGGACGAGCATGTTTGGTGGAACAGGATTCGAACCCGCGACAAAGACAGTTTTCAGCATTTAAATATTTTTTTTTAGTTTTTTTGCCAAATTGGGTTTCTATAATACTTGCAGTACAATTTTTAAATTATAAAATAGGTGTTTCATACAAAAAGACACAATAAATTTAATACCTTGAAACAACAAGTAGCTAAATAGTCAAAGACTATATAAATAAAACTAACAAAATTCCGACCTAACTTCTAAGTATTAGAGCACAACTTGTAGAGAAGGCGAGTTCTAATCTTTTGATAAATCACTCTTTATCAGCAGACGTCAGTTGTTTCATTATTAACATACCAGCAGCGACATCTGATAAATTATACGTAACAATGAAATATTTTCAATTAATTTCCTGACATTCTTCACTCATTAATCAAAAACAATTATTTCATTTACAGATAATCAAGTTCCTTGCCAATATACACACGATTACGTTTTGTATAAAGAACATTATCAGTGCTATATAGTTCAGATATCTTTAATGTTTTCTCTAAAACTATTTCTTCTCGTTAGTTACTAACCAACACTTTCACAGCGATACCGTAATGATTTCAGATTGAAACTGTCCGGAACACAAAGTTTCGATAGTCTGATCTTAAAAGGATGCATGGATTATAAGTTAAAGAATATTTTGTGATTACACTTTTTGAAACATAAACATATATTCTACATATTAAGAATATTTTTGCACTTATCACTGTAACCCTGAGTAAACTTATCTATCCATTTATGATACTGGCTAAAAATGTTAAGTACAAAGGAAAATAACTATTAATGAATGTCTCTTTAGAGCTTGGTTTCACTATATTGCCCTCTATTGCTAGAAGTTTGAACTAATATACTACCTATTCTGAAGAATAAACACAAGTAAGATTTCATCTTTTTCTTTAAGGGTTATAATCTGTTTCTTTAAATTTAAATACTACATACGAGTTAACCTGAGCCTGTTCATATAGAATACATCTCCGTTACCCACTTTTAATATAGCATTTTGTTGTGTTAATCAACGCGCGATAATCAGCCTACCAGCTCGAGCTTTTCATACAACAATTATCAGTTAACAAATGCAACATGTGCCACCTCATAATAACAGAGAATAAATACAAATGGCTGAATGGAGGTTTGACAAATGACAAATAAATAATTTATCGGTGTTTGTTGATTTTTCTTTGTAGATATAAACATTTAGTAATATAACAAATGAAATTATTTAATAGAAAATAAAATAAACTTCTGGTAAGCATAAACATAATTAATTCTAAAACATGATAACATCTGAAGACTTCTAATAATAATTTACTGTATATTATAACCTGTTTCAAATAACGTGTCTCCCATTAGAATAGAGGTAAGTCTACGGATTTACAAGGTTCAAATCAGGGGTTCGATTTCCCTCGCGGGACACAGCTCATAGCCCGATATAGCTTTGCTATAAGGAAAGCACATACACGAATAACATACCTCATCATTATCAGAGCAAAAATACTTAAAAATCTCTTCGTCCCTCGGTTTTGTGTTTCTTTAACTCATGTAATAATATTTACTTCCCACGTGTTTCAAAGCAGTTGTTTAAATCAAAGTAAACAGGTGTGTGCTTTATGAAAATTTACTAACACGGTTACTTTTACATATAACTGTGTATGCTTAAAGAAAACATTTTCTGAGACTTAAACTAATGAAGGAACCAGAAATAATTATATTTTGCAGTTCACGATTTACTAAAGTGTTTTCAGTAAAAATGAACTAATCACGAACTTTATATAGAAACTAAAGCTTCACATGACGGTATTAAGGTTGTTTATTTGATGTTCCGCGTTTCATGCTTCACTGATCATACTGCATTATGAAATGGCGGGAAAATACAGAATATTAGTATGTTCGATTGTTGATGAGAACGTCACCAGAATCACGTGATTTGTAAAAATGTTCATGCTATTATTTCATTCCGGCTTATATTTACGGATAAAATGTTTCTCCATAGTTTTTCTGGTTTGCTTGGAAAAGGTGTGTGTGTACATATTTCTAAAAATACCGCAATGGGAAAACAAAAGATACCTTAAAATAACGGCGTATTCTCGTCTGCTAGTGAAAAAACGTTCGTAAATGCAGGGGATTCCTAATCCGTTCTTAGATTCGCTACCTCTTCAGGGAATGACGTCACTGTGACATCAAAGTTCGTGAAGGACTTAGCATAAAAACCAACAAATTCTAAGAATCTTGGTATCGCTAGCAGACGTCTGTATTTCGGTATACTTTATTAGTGACTGATTTTTGTTGAGTATAAAAACAAATCGTGGTAGCAGGACGGTAAACTCAAGTTATATTTTGAGAATTTCTCGCTGAAGAGATGAATATTGGCAAAGGCTGAAACTTCTAGTGTAGTCACTTCTAGAAAATGAAACTAGCGAGTTCGTCAACACTGGTGTTAATGAATCTCATAACGTAGAAATAAACTATGATAATGATTAGTTTTTAGACAGTGACGGTTAAGGAATTTGAACCATAACGGCTACAGCAGATAGCCTTCGTGTAGCTTTGAGCGAAATTCAAAAACAAAGATCAAAAACAATATTGGATATATAAAAAAGCAGTTAATCATGTGAAAACCACAGCCGATATAAAGTTACAGTGGAACGGCATATATCAGAACTATGTTTTGACATTGTTTGACATGTTTTAGGTAGTGTGATACCATAGAAAATATTCATACACTCAAATCGTAAAGATGTGGTCAAATCGTAAATTAAAAAAATATTCAAAATGGAAAATTCTTTGTGCTTAGTGGCATTGGAAATCAAAAGAACAAGGATCAACTTGAGGTACCAGAATAATCCCAAAGAAGACCTGCCACAAGTCATAACTTTACTGTAGTAAAGTGCAGCATTTTGTAGCATTTGAGAATACTCAAACACAATGATCAATGAAGAAAGCATTCCATGTGTCATAACACAACATAATCTAAGGAATCTTCATTTGATAGACACAAATTACTTTTACACAAACTTCTTCAGTTACATATTTGTTCAACCATCGAATACCTCAAGCAGCTGGGGAATGAAACATATATTTATGCTATCTATTTCAAACAAAGACGTAGCAGTCAAGCCGTCATTGGATTTCTATGCGATCAGACTGTTGAAACTGTAACTGGGAATCCGCTGTCCTCATACACTCGTTGGATTATGGAAAGCTGCGCAGAAGATGGACGTGCATTGGACATGATAACTTTCGATGAAGCCTTTTACAATGAAAACTGCAATTTAGGAATATTTTCAAGATGAACAATCGTTGGGTACAGCGTGATCGACATAGACTCTGACCACATAGAGAGATTCCAAAATCGCTTTAATATAACGTACTTAAACAATATATACACATATCCTAAGAGCAGTACAAAATTTAGTAAAGCACAACGTATCAACTTTTATTACACACTTCTAGTCGCTTATCGTCCACGGTTTATTGTTTAAGCACCAGAGAGCTTTTTCTTTCTTATTTACATCAGCAGTTTTAGAGAAGATGACCTAAGAAGGTCGAAATATTGTTCTCAACTTTACTTTAACAAAAGTTTTAATATCCATACCAGCAGTCTTGAGATACATTTTTAATTCAAGTGGATTTCTCGTCATCACGAATTAGTAACATATAGTTTTACATATTTTTTTCTGTTACCTAACAAATGATATGACAAATTAACACCATTCTCAAGGAAGACCACTTTTTTATCCACATATTATATATTTATATACAAACGTTAATATACTATAAATATATTGATATATTATAAATAAATATGCAAAATATTTGATGACTCACAGCCACCATTTTTTTTATGTTTGAGTGCGTATGTTTGTGTGTTTTTTCTTATAGCAAAGCCACATGGGCTATCTGCTGAGTCTACCGAATGGAATCCAACCTCTGATTTTTAGCGTTGTAAATCGGTAGACTTAACGCTGTACCAGCAGGAGACGATTTGTGTTTGAGAAGAATTAGGCTTAAAAAGTAAACGTAAAAGTATGGACAAAAGTTTTAATTCAAATATTTAAAGAGATTTTATCGAGGAATAAAACTAATTTCAAGAGTTTAAAGTTACGGAAATAAAAAATAATATAAACAGAAGAGAAAGAAATGATTATAAATACGAAACTATTTTTTTTGTGTTTGCTGTTAATCAAAAAGCTACAAGATGAGCTACCTATCCACGAAGTTTCCATCACAGAGTCGAACCTCTAATTTCAACGCTATAAGCTTCCAAGCTTAACGCTGACCACCGGGGCATTTGTTTCGGAGTAAAGTCACATTGAACTATTTGGTGAATCCAACACATGGAATTCGTCCCCGGATTTTAGCATTATAAGTCCGCAAACTTATTGTTATCTTACCGGTGCGTAAAAACGAATTTAGAATACCAAAACATGTCTTGAAATAGGAAGCGTGTTTTAAGTAATCTCACTGTTTAATCTGCTGACACGTAACGTAAAGAAATAACATTACTATTTTTATAAAAGTTTATTGTCTCTCACTGTTGATACACGTGCTGTTTTCGGACTAAGAAAGTTCAAAAGATAAAACCGATACCACTGGCTGAAGCATATGTAGCTGTTTATTTCACTATGTGGGACTCATGTAAAAACTCACGTGTTAAATCTTGCCGACAATCTAATTTAATGTCAACCAACCTTACACCACTTTCCACCCCACGGTACAAACTCCTTAGTGTTTAGAATAGTTTCATGTGCTTTAAAATAGTGAATGATCCGTAGATGACAGAGACCAGGCACGTGCTTTAGTCACGACCAGAAACACCCTCAGGGTGCCGGGGATGATCAAAAAGGCTTGTTTATTTTGCTGTTAAGCACAAAACTACACAATGAACTATTTGGGATGTGCCCACACTTGGTATCGAAACTCGATCTTTCGGGTCATAAATCCAGAGATTTGTATCTGAACAACAGAGGGACGACCCTCCCCCCCAAAAAAAAAAAAAACAGACGATCAAACAACAAACAACAACAAAGAAACAATAACCAAGTTTAACTCCAAATAGAAGTACAGGAATCGGTTGTGAAAAGCGAGTAGCAGATTACTGGCTGGCTTTATGAAAGCTTGAACGTTAACTGTATAAACTCGGAAATTAGAAACAAACTTTCTTTTGTTTTTCTAAATATTTCTTTAAATAATTGTGTATTTCAAGAGTCTGGTAATGAGGAACATGAAAAGTAAAGTGAAATGTGTGTGTTAGCAGTAAAAGTGACTCTTAAAATTCTAAGAACACATGAGTGAAAACAAAAGAGAATATATTATTATATATTAACCACAGTACATGGGCTATCTTCAATGCCAGGGATAACCAGAGCGACTGGGCATCACAGACAGGGTAGTGCTGTAGGTACTATATAAATATTTATCAATAATTTTCATAAACAACAACCTTCAGAGTGTGAATCGAATTACACAAGTAAATTATAATGAGTGAAAATTTCATTTCAGTCACTAACAAGTCAGTATTGTGGGTGAGAATTAATAACAATATCATACATTTAACTTATTTATCGTTGTATTCAAACCGAACTAACAAGCTAGTCTCCATGTTCCTGAGGCAGTTCACGCAACCACAGCACCAATAGGAGAAAACCACATTAGAATGTCTAAAAACCCATGGGTGAAAGAAAAGGAGAGCATGTTAAAATATTTTAATTGCATTACATTTGCCATATACAGTGCCGACGAAACCTTTCGTACAATACTAAAACTCATCAGTATATTACAGATATAGTAGTGTTCTAAGTGTCAGTATATATATATCAGTTTTTATGAACAACATGAGGATCTGTATCTTTTAAAAAACTAGAGCCTGTTTAAGACGTGGGTTAATATTAACTTATGTCATCTACATACGACAGGATTTGTACTTTTCACTAAATATACAAAGTTGAATGCACAATACACGGCGAGAAATATAACTTTCAAATGAGTTTTAAAGTTCTTGTTTGTTTTATTCAATCGCAAGGCTGCATAATGAGCTACCTGTGGTAGGCCCACCACAAACAGGATTGTACCCTGAATTTTTGCTTTTTAAGCTCTCAATCGTACCTGCTTAAGCCGCCCCGAGAACGGTTTTGGAATGAACTCGTTTTATCGTTGACTGCTGAAATAATGTAATAGACTACAGGATTACCAACGTAAGTCGTCCAGTTACAAAACTCTGATTTAGTCCTAAGCCCACTATCCCCCAAAAAGAATAAAATATCGCAATGGATTTGATATCTTCGGAGCTAATTCTGCTTGATGTCACTATGACTTCCTTGAGGAGTTAAAACATCCAACATGGCCGCTGTGAAACGAAGTTGTTATATCTTGTCCAGTACAACAGCTAAACAATTTATTTTGTGTCTGTTATTAGACACAATATTACTTGTTATAATTCATTTCTGAACTTATTTAACCGATTCGAGCACTTCTTATATCATTAAACGCACAAAACTGTATAATCGGACAAGATTTTACCCGTCACTACTTTCTTCACTGCTGTTAATGTTCTCATGGGCTTTTGGAGTCACATTTTGTTGTTGTTGTTGTCCCATCTGAAATCCACCTGATTCTCTGCCAATACAAATTACCAATTTCACTCCATTATGTAATTTCAACTCAGTAGATGACGCCACTTGCAGATCACCATCTATCAATTAGGAGTTCCTAATCATAATATCAAAAAATCCCCTCCAGACGTTAACTTTACTTTGTAGAGAAAAGAGTATCTCCAGTAAATAATATGTAATCATAAACATATGTTTACTGTGAGAGCCGCAGAGTAAACCTAGGCACTTGAGATAATGAAAATTCTCCAGATAGCCAGAAGCTTAAAGCACAGGTACTTATAACAGTATTTAGTCCTGTTACAAGCAGCCCTCCTGATCCCAAAGGATGAGATAATGCATCATAAAGAAGCAGATGTAATCCTTTTCAAGTAAATAATAGTTGTTGTAAAACAGGGATGCAGACATTTCAACAGACACAGGAGAAATAACAATGAAACAGGAAGGCCTCAAACTTTGACTGCACATGCTTTTTCATAGTGTGATATTGTTGTCTGTGTACGTGGTATTGGTAAGGTCACGATAATGAAGGTATTCTAAAAAAAACCCAAGAGCTCTTGAAACCTGATGATATGAAAGTGAACTTGAACTAAGTTGATGCTGAGGTAACAGCATTTGTTGTCACCTATTATGGGATCAGTGCTAAGGGAGTGTATTTGAAGCTCACTATGACAAATACCTAAGTAAAATAACACCAAAGAAAGTGGCCATTGCTCCTAAACTAAAATCTATTACACTGATGTCTGAGGCCCTTTGTGAAAAGTACATTCACAGAGAAGCAATTATCAGACTGGTTGATTTGAAGAGGACCCAGTGAAGACATTGCTATCAGTTGTTGTGCCATAGAATGTGTAACCAGGACCTGCTGCAAATTTTCGGACAGTTAGCTATGAATTTATACAGACACCAGTCACGCGTAACAACAGGTTGTGGATGTTTTACTGTCCAGCTTGCATACAACGGTTACGAGGAAGATGGCTGAAAGCACAGATGGACTAAAACTGCAACAATGTACATTGATGATGAAAAGGAAGGAGAAATATGCAGTAAAATAGAAATGTGTCTAGTTTGTCAGTATAATACTGACAATGAGCAGCGGTTGTTAGCTATTTTCTACAACCAAAGTAAAACACTGAAACAGAATAAGAGTAACATCATTTGTCCAATATGTATTTGATACAAATTATTTTTCACTGTAGTATAGTCAGCATTCAGCAGTATATTGTATTAATATGTACCAAACAAAGTACATTATAATTACTAACTGCCCCCTAGTGGCATAGCGGTATGTCTACGAACTTACAACACTAAAATCCGGATTTCGATGCTAGTGATTGGAAGAGTACAGATAGCCCATGGTGTTGATTTATGCTTAACTTCAAACATACAAACATTATTAACTTTTGGTTTTTAATTTGGTGTTTTGTGATGTGTTCTGTTACATACTTTACAAATATGCATATATATATATACGTTGTAACAAACTCAGTTAAATGTTCCCGAAGGCAAGGCTTGGTCATTTATTCGCGAAAGGTTGTCATTTTAGGGTATAATTAGATATATAATAATGTACGAAAGTTTTAAATAAAGTAAAAAATATATATATCCATCTTAAATACAACTTACGAGACACGTATCCCCACTAAACTTCTACTTACTTTAAAAATTTAACGTATTTTATCACAAATTATAAATAAAATTACTGTCAAAAAACTGTTACTTGTACCAGTAACACTGTGGGCATTTCTTCACTATACATTCCATAGAGTGATGGGTGATATGCTTTGAAAGTTACTTAACCGTACCCAATCCGTGCAAAGCTCACAAAGTGCTGATCTATCCGGGACATGTTTTAATTTTAAATAATATTAATTTCACCACGAAAACCAATTACTACCACAGGTGCTGCCGGTAAAATATCACTGAAATAAAATGTCATAGACTAAAGATATCTTGACTTTCTTTACCAACGAATAGTAAGATTAACCCCAGTGGCGGCGGCGCCAGGATATTTTCGTTGGGGGGGGGGCTGAGGTAAACTGTGAAGGATGCAAACCCGCGACCCTCAGATTACGAGTCGCACGCCTTACAACGCTTGGCCATGCCGGGCCATGCGTATATGTAAAAGAGGAAGCTCACCTAAATTCCACCCAAGGTAATATATAATAATAAAGAAAATCAAGATTAGCTTAGATTGAACATTTAACATACCATTAAGAGTAAAGCTACAAATCAAAAGAAATATAACATAAAGACATATTTTACATAGCAGAAACGAATTATCCCATGTGAAGTTAATACACTTTGAGGAAAAGTAAGGTCACTATCAGGCTAACTATCTTTCATCATGTTGTGTTTATAGTCAATAATACTTCAAAACAATGCGCCTGTTCTGGTGATTGGCAGCAAATGTGTCTATACAGTATCAATATTGAGTTGTTTTGTCTTCCTGGAGTTTACTGATATGACAGGTTGTTGGTGTGGTTGTAACCACTGCTGTTGTACAAGTATGTCTTGAGAAGCTTCAGACATGAGAAACTTCTCTCACAGGCAGCTGAAGTGACAGGCAAAGTCACAGCGATGCATACAAGTTTGTGGAGATCCATGAAGGCATCCTTGTATGGCTCCAGCATGGTTGCAAGTTCCAATGGTGTGGATACTTCCTGCCCCTTGTCTTTCTTCCTGGCAATTAGCCAGTTCAACTGGTGGACCTTCACTGCGAGATCATCCTTAGCCAGTTCAACTGGTGGACCTTCACTGAGAGGTCATCCTCTGCCACACCATAGTTTGCTTCCCTTCCTAAGAGTGCTTGCTTGTCCAGAAATGTGGAGTGTTTGGGGTTCAATGCAGTTGCACCCATCAGAACACTGCAGGCATCAGAGAAGAATCTTCTATCCAGCTCGTTGAGCATCCTGTTTATGATGATATAGGTGTGTCTCCTAGCACACAGGGAGCGACAATACAACGCATAAGTTTCAGTGCATTCAGTACGGTGCTATGGGACGCATGACACATACTTCCGTCTTAATGAAGACGTTGAGTTCTACAGATCTATGTCTCTTTGATGTTAATTGTTAAGCTACAACGACGATTGTGTTTTCCATATTGTATGAATATACGTAGATAACAATATTGGGGGCTGAGGGCTTGGCTAATATGGCGGGCTCAAGCCTCTTCTGGCTCCGCCACTGATTAACCCTCACACTATAACGACACCATGGCTGAAAAATCAAGCATGTTCATTAATAGGATTCGATGCCACAGTTCGCAAAACAACCAAGCTATGTCATGCCTTTAGTCATACGTGTTTGTTCTATTGTTCTGCATAAAGCCTCAGAATGGGATATCTTTAATGTACCCACCACATGAATCGAACTCCAATTTTTAGTGTTATAAAGACGTCAGACTTAACGCTACCGGAGGAACGAGAATAAAGAATTAGTTACAAATCTTTACAGAATTTGCGGACAGTTTCAGACACAGACTCAGCTAATCCATACACGTATCAGGAAACAGGATTTACTGATACCATCTTAAAAAAAAGAGGTCTCATAGATTAAGAGAAATAGGTAATCAAAAGAAATGTAAAAAACTCTTGTCCTTGTACGCTATACGTGATACACAACTACGTTTTGACATAACCTTGGAATATAGCTTACATACTTTCTGACCGTGGATGTCTTCTGTTCAAAATATTCCAATATTATAAGAACAACGACATATCGTACTAACTAGATAAAACCTAGATTTGGAGTTGGACCACAACAGTGTTTAGAAACCATAAGTAAATTTAGCTCTATGGGTCTCATGAAGACTAGCTGCGACATAGCCCAAAAGTTGGAGACAACCGCCCTTCACGACCTGATTTCCTTCTGAGATAGCTATGCGCAGATTGCCCTTTATTTAGCTATGCGCAGAATTTTAAAACAAGGTAACTGTGTGCTTCTTCAGGACGTTTATATCTAGTTGTTCTTACAATTCTCGCTCTGAGACGTGCACGAGGGCGTCCAGAATACACACACACACACGTATATAAATTTATTAATATATTTTATTTCGCTCAATAATTATTTAATTTGATAGTTTTTTTTGTAGCTTTCGTACATAAGCCAAGTAGTAAAATGTAGGTTTAACTGAAGACGTTTTGTTTATGGGTGTACATGTGTAATAAACATAATCGACATTGCAACACAGCCATTTTTGTTTCGACACATTTCGACATTTCACGTCTTATCTCGCGAGCGACTCTAGCCCCAAATCTCCCATTTAAATATCAGTGCTGCACGAGAAAAAGAGAGAGAAAAAAATTGGAATGTGAATTACTGAGTGTTATTATAATCTGAAACATGACATTTGTTGGCAAAGTAACGGTTGGTGATGTGAAAGGAAAACGTGCTTCGTTAACAGTATTAATTTATGAATACTGCTCTAAAATTTAAAATCATATCAATAAAATGACACTACGCATATGTAGCTTATAGTAGGTGCACGAAAAGCAGTTCCATCGCCCAGCATTAAGTATATATCAATTAATTGTGATTGTTCATGGGTGTCTGCTGTCTCGATCGAGGAAAATCGAACCGCTAATTTTTGTGTTGTAAATCCGTATATATACTTTACCGCTGTCCCATTGGCAGACGTATGAATTAATGAATGTTTGATACACATTTAAATTAAATTTAATAAGTGCACGTGCATGTTTTAATTACACTCAGTGGTATTTTTTTATTTTAACCTCGTACCAGCTGTTACTATACTTCTTAATACAAACCGCTAACTTTAATAACTATAATAATGTTTGGTTTCCCTATCGTGGTTCCCCAGTGGCTCAGCGGTAAGTCTGCGGACTTACAACGCTAAACACCGGGTTTCGATACCCGTGATGGGCAGAGCACAGATAACCCATTGTGTAGCTTTGTGCTTAATTCAAAACAACAAAAACAATCCCTATCGTGACATGTGACACTTACTTTTCCCAACTGAACACTCATATAACTGTTTTATAACAATACTGTACTAGTTTTTACAAGTCCTACACCCACGTATTTACGGCCCGGCACGGCCATGCGTGTTAAGGCGTGCGACTCGTAATCTGAGGGTCGCAGGTTCACATACCCGTCGCGCCAAACATGTTTGCCCTTTCAGCCGTGGGGGCGTTATAATGTGACGGTCAATCCCACCATTCGTTGGTAAAAGAGTAGCCCAAGAGTTGGCGGTGGGTGGTGATGAAATAAAAAAACAAACAAATAACAAACACTTATTTATGTGGGGAGAAATATAGTACGAATACTCGATTTGATTGTATCATATTTCTGCAAAATATCACAGAATAAAAATAGATATTGGCACTGTACATTCATTTAATGGTGTTTATAACTGTAACCTTTAGATTAAGCAATAGCTTCGTAACATTCTACTTATCATATTTATGGATTCTGACCTTGTAATTTAAGTCCTTTAATGACGTCATAAGGCGTACATTGACGTGATGCAAGGATACTGTTGCCCTTAGCTTGCCAGCTGAGCGCTTTCCTATTCCAAGTATTTTTTGTCTGTTTGTCGTGTACTATTAGACCAGTTTTACTTTAGTTATTAAATTTAGAGTTTATTCGTGGTTAACATCAGAGACGTAGTGAATGCGTCGTTAATATTTACAGTTGTTGAATTTCAAGTGGTTACTCTTCATGGTATAGGTTGGTGTTTTATATTATGATAAAATTTAAAAATTAAATGCGAGGGCCTAATGTGTTACAATTCTAAGAAAATAGTATTTAGATAATATTAGTAATAATATAACATTGTCTGTGAGAGTACAGTACAGAATTACTTAGTGTTTTATTTTTATGGTACAAATATTTACTTTAAAAAACCCCAAAGAAACACAGTGGCGACGCCAGTATATTTTCGTTGGGGGGCTGAGGTAAACTGTGGAGGAGCTTCCCAAAATGCCATCAATATGAAGTATAGATGGTAAATTATAATAATGTAAATACAGGTAAATGTAGGTAACAATATTGGGGGATGAGGGAGCTTGGGGGGCCAAGCCCCCCTTGGCGCCGCCATTGAAGAAACAGCAACTGAAAAACAACCAAACAACAATAAAAACAATGCCAGCCTACTTACTATCATTTAAGTTACATGATTACGTTATTTTATATTTTATTTGGGAGATGGATATCAGAATGAAAAATATTAAAAGTAGTAGGCTTATATAAGCTATTAGTGTTACCGTTGTCCCTCTGGGGGACATTAGTATTGCTATAATAGAGTATGTTAAGTATACTTGGTTAAAATCTATGGAGTTTGTTTGTTTGTTTTTTTAATTTCGTTCAAAACTCCGTGAAGACTATCTGCGTTAGCCGTTCCTAATTCCTCTGTGATAGACTAGAGGGAAGGCAGCTAGTCACCATCACCCACCGCCAACTCTTAGGATACTCTTCTAACAACGAATAGTGGGATTGACCGTCACATTATAACACCCCCATGGCTGAATAGGTGAACATGTTTGGTTTGACTTATTCGAACGCGCGACCCTCAGATTATGAGTCGAGCGTCCCTTAACCACCTGGCAGTGCCGCGCCAATCTGTGGAGTATTGCTATCAATGTCAACTTACATTAATGTTACTACAGGTTTGTGTAAGTGATGTTAAAATGATTTTGAACATTCAAATCAGTCGTTATAAACTCGCAATAGTACAGAATGTATCAGAACTACATTTTTGACAATGTTTGGCGTTACTGAATGATGTGATATCGCAAATTTAACGCTTTTAAGAAGGGTGTGTAACAGACAGGAATGTAAAGGAAAATGAATCAACCTGGTGTTTAAGGATCATCCATAAAGAGACCTCAAAACCGTTGCTGTAAACAAAGTGCGGCGTGTTCTAACAGACAAGAAGTTGATTTCTCTTAATATCAAGATTTCACACAAGTCGTTCCATTTACTGTAATTATACTGTATTATATTATACTAATATTATCAGGCCTGGCATGGCCAAGCGCGTAAGGCGTGCGACTCGTAATCCGAGGGTCGTGGGTTCGCGCCCGCGTCGCGCTAAACATGCTTGCCCTCCCAGCCGTGGGGGTGTATAATGTTACGGTCAATCCCACTATTCGTTGGTAAAAGAGTAGCCCAAGAGTTGGCGGTGGGTGGTGATGACTAGCTTCCTTCCCTCTAGTCTTACACTACTAAATTAGGGACGGCTAGCACAGATAGCCCTCGAGTAGCTTTGTGCGAAATTCCAAAACAAACAAACAAGCTAATATTATCTATGAAAAATAGTGTTGTAAGCTATATCTATATAAATATAAAAGTAGTGTCTGTTGTATGTTCTATGGCCAGTTGGTTAAAGCACTCGACTGGTAATACGAGGGTCGTGGGTTCGAATCCCCGTCGCACCAAACATGCTCGCCATTTCAGTCGTGGAACCGTTATAATGTAACGGTCAATTCCAATATTCGTTGGTAAAAGAGTAACCCAAGAGTTCAAGAGAGGTGGTGATGACTAGTTGCCTTCCTTCTAGTCTTACACTGCTAAATTAGGAACCTAGCGCAGATCGCCCTCATGTAGCTTTGCACAAAATTCAAAACAAACCAGATCTGTTGTATGTTCCTGTAACTATTTCATGTGCGTTTTTACGTTTATCACCACTACCTCGCCTACTGCGAATATATATTTACCACATTCACCATGAAGATTTTTTTCGGTCCATTGGAGATACATGCACACTTGTGGTTTCATATTTTGTGTTTTGCAGTTTCTATGGGCATTTTATTACATATAAGCATGGATAGATACAGAAAGTGGATGGGGGATGCATCCCCCCACTGGACATAACAAAATTGTGTAGGTTAATGGGAAATCAGAAGTATAAAGTACTGATCATCTCAATTGGAATATTTTTGCTGTATGTTTACTTGTAACATGTTATTTAGGAATATATGAAAGTTCATTGTCACATGCACTATGTTGTGTGGTTCAATATAGTGCTGTAAGATTACTTGTAACTTGATATTTTAGAATAAAATCAATAAATGAGAGTTTATAGTCATATATGTTTCTTTTCTTTGTTTCTAAATTAATTCCATGAAATTTACGTTGCAGTAACAAGGAAAAGTTTACTTGGGGTCGGGTTTAAGTCATTGTTGCTTAGTCGATTATCCTCTCCCACCAAACAATCCTCTATCCACCACTGCATATAAGGGAAATAACTTTATATTTCCTAAGATAGCCTTTTATTAATCATAAATTTTCAGAAATTCCGTCCAAAACTGATACCCCCAGCTAGTTTTAAATAACTTGTTTGCTAGCTAGAGGAAGGTGCGGTCTCTGATGGTACAGACCTTATAAGTGATGTTCGATTCGTTTTACGCCTGGAACACTCAAATGAAATTTAGTTATGTGGGTGAACCATTTACGAAAAAAGTAGAATTTAATGAGATATTTCAGAAAAGAGAGTTCTTGTTGGTGTTAGCTATTGCGCTACATTATACAAGTAAGTTAAGTTTTGTAAGTGTACTGCAGTTAAATTGGCTGTGGATTTTTGTTTATACGCTACAGTAGTTTTTAACTTGTTTTATAATAACGTTAAACGTAAAATTTTCTTTTTAAAATTAAATTCTCTAAGGCGAAAATATACTAATTTGTGACAGTTAATAGGGTTAGACGTTGAATAATTTTCCCTATATAACTTGAAAGAACCCACCAACGAAATAACTACGCTACAACAATAGTACCAATGATGATGCAAAGGGTTAAAAAATATTATTACAAAAAATAGTATTACATAAAATTGTGAACTTGTTAGAACTTTGCTATAAAATCATTGAGAGAAATGGTGTCTACTTTTCATTATCTGTGTTAATGGCACCAGTTTATTTTATTCATACGCTATCTGACTACTATTAAATTCTAATAAACTCGTTATTAAGGTTCAGCAGATTAGTTTGTAGGCTGTTATGAATAAGCTGAGCTATAGTGATTTATATATGGTGCATAAGCAGAAATCATTCCATAAAAATAACATTTATATAGAATTGCTGATCAAAGTTTTACCAGTTTTTGTACAGTTGTATTGGCTGCTGTTTTAAAGTATATAATGCACGTATAATTTTGTTTTCAAACGTTTGTTGATTGTGAACAGGCAACGCAAACTGTAGTTATTATAAAACATATTTCTCTTAATGCTCTTGTTAGTTTGCATAGTTTTTTAGAATTTTTTTTAAAAGCAGTCTGTTTTAAATTGTTTTTAATTCTGAGTTGCATCACCCTATGTGTAATGTATAGTTACACACTTGAAACATTTAATTTCCTCATCATGCTATTTCAAAACCATGGTCATAAAAATAACTCTTACTCTTTTATTTTAATATGAGTTGGCTTGAAATTTTACAATTTGGTTTTGGAATATAAAAATGTATTAGCTCACAGTAAGTAATGTACATATTGCAGTGAAACAGTAAACATTTGTTGCTATCCTCACAAGAATCTCATTCTGTACATTGAAAGCCTGTTTTTGGTTGATTGTATTTTTGTTTCCTTAGCATTTACTTGTTGCAACAATCCTACAATGATTATACTTCAACTTTGGAGGACTTCTTTCTCAACAGCTGTGCATTAAAATTATTTCTATGTAATGGGATTTGGAGTTTTACACCTTCCACTGGGCTTCTTACTATATAGTTGTTTGTATCTGGTGCTGAAAGGAATTTCGTGTATGTCTCTGTTGTTAGTTGTGTTTTTTTTTTAACTCTCTTACTGCCATGGTATTTGTGGTGACCCTCACAAGAACATTGCTGTGCCAGTTTGGAAATTTGTATCATACTGAAAAGGAAAAGATATCCCACATACCAAAATATTCAGTTTCAAGTTTCATGAAAGCAATGATTTGTGGTATGTTGGCATATTGCATATTTTCTATCTCCTTAATTAATAAGTAGAATTTTTCAAAGTGTTTGTACTCAAAGAATATAATTACGTCCCAACATAGAATGTCTGTCAAGGAAACAAAAAGGTTTTCCTACAGTCATATATGACACCATGGAACAAGATTACTTCAGTAGATCATCAAATGTATTTTATTACATGGAAAATAACTGTACAAATCACATTGACAGTAATATCTTATGTTGGAGAGTCAGTAATAGCATGTTCTTTTACTGAATTGAAAGTGACCAATAGTGAATGGTGTATACCTCGATTATCCTGGTATTTGTTTTTATTGTGTATACAAAGTTAAGATATCTCATTAGGGAAGAATTTGATTCAATTTAATTTGAACAGATTTAGAGGTAGTTTTAGATAAGAAACAAAGTGAGCTCTGCTGGAGATCCTGAATGTCTTGATAAAGATTTAAGTATACAAATTAAATTTTCAAAACTTTAAATAAACTTTTATTTTGAAAAACATTAAACTATGGTTCATAATGTAATGGAATGCTTAACGTTTGAGAATTCTATAAGAGTTCATCTTGTTTTTTGGTAAATGGTGTTTTACACTTATGAATTGTGTTTGTTGCAATGCAAATAATTGTAGCAACTGTATTAAAATTTGCATTCAATTGATAGAAGAAAAATTCAGGTTTTGCTTTGTGATACGATATATTGTGAATCTTCCAGGTATATTTTGAGTTTTATCCACTACTGAGTGAACTTGGTGTACTATAGAATGTAACAGTATCAAAGTAATTTTTAAAATTATTTTGTAAGGAGTTAAAACAAAATTGCCATTGCAACCAGGGCCAAACAAAAATAATTTATTAAATCGACAACCATAGCAACCAAAATAGAACTTTCAAAAAATTAGAACATAAAGTTTATCACTCGCCAAGAAACACAGTTAATAAATGGATGATTGTCCACGACTTAATACTAACATTGAATAGTACAACATAAATATTAATGTTATTAATTATTTCAATGACTAAAGGAACGAGGAAAAATGAACCAGGAAAAGAAAAAAAACTGATTCTGAAAAATGATAAATTTCTAGATTAATAAAAATAATTTTGAGTAATAATCAGAAATAATTTGTTTTATCTCTATCTCCAGAATTAACTTGTTTAAACGTTAGACAGGTTGCACAACAAGATTATACATCTTATGATTAGGCTATTTACAAAATCTTTCACAACACTGATATCTGTATGCCACCATTACCACTAGGGGAAGAGTGCATCAGCATTTTAAAACAAACATATTCAGTGTGAACAAGCCAGAAGTTACATAAGCATTTCAGTAGGACTAAAATATTCATAACTGAACTAAACAGTAGAAGGAATAATACATAACGGTAAACAAAACCACCATAAAAATGAAAGTATAATTTACCATCTGAAAGTAAACGTTGCATTGGAAGAAGTTTTTATTTCTAAATATGGCAGTGAAAGAGTTAACAGTGGATACCTTGTCATTCTTCTTTCTTAACAAGACCTGCTATTTTAGTTTCTACTGCCATTTTGATTCGGTATTATAACTGAGATTAAATACTTTTCTGTATAGTAAGTTGTCTCTTTCCTCTGCTAATATTCCACTGCATAGTTCTTTTAAGATTTTGTCACAAGTTATGGTGACATAATGTTGTGTTCTGTTAACAAGTAACTTCAAAACTGCTCAATCCACTTTTTGCTTTAGTGAGATCCAAAATTTGTACCACAAATAAAACTTTTGAGAGTATCACTTTGTTGTAATGTACTGCTAATAATTATCAACAAAAATTAACCCAGTAATGAATAAAGATATTTTAATATACATTTTCTACTTGTAATAATTAAACATTATTATTGGACACTTCTGCTGCTTGTAAGATGTTTGGCTACAATTGCTGAAACATCTAATAAGTTTTGGTCAGTGTGGAAGATTCATGTTAGTCCTAAATCTGCACACGAAGCTAACAGTCTAAAATAACCCTTGTATTGAATATATTATAAATATTTAAAACACTTTGTTATATATTAAACAATTTAGCCAATACCGTCTCAAGTTAAAATTATAGAGAAGAGAAGGTAATTAACAAGTGTTTACTTCGTGTACTATTTTTGACTTCCTGTCCCTAAAGAATATGTAAAAGTTCAAAGGGTAATTTGTTTTATCTTCCTAGCAATGACCGCCCATTTAGTGGTGCTGACAGTGCAACTTCCAAGTAGCAAATCATCTGAGATATGACATTGTTTTATTTTTGGTAGAGTATAAGGATGGTAGAATGAAGTTATACATTAAATAGTAAAAATTAAAATAAGTTAAATGTAATCTAAAGATTAAATAACCAAACACTTCATGAGAAACAACTAGTGGAATGTTTGGTTGGTTATATTTTTTTTTAACATAACCATATCGTGTTTTAATTATTAGTTATACATATGCCAATTTACAGAATGGCTAATTAGAAGTAATAGTCATGAAATTATATTTTCAAAATCGAATTCTATGTATAGTCTAGTAAACATGAGACTATAATACTCAATTGGATGGATTTTCCTTTATTGTCAGCTCACTTAAGTTTATTAATGAAAGATGACTGAATGTTATTTGTCAGTTAGGAGCATTTGATTTAGAATTTTACTACAATACGTTGCCATGTTTGTCTCACTGCATTTGTAAGTAGTTTTTTTATGGCTCTAGAATCTGGAAGTAAAATTGTTTTATACACTTTTTTTGTGATTTGTATTGAGAAGTTTGCACATGGTATCATTTAAACATTGTAATGGTTTTCAAACAAAACTCAGACTTGATCTCTTTCAAATAGAATGAAAAATAGTAAACTGTTAAAAAGTGCCAAATTTTTGGGTCTCATTTGAAAACTGTTTTTTATTTTCATTTATACTCTATCAACTCTGCACCTTTTCAAGAATTAATATACTTCTTGGAACATATTGTTAATAGATTTCTGAGGTATATTATGACACTCTCAATTAAGTAATAATTTGTTGTTGTTTTACTTGCCTTGGACAGATTAAATTACTTTGTGGTTAATGGTTCTTATTGTTTTGTTGTTGCTGGTATTTTAGCTTTTTAAAAATAAATGATTTGCCTTAAAACAGATTGCAAACAAAGGAAATTCTGTTTTCATCTCTGCTATGCATTATTCAATATATTGGGTCATCCCATAAGTAATGTACAAAAATTTAATACAGAAAGTGCATCATGTTTTCTGTCTTTGTAGAAGGCTTTAATGACTAAAATATGTAGTAGGACGTGTATAAAAATGTTCAGACAAATAAAAGAAACTAACCCAACTCCACTTTTTCAGACAATTAATCAAATAAACCCTTAAGAAGATGGATGTGTCTGAGGAGTACATTAGGTATATAATGCCTTTATAAGTTTTAAAAAGGCAATAGTGCAGCAGAAACTACACAAAACATTCAAGATGTTTATGGTGTGGAGTCTGTCAATGAAAGAAAATATTGAAGTTTATTTCAGAAGTTCAGATCATGTGACTACAGCTTCAGTGATGCAACACGTTCAGGTTGTACTGTTGAGTTTAATGATGACTTGCTGCTGGCTGCACTTGTGCTGTAACATAAGACTGTGCTGTAACAGTTGAAGAACTAGCACAGAAGCGTAATTCAACCCATTAAACAGTTCACCGTCATCTGCAACAGCTTGGAAAGGTGTCAAAACTTGGAAAATGGGTTCCTCACAATTTGACAGAAGCCAACCTTAGAGTAAGGGTGGATGTAACTCATCTTTTTTGGACATGTTAGTGACTGGAAATGAAAAATGGATATATTATAAAAATGTTAAGCATTGCATATAATGGCTCAGTGCAGGTAAACTGGCTAAAGCACAGCCCAAAATAGACCTCTGCTCAATGTAATGATAACATCATGCTTTTATTGTGAACAGTTAGAGCGCTTGAATGTTGCCCTGAAAGAAAAGAGGCCTGGTTTGATGAATTGTAAAGGGGTGTTGTGTTACACTAGAATAATGCACATCCCCATACAGCAAATATCACATCTGCAAAGACTGAAGAGCTAGACTGGGAAAAACTTCCATATTCTCCAGTCCTTGCCCCATCTGATTATCATCTATTTCAAAGTTTACAGAACTATCATAATGGAAAAGAGCTTGGAGCACATGAAGTTGTCAAAACTACCCTCTCTACATTCTTTTCCTCCAAACACTGAGAATTTAATAGAAGTGGCATTCAGAAGCTTGTGAATCGTTGGCAGGAAGTAATTAATAATAATGGTACATATATTATTGATTAAATAACATTGAAAGCATTTGAAATCCCTTCTTTTTCGTACCCTAAAAGCATACATTACTTAATGTATGACCTGATACATTTCTACTGCTGACTAAGCAGTAAATTTAAAACCTCATTGTGGTAGCTGATGTCTTACCCTGATAAGTAGGTTAGATAATTAGTCAAGGGATAATATCAGGTTTTAGCAAGCTGGTTTCATTGCAAGACATTTTACTAATTAAACTTTTTTTAAAATTCATTTACTTTGAAATGAATAATTTTCAACTAACTTTCAATATTAAAGAGCTCTTGCAATCTTAAATTTTCATCCGTTTCTTCTTGACCGACTTCATAAAAGTTAAGTCGTTGATGGCAGTGGTATAATTTAATTTTATTATAGTTATTTACTTTTATCTCCTTTACAGGTTCTCGTTTCCTGATTCAGAGAAAGCCTCAAGCTAAGAAATAACATTTCAAAATGACTTCACCTCCTTCAGAATCAAAGCCAGTACCTTTTCGCAAGTATGGCATTTCAGCATGGGTGGGAGAGAAGTTTGAAAAATTAGCTGGTAGGTCAAATATAGAGCAGTTGCAAACATCACCACCAGGAGAGGATTTTCTTAACAATTTAAACAGACCACAAATTATTGTTACTGATGCAGGAATGGAAGGTAATTATTGGTTTTAGTAGATTCTGTTTTCATTCATGTTTTGATAGTTCGATAACTGTATAGTGATTATATATAAACCATACTTCACAAATAAAACATTTACTTAAATGTTTTAATTTGTAGTTTATATATATACTTGTTAATGAGTTGAAATACAAATTGAACTTTTATACAAAAATATTTCTCTGTCCCTGAAAATCTTGTATGAAAACCTTTGTTTAATTTGGCTTTTCTTTTTAATTGTAGAAGTAAAACTTGTTAGTGACAATACAAAACTTTTTATGTAATGGTTAAGACCCATTTTAGTTTCTGTTTAACATTTATTTGAGTGACTAGGGCAGTATCAGTAATTAAAAACAAACAGTATTTTTGTGTTTATTTAGTGATATTGGTGAACAAACAAGACTGTCTTGATTTTAAAGTCTGTTGAATCCACTAGTTCTTAACATCCAAGTTATGTTGTATGCCTACTTGTGGCTAGTTTTGTAGAGTAAAACAACTGGTCAGTAAACGCCATAACAAAATTGGAACCTTTCGTGCGGTTTTTAGCTATGGACTAAATAGTCTCTGTTGCATAAATAAAAATTGTTTAATATGTAGGTTACTGTGTGTGTGAACAGGCATACACACTTCATGTTATGCGAAATGTTATAATCAAGTTACAAAAGTAGTACTTGAAATACTTGCTTGAGTCAGGTAATATGGAGCTTTTTATGGATATAAATACTGTTTATATTAACTGCTATTTTTACTAATTAAATGTAATTCTTTCTTCTATTGAAACTGACTTTTTGTTCAATGATCTGTTAAGTGTTTATCTTTGAAGAAGGCCTTTAAAATGTACATGTAGTAAAGATTTTGTTTGTACATTTACAAACCTATGCACAATGCAATATTTACAGCAGATATTACAATTTGTCTTGACAAATAAAACTTGGTACATTACAGAAGCTCAATCAAGAAAAAAAATGATTACATCTGCATCTTCTCCTGCACTCTTTGACCTCGGCAATTTGAACGTGTCGAGAGAATGCTCTCCAAATGTATCCCCGTCCTGCTCTCCTAAGGTGCTGCGTAAAACACAAGAAAATAACTTGCCTGAAGGTACAGCAGATTCAAATCGTTTGGGATGGGCTACTTCAGGTTTCTTTACATATGGTAGAAATACTGCTAGTTTCAATGCCCCCTTGTCATCAATTAAAGAAGTTCCGGATGTCCCTTCATCCTCGACAGAAACTAAATTTTATTTAGGGAATAAAGATGAAACTCGTACACGAAAGATTTCAGCTCCTGCCACGAGCCACCGTAAATGTGCCTTTTCCAACTTTGATATGAATGCTCTTAGTCCAACATCTTGGTAATACACAGATGTTATTTTTAAAAAAATGCATGTGCATTGTATATAATGTGAAAATAAATATTTGCATATGTAACTTTTGTTTTAGAATATTACTCCAAAGTTGGTAGGTAGCTTTGTATTATTCATGAGTTAAGAAGTTAGTGTTAAATGTGTTCTTAAATGGGAAGATAAGATTTGGTATTGTAAATGTCTTGATTTGTTACATTAATGCTTTGCAGCTAAGTTTTAAGTTGCATCTGTTACATTGACCCAGCAGAAAGGCCCATATGAGATGTGTAAAAACAGTAACAGATTACATATAATGTATGGCACGTTATCTCTTTTTGTACACGTGCTGTGTAACAACACAATTTTGGTTTGTATTAGCATAAAAATGGTATGCATAATATGACCTTATGTTATTTATGGCTAATATATTCAGATGAGATTGAAATCATATTTCCCTTTCATTGTTTTGAGACCCAAGTCATTTCAGGCCCTTACAGAAACCTACCTTGTTTAGGACTATTGATACAGTGCAAGTTTATTCATGTATTTTGATACAAACTATAAATATCTCGGTGCTTGTACAGTAGGGTGGTCTAGAAATATGAAAATGAAAAATTAGTTTGCATGGTATTTGTCTATATTCCACTACCATTAAGAATGTTGGAAATAGAATAAAACCCTGATACTACTGGTCTGTGTCTGCATATCTAGAGGTGTACTTGAACACTTGATCATCATTATATATAAGAAATAATAGATATATTTTGTTTTTATTCATAAACAAAAACAAAGCTTTACAGATCATTAGAAAACTAAATGAAAATTTTAATAGTATTCTCCATATAACTATTAACTGATGTGAAAAATTATTATTATAAGACACATTTTCTTTTCTGAAGTTTGGAAATGTCTTTTGGCAGAGTTTAATTGTGTGGAGGACGTAATGATTTTGGTTTTCGTCCTTAGTGATAAAGACTTAAATGCTTGAATCTTTCCAAGCAGTAATACTTTTACCTGTGCAATCATTCACAACTTTCAACCTGACAACTACCTTGGCCATTTCTTCATACTCTGGAATCCTACGTTGGAGTGCCTTTGTGTTTCTTTTGTTTCCAAATTTAAGACCTTGAATATGTTGAGTCCTTTTTGTTACATTGGATTACACAGGAGCCTTGACTTTAAAGTTGTTTCTGTCCAGTTGGTGAACGTTTTATTTCTTTTCTGGAGTATTTTGATTTTTCACAATTTGATATTTAGTAGTTACCTTATTAAATACAGCCAAAGTAACCAAATATTCTGATAAAATACCTGAAGTGCTGTTTGAATCCTTTCAATGCAGTATCATGAACTGATTGATCTGGACAAGCTAAAGTCATTGAAGGGTGCAGCTGTCATTACAGGACCTTCATTCCAAAAGTGAGTGTAGACTACAGCTACAAAAATGCATGCTTGTGTTGAGTCCTTTATTTCTTGGTTGACAAGTTAGAACTGTTCTCGAAAGAGAAATATTTTGATAGTGTGTATGGCTTTGGTCATCCAATGTACATAATTTTCTGAAATTAAGGTAACAGAGGGAGGGCTAGTCCTTAGAAAATGGGAAACACCCACACTGCTTAGTTGTTTGGAAAAACATGTCAAAAAACTTTAATGCTGGATTGCTTCCTCTTAATTCTAGGAACTGTATGGTGCATAACTCATAATAAACTTATGAGATCATGTCACATCATCATTGTTTGCTAACTGATAAAGGTTAATTTAGAAAATTAGCTAGAGAAGTAAATTTCTTGAACTTTGTGCCATCCTTAAATAGTCATGTATTTAGTTTAAAATCCAGTCTCCATCTAATGGATGAAGGTATGCATCAGGAGTTCTCAATTGTATCTTTCAATGTTTACCACGTGTTGACCACCCTAATGTACAGTTTGCTTTTATGACAGCAAATTAAGACAATCTTGAAATAAATATCAATTACTGTTTGTATCAAATACATAACTGAAAAACCTACATTGTGAAGTGTATTTTTGTAGAATGTACAAAAGCATTTCCTGTATTCCACATTTTAAGATAAAATTTACAAGTTATATTTTTATATGATGTATACAATGTTTGTTATTAGTGAAATGTTCCTTTTTTTTTTTTTTTGTTTGGGGGGGTGGTGGTGATGTCAGTTTATCATGGACAGGTAACAACTCCAGCCTTAGATGTTTTATTGACTGCAGTAATTTTGCAGGGGAGATTTAGTGTTACATGCTGTCATCTACCTTCTTCAAAGCAGTGGTTGAAGATGATTAAAGCTACATTGTAAGAATGTAAGATCAGTACTGGACTGCTTTTGCTGCTAGTGATGACTGTCCATTGATACTCTAATTTTATAAATCTCGACCAAATGTTTATTTTCCTGGATAGCCCCCCTTACTAATATTTTACATATTTTAGATTCTCTAAATAACCATATGCTAAATTTATTTTAAATTTTCTTGGTGTGTGGGGAGGAAAAAGCTACATTATTTTAGAATGGGGATTTTTGCCTAATTATAAATCAAAGTATTCTTAATGTTGTACAGTGTATTATCACAAAACATTATTAAAAATACAAGTTTAGAGAAATGTGTAGATAATTTGTGCTTTGGCAACAAACATAGTAACAAATGTTTTGGGTAACTCCAGTGTCAATACTAGCAGTAGCATCAGATGAAGTTAGAGGAATGAGTGTAATGAAAACTTTTCTAAAACTGCGACCCAGAGAAAACACATTTTATTGACAAATAGTTTCTTTCCTTCGTTATAAAGAAGCACGTATACACAAATCTAGATAGATACCGAGGCATGTTTTATCTGAACTCTTAAAGCATGTATTACCTTAAGTTCTATTGCTAGCATATAATTAAACTATTCAAATTTCTTACACAATACAGGGTTTAGAAGGAACAGTAATTGCATATTTAGTACACGAGTGAAAATCATTGTTTTATTCTTAGTTTAATTCATTATGGGTCTATTTTACAGATTTATTTGAATGAAGCACATGGGTAATAAGTACATAAACATTTCATGAAAAAAAAAATACTAGTAATCATTCCTTAATAAATAATCAATTTATTCACAATATCTACAAACGTTTACCACAATTTTATTCATATATTCTAAACTCATTATGTTTTATTTTACAGTCCCCAAAGTTGTGTTGTAGATAACAGCACTTCAACTGGTAGTTGTATCAAGAACATATTTCCACTTCAACTGGTAGTTGTATCAAGAACATATTTCCTGATCTTAGATGTTAAAATTTAACAGAAACAAACTGAAAAAATAATACTTTCATACAGTTTTATAACTACTATCTAAAGCAACTTGTGTTACAATAAATGAGGGACTCTACTTAAGACGGTCCCCTTTAAAATGCTGTTATTAGCAGTTTACTACTATTTAAGTACAGGTACAAGGGGGGTAAATAAAATACTGAAATAAAAACTGATATTACTAAACCATGTCTAATTTTAAGAAATTGTGAAAATCAATGATTGTGTGGTTTCACAAACAAAAACTTCTAGTCTGTATTAATTAATTTACCATAGTTAGATAATTGCAATGTTAAAATTTCATAACCATTGTGCACCCTAGAAGATAAATGGATTTTAAAGTGAAAACCAATGTGAGATACTGAAAAGGAAGGAAACAGGGAGTAAGATAAAATGATGGAACAGCAAAACAATTGAAGAAATACTTTTGTCACCATTGTGAAATCTTTCTCATTATACAATAATCAAACTAATAATGAATAGAATAATAAAAATATTTATTCAACAGCTGTGAAAAACTTGGTGAATCCTATACAGTGCTAGATATGCCACTCACCACCTCATAGACCACTGTCTATACCACGTTCAGAAAAAACAACCTAATATCTTGCATTTTATCCTAACGTGCCTATACTACAAGTAACTGGTTGTAGTTTCAATCACAAGATATACAGAAGGCAGGTCTATTGAGGAAATGCAACCACAGCATACTGCGTAAGTCTATCTTGCAGTATGTAGAAAGGCTTGTTTCTATGCTGCACAGAGGTAGTCTCAACTCTAGTTCACATAGAGCTAAATCACAGCGTCACAAAAACAAGTTTAATAATTGTTGAAGTGTAACAATGTCAACAGGTGTTTCAATGGTAAATTTAAAACAGAAATACATCAACACAAAACACACTATAGATACATTCCAATATTTAAAACTTCTTTTTACTAAAATAGTTCTCCCATAAAAAATATAACATTTCACACTTGGTCATTCATCACCAGGTGAACTATTAGCTTCGACATTCTCACTTTTGTTGGACAAAAAAAAAATTCAGAAACAAGTTAATATAATTCCTTATCTAATAGAAAAAAAAGGATGGCCAAGTTGTATACTCAACAGAAAATCAAACAGAACAGTTAACGATCTAACACTGATAACAGCAAGTGCAGAATATTCCGTTAGAAACAAGTATAAACTTCCACGTTAATCTTGAGAAAAACTAGTTTCAATTTCAGAATGGGTGTTTTCACTTCCTTCCATTAAATGTAAAAAAGTAACAGGAATGTATAGAAAGTTGTTAAATAATTTTTAATAAACATCACGTTTATTTTTCACAAATATCTCGCAAGATGCAGGAGAAAAATTACTATTGATTGTTGAAAATTGTTTTTTAATTATTCATACAGAGATGGTTCATTTACAACTGTTGTTGTGAAATTTGTTTAATTTTATCTGCATCTGTGTGTATTAGAGGTAAACATTTCTTCAACTGGATGGCTCAATTTTATTTTCTAAATTATTCGAAAAACTGTTTTAACATCTAGAATTCCTAAATATAAATTGTTGCACTAAGTGGTGATAAAGGCAGTCTTTAGTGTTGTTTTTTAAAATATAATTCTGGTATATTCAATCTATTAATTCAATCCTTAAATCATTTCTTTTACATAATTATATAAATGAAAAGTATTTATTCTGAAGTTGAGATTTAACTATTTTAAAGATAAATGTGTAGTAGTGACAATGAATATATAATTTAGTTACTTTCATATTTGATTACATATATACGTACACACAACCATTGAGCTAGCAAGCTCATGAAAGTTCTATCCATTATAGTTATTATGGGGATAGTGAAACAAACGGTGAAGGAAATTATTATTTAGAAAAAAATTAAAATATCCTGATTACTTCGTTTTCAATACAGCTACAACTGGAAAAATGGTCATTAGTTTGGATTTGGAAATTTAAGATGTGCTGGTTTGAACTTGAACCAAAGAAATAAATGTTTTACATAGTTTTAAAATCCAATTAACACTGGATTATTCATCATCTGTTTCTACAATGAAAATACATTCCAACAGTATTAACTTTTATTAAACAGTATCACAATAATATTATGTAGTAACACCCATTATTTACAAAGTACCTGATGATACTCATGGCTGTGTTTGTAACAATATGCAAACACACTCAAGTTGTTTAATTATATAATAGTCATTTGGTACATAATTCCTTGCATTACCATATCCAACTCACCATTATTTCATTACAGATTCAATTTTATGAAGCCAATATCATATGTTATAAATAAATAGCTTTAGAACAATTACTTAAGAACCATATTTCTGAATTGTTATGCAAGTACTACACCAAAAATTATGAACCAGTTTCTTTCTCAATTTGTGAAAGAAAAAAAACTTTGCAAGGTTGAATTCATGTACTTTAAGATCCATTCTTTTTGAGTGCAACATAAGCTAGTGAAAAACAAATCTGTTAGTAGTTAGGAAAAATATTAGAACAAAGCTAACATCACCCACCAGTTTCTGTAATTTAGTTCACAGCTCGAGTTGCATGATTAATAAACTTGTTATGGCACTTTAATGGGTCCAGAACCAAATCCAGCAGCTACATGGCGGGTTGCATGAACCTTTTAAGTTCATGGGTCTGTGTTTATGCTAATTCCCTTAACATAAAAATTTCTGCAAGAGAGTATATGCAACCAGTACACATTTTAATAAAATTATATTTACAAAACAGACAAGGGAACTTACTGTAATATACACTGAAACCTGAAATTCTTACAGTAACACACAAAAAATATAAAATGACTACAATTTCCTAGTTTAGAAATTCCAGAAATTACCACGGATTTAGGTTTAAAAAATATTAACATATTTAGAACCTACTTGAGAATGTACAGTTAAACAAAGTGAACAAAAATACTAGTTTAAAAAAGTGATCTTGTGAAACCTATAACATTACCCACTTTTGATTCAGTTTATTATTTTTTGTGGAAGTTGCTATGTGGTCCCTTTCCTGTTAATCAGAACTTGAGGAAGACAATCTCTGGGAAAATGTTCTGTGTCGCCGAACACTGGTAACATCTTCGAGTACTGGTTGAAGATGCTTAAACAATTTATGTTGTTTGATTTCCCCAGCCGAAGGTCTGTTCTTAGGATTCGGTGAAAGAAGCTCCTTAACAAACAGGCACTAGAAAATTAATTCATTAAAACTTTATTACTTAATACACTCTTTCAAACGAATAGCACTAACACTGAAATTTTGTAAAATACGAGTCGTGTTATCTCAGTTTACCAAATTGCATGAAAACTGTCATTCTAATGTATAGTACAATGAATTACATTTATAAACATTTTTATTTAAATGATATGCCTACTACAGCACACAAATTACTGTTTTTAATGTAAATTACGCATATGTGTTCATGGTTTAGGGTTGTTTGGAGTTCAGTGTGAGTGTACACTTACGTACAGGAGCCACAAAGGCCCAAAATGAATCACCAAAAATTCAGAATATTAAGTTATAAAACTATACAGTATTGTGATACCACTTGAATACAAGGAAAATATTACTATAAATTATAAAACACACATCAAAATAAAAGCCAACATGTAAGCCTAACTAACTGAACTTAGATTCTATTGAACAAACAGATGTTAAATATTATAAAGTTCACCAAATAACAAGGAAACTTGCTAAATTTATAGATTCTATTAACTGAACAGCTAACTTAAATCTTAAATATTACAAAGTTTACCATCACAACTAGACTTTGCTTAGAATTTCATGCAAAGCTGCACAAGAACCATCTGTGCTAGCTCTCCCTAATTTAGCAGTGTAAGACTAGAAGGAAAGCAGCTAGTCATTACTACCCATCCAAATGCTTGGGCTACTCTTTTACCAACAAATAGTGGGATTAACTGTTACATTATAATGCCCCTACAGACGAAAGGACAAGCATGTTTGGTGTGACGGAGATTTGAACCCCGGACACTCAGATCACGAGTCAAGTGCCCTTCACCACCTGGTCATAACTAGATTGTAGTACAGCTCTGATAAGACAAAAGATGAACTAAACCTACAGCACTCCCTTTAAGCCAATTAATTTGATTAACTTCTACCATATTGTCTATTTTCAAGTTTACAATAAAGTTCCCAACATTAAAAACTACAGTGATGACAGTTTTCATGTGTGGTTGGTGTTGATATCAAATGGCTGTCCACATATTTTCCAACCATTCAAGCACTCACAGAAGCAAGACTGCAATGGGACAATAAAACAGTTGTTGTGACCATACACCACTGTTTCTTTTTGTCTTATCTGATCCATACCAATGGCAAAATAATAAATGTCTAAGGTTCTTAAATATTCAGACTTCTGAATAAAATTAAGATGCAGTCTATTATTAACAGTAAATTAATAATTAAAATAAACTCATTAATGGGTTACTTAGTGTATATTTTGTTCAGAATCAGATTGTGCTATTAAAATAAGTTTTTAGAGATTTTAATTTACATTCCATTACATTAAGGCACAAAAATAACATACTTTATAATGAAGTTTTAGTAATTTGAAATATGTTAGTCTTGTATATAATTCTTAAATAATTTGAAGCAGCTGAAGATAATTGCAATTACTTAAAAAGTATATAGAACAAGAAACATTACATACTTAGAAAATGTAAATTCTGACCACTACCATGTTTATTAGTATGAACTACTAGGTAAATCAGTCAAGTTTCAGTTTTGTGTTGACGAAGTCCTGACAGAATTACTAGATACGTCAGTCAAATTTCAGGTTTTGTGTCGATGAAGTCTTGACTGAACTACCAGATACGTCAGTCAAATTTCAGGTTTTGTGTCGATGAAGTCTTGACTGAACTACCAGATACGTCAGTCAAATTTCAGGTTTTGTGTCGATGAAGTCTTGACTGAACTACCAGATACGTCAGTCAAATTTCAGGTTTTGTGTCGATGAAGTCTTGACTGAACTACCAGATACGTCAGTCAAATTTCAGGTTTTGTGTCGATGAAGTCTTGACTGAACTACCAGATACGTCAGTCAAATTTCAGGTTTTGTGTCGATGAAGTCTTGACTGAACTACCAGATACGTCAGTCAAATTTCAGGTTTTGTGTCGATGAAGTCTTGACTGAACTACCAGATACGTCAGTCAAATTTCAGGTTTTGTGTCTATGAAGTCCTGACTGAATTACCAGATACGTCAGTCAAATTTCAGGTTTTGTGTCTATGAAGTCCTGACTGAATTACCAGATACGTCAGTCAAATTTCAGGTTTTGTGTCTATGAAGTCCTGACTGAATTACCAGATACGTCAGTCAAATTTCAGGTTTTGTGTCTATGAAGTCCTGACTGAATTACCAGATATGTCAGTCAAATTTCAGGTTTTGTGTCTATAAAGTCCTGACTGAATTACTAGATACATCAGTCAAATTTCAGGTTTTGTGTCGATGAAGTCCTGACTGAATTACTAGATACATCAATCAAATTTCAGTTTTGTGTTGATGAAGTCCTGACAGAATTAATAGATTCAGTGAAGTTTTAGTTTTGTGTAGAATAGTCTTCACATTATTGCTCAGAAAAAAACAAGTCACCAGAAGAGTAAAAAGTTTAAATGCTGACCACCAGAAGAGTAAAAAGTTTAATAAAAGTTTAAATGCTGACCACCAAAAGAGTAAAAAGTTTAATAAAAGTTTAAATGCTGACCACCAAAAGAGTAAAAAGTTTAATAAAAGTTTAAATGCTGACCACCAGAAGCTACCAGTTCTTAAATTTGTGATAAAGATCATGTAAACTGAGGTCCTTCCCACTTCTCCTAATTTATCCTTTAATTTCAAAGACTGTTGGTTCCAATAGCAAAAACATCACAGACTACATTTAAAGTCTCTATATACAAAGTATCGGTAACATATATAAGAATAGATATTAACCACAAACACCAGCAATGCAAGAAATGCACACAAGTCAATTACTTGTTTATCAAACATCTGTGTAACAATGAATATTGAGTAAACTAATTAGCCAATTCTTTTCGAAGCAGTTTTCCATCTTCAAAGAACAAAACTTCTTGCAAGCCCTATGTGTAACCCTATCTAGATTGCCATTAGCAGACACACAACATTTACATTTATTACCACAAGCAAAACAAAATATGCAGTGAAGTCATATTCAAAATATCATGACACTAGAAAGATGTTTAGAAAAACCACAGGAACATGAAGGATGATGGAATATATCAAATCATAAATACAGGGGTAAACCAATTTTACAAATTATCTTGTAACCTAAGATAAACATGGAATCTCAACATCTGTTGAATACATACATAAAGTCCTTCCAGCTAACTGTCAAATGCTAAGACAGATGTTCTACAAACTGTGAATCATTACATAAATGCATAGTAAATGAACTGAAAAGCATTTTAAATTAATAGCTTGAAAATTTATTTGAAAATATTTAAAAAAACAGCAATTACATATTCATTTTTAAGTTAATATAAAAGACATTCAATAGTTTTTGATTTTCTATGGGTTATCATAAATATATTGTTACATTTACTACTATTTTTCAATCAAAACACAAACTTGGTTGTAAAAAAAACAAGTTCTTGTTCCATTGTTAATGGTGAAAATTAAGTTTGTTACAAAAATTAAGTAGAAATGGATACACTACAAACACAGAAACTAGCAAAACATAATACGTTCCAGGTTTTATTCTAGTATTGAAGTTTATACTTTGACGTATTACTCTATACTTAATAGAAATTTTCAAAAACAGATGAAGTAACTTTCCACAGATCTCAAAGTTATCTTACAATAAATATATGGAATCATTTATTTATAATCCAACAAAATCTGAAACACCCAATAATTACTTGGAATACACAATGAACCATGTATTATTCTGACCTCTTCATGATATTCAGTGATGAATGTTTCAGGAAAGTCCTGTTCCTTCACTTTCAGTAAAATCTATGTATTAAAAAAGAAAGAAATTGAAAAGTAACACAAATGTCTCGATACAGCCAATCATAGACTAAATATCTGGTGTTTTGTACTTATTTTTATAATCCATATACAGATACAAAAAACAACTAAAACCATGAGCAAATAAAACTAACATTTCTAACTTACCTTAATACGTTCCATCTGAGTTGGAAATGTCATAAGTAGTTCAAAAAAAATTAAACCGAGGGAAAAAATGTCAACTTTGAAGTTGTAGTTCTGGCCAGTCATCTGAAATATGACCAATTTCATAAGTATTTTGTTTAGGTAAACATTTTTAATGACAGTAGAGTCTGTTATTTCACTTAAATATATTACATACTTTTGTTTTACATCACTTGCACTGAAAAAAACAACCAAAATACAATAAGAAAACTAATATCTCATTAGTGTTTAATCCTTTTGACAGTTTATTACTTCACCACTGGCTGTTAATGAGTTGTTAAAACAAGTGGATGTTATCTAAGCAAGTTATACCAGGAAGTACCTGTTCTGGACTCATGTACAAGTGGGTGCCAACTTGATCTGTATGTTTCTGATTAAAGCTGTCCTTTGTATTATTATTGTTTCCAGCTGGTGTGTGAAGACCACTTTCTGCCATTCCTGTCACTAGGCCAAAGTCTCCAATCTTTACAATTCCATCCATGGAGAAAAATATGTTGGAAGGCTGGAGAAAAAGGACAGAAACATAATGAAAGTAACTGATGTTATTTCTTGTTACTTTTACAAATTATCTGAAATATTAAGGAGGATATTTATTATATTTTTATAATGTATTAATACCCTGGTCCTTTTCAAAACAAGTGTCAAAAGAACTGCGTAGTATTAATTACTTCAAATGTTTAGCTGACCCAGTATGAGTTTCTAACAAAAACAGTGTATAATAGCTCACTAGCAGAGACCACGATGGTGACAGTCATAACAACGAAATAAACACTTATTAGAAATATGGCTGAGAAGGAACATTAGATTCTGAGATGTCTGTGTCTCATTTTCAGACTTAAACAACCACGATTACCCATTGCAGAAAATAAAGTCCACACCCATGATAGCTATCAAAGTAACTGACAAAAATCTGAGCTATTATAAAATGTTGTGAAATCTGTGAAGTAAATCAATTTTTTGTTAACATCCTCACACTTTCCATTACATTTGAAGTATTGTAATAAAAGCAATTTCTATAATCAAAGAATACTATGGATGTGTACACAAAAAGTTGTGAGTTCAAAGCTTTCCCCATGCATCATCGTGCTCTCGAACAGGACCACTTACCACAACAGCTTCAGTCTACCCAGCTATAAATTGGGTAGCTGAAGATTAGCCTCGATGGACTGTCATCCCATCCAAGCTCTGTATATCACCACTTTCATAGGTCTTTATGGTACTGAAACCAGAGTCAAAAACAGGCCATAGGTGCCATCTGGGCACAGGATTGATTTCTTGTTTTAACTTTCTAGAATTACATTTCCCAAGATTAAAAATACTCTTACTCATATTAATTTTGTTTTAAGAAAGGAAACTAACAAAATTTTCCGGTTAACAAATTACAACCTCACTCTTTTGAAAACAAAAATTATGCATTAACAAAATTTTAGATTCATAAAATGTATTAATGTAACACTGCAATGTTAACCTGTGCTACTAGTAATATCTTAAAGCACTGGAGAAGTGCTTGTCTCAATTGTAAATAGCTCATCCATACACATTTTACAAAGTTGCTAAACAGAACATTTTCGTCACCAAGAAACATATCGCTAAAACTTTTCTCCCAAATTGAACATCATAGAGCTGTCCAGCATCTTTATATAAAAATTAACTGATATAGTATAACCTTTCATGACCAGTATTATTTATTTCCAAGAAATCAAATTCAATGAAATATCAAAATTATTTATATTTGATTACAGAAGAGTCCTACAAACCATACATCAATGGTTTCAGCATAAAATATCATCGAAATACATTCATTAAGTCCCTGCAAATAGAAATAGTGGAAATAACAAGTAGCTCCCCCATGATACACAAGAATTTAAATTTGATAGAATGTAGTATTCTACCTGTAGTCCTGCATGGTGTTAAAAACCTTCTCTACAAAGCTAGTTTCTAATTGATTAACATTATAGAATAGTTTTGAAGAATAACAAAATGCTCATACATGCCACACAAGCCACTACAAATGTAAATGCTGAACATTAAATTTCAATAGACAAACATTTAGAAGAAAAATATAAATATCTTCTATTGGAGTTTCCCATAATGTATCACAAATTTGTAAGAGTCTATAAAATGAATACTTTCTTACCTTTAAATCTCGATGCATGAGTCCTCTCTCGTGCACATACTGCACAGCATCTACTATCTGATCAAAAATATCTAAAATATTTTCACGGTCTCTTTCAGTATTTGCTTTCATCCAGTCTTTCAAACTCTCTTTCTGGCATAACTGCATCTATAAGAAAATATATACGTGCATGCATGTGAGAGCAAGAGAGGCTTAGCATGCTAATAATTATAAATTTAAGATTTTAAATAAATGAAATTTGAAAATGTGTTTATATTTCATTTGTAGCTATCCTAAACTTAGTCAGTACAATTGAATACCATACTTTAAAATTCTTATTTAGAAGTACATTAGTTTCATACATTCCTAGCCATAAATTAAAAAAATATCCTAGTGTAGATGAACAGTTCTTGTCACAATTGCATATATTATAAACATTAAAAACAATTCTTGAACCATTTACATAAGTATAGTATGCTCAAGAAATGTAATTCTCTCTCTCTCTCTCTATATATATATATATATATATATATATATATCCTTTTTTCCCCTGAGACAAAATTGGAAATAATTTAAATTCTGGATAAATAAGTATTGTTTATTATACAAATTATAACAAAATTCAATGAAATTTTAATCTGGTGAATACTCTATCTTTTGCAAACAAAATCAATCACAAAAAGAATTTAAAACATGACACTACCAAATGATCAGTCTAACTTTATTATTACTTGTGAAAAAAAAAAAGAAACTAAATATACATCACCTTGAAGATTAATGAATTAGTGGTTGTAACATTAATAAATTGTTTGTTTGAAAACTCATCAGTAATCATATTCACATTTTTAATCAGGATAAATGTACATATTTCAATGGTTCATGGCACCATATCAGAATGTCCAAGTAAACATTTCTTTTTTTTTTGTTTTAACATTACTACCATACAACTTATTCCTTTGATATAAAAGTTTATAAATGAGAAATGTTCTTTCAATTCAACTATCTCTTTCTCATAAAAAAGTATACCTTTAAATCAACAACATTTAATTAAGAAACTGTAATTGTAACAAAACCTAAAAACTGCATGCCTGTAATATATGTATAAATTCTACCTTTCTTATTACTAACATATCTAGATATAAGCTACAAACTAGGATGGTTAGAATTTGAACAAATTTTAAACAAAGCCCAAGTTTAGAAAGTTTATAAATTTTTAGCACAATTATCTTTCAAGACACCTACAAAATAATTTTAAAAATACATACATTTAATGCTTAAAGTTTAACATTTGCCTGATGTTCGTTTATTATTAGGCCTAGCACTGAAATGCAATATGGTAGTTGGAATTATATTATCTGTAATTATTTAAAATATTTATAACAGAACATTTTTTAAATTTTATTAAACATCATGAAGAAGTTTAAAAATTGAACTACAAATTATATTTACAATATCTAAGAGATCTTTGTTCTTGTGAAAAAAAACATTACTGTCTTCCTAAGCTAACTCTTACGTTCATACATTTAACAAGAGGAAATCCTCAATAGTCATAGAACTTCAAATTTTTTTTAGGTAGGATTAGAGCAAATTAATCTGTAAGATCTTTTTTCCCTTTTTATTGGCTAAATTTTTAGGCACATGTATATCCAATTCAGTTTTATTACTTATCACAGTCTCTACTAGCCTATTTTCAAATTAAAATAATTTTATTCAGGATTACAGTAAGTTAATCTACAAAACCTTGGGCATGATAAGATACATCAATCAATAGCATTTGACCTCCTGAGTCAAAAACTGTAATTAGATCTTAAATCAATCAAGGTATGGCAGAAATATGAGCTCCTATGCTACAGCTAAAAATATAAACAAGTTCTCATTGAAATAAAGTGACTAGACAACTGATGAGTTACAAGTTTCTGATCACTCTTGAAACACCGAGTTCTTTAGCTAATATAAAACTACTTTAAGGCTTTAAAATGATGGCAACAGAAACTACAAGTAAGTGTTTGTATTAAAGTTAATACAAATTCTGTTTAAAAATATTTCCTTTCTCATAATGATATTAGTTCATATTTTTATATGAAAACATGTTTGCTTAGTGTCTTATGACTGATTAGTTTATATTGACGAGTTTGTTAAGTAATATATTAAATGAATACTATTAAGCAACAATATCAAATGAAACTTCAACTTTCTCTGTTGTTTTTCTTAATGACAAACTTTTAAAACTAGCTGCATATAAAAAATATTAGTTACAAATCTGAGTTATTTTGCTACTTCAAGTGAGATACGATGCTTTTATACAATTAAATATAGAAAGTTACTTCAAAATTTATTGCACCTGTGTTGCTCGTGTTTTTAACCCTACAATTAGCAAGTCCTTGTCACCAAACCTAAACATAAGTTTAATTACATAAATTGTTGGTAGGTCCATGACTTTCCTATGAATCACAAATAAATGTACAAAAGGTATGTACCACCAATATTGCAGTCAATCCTACTAATTAGAATCTCCTTGTTTACTTATGAGAGAGAAAATATTTATACTGAAGTCAATTAAAACAAAATCAAAAGGTTTGGTTTGTTTTGAATTTTGCACAAAACTACACGAGGGCTATCTGTGCTAGCAGTCCCTAATTTAGCAGTGAAGACTTGAGGGAAGGCAACTAGTCATCATCACCCACTGCCATCTCTTGGGCTACTCTTTTATCAACAAATTGTGGGATTGACTGTCACATTATAATGCTCCCACGGCTGAAAGGCCGAGTATCTTTGGTGCGACAGGGGATTCGAACTCACAATCCTCGGATTACTAGTCTTGTGCTTTAACCACCTGGCCATGCCAGGTCTACAATCATAAGGAAGGACTGCATTACATAGCAAATCCAAACCACTGACTAATGGTTATTAATTATTTGGATCTGCTGTTTTTAACACAGTACTTACTTTTGATTTTATTTTATGCAACTCTTCAGTATTTATATTCTCTCTCTGTCTGTCTGTGTGTGTGTGTGTGTGTGTGCATGCGCGCACGCGCTCGTACACACATACATATACAAAACAGTTCTTTATATTAAATGCTTAACAGGCAATCCCATAAAATTATCCAATGTAATGCAATGTAGAGCCCATCTAACTCATTAAATTATCTGATACACTGCAACATGGATCCATCTAACCCATGAAATGATCTAATATGATGAAACATGGAGCTGACCTGCTGTGAGCAGTACAGAAACAGATAAAGGTATTTGAGAGTTAACATCAAAGATTAATGACATACTTTTTCTCCACACTGTAATAGCAACTTACCTGAATGTATAGGAATAATCTTCTAGGGTGTGGCTCTTTTGAATTCTCACCTCTAGTCTTCACCTCAAGTTTGCTAGGCCTACTTTGTTTATCACATGATCTATTCTTCAAATTTTTATTAGTCTGTTTTTCATTTGAAATGGAACTGATACCACTTTCTGTCTGCTCCTCTTCAATGCTTTTATGAGAATTACTGTGGCTAGTACCTTCACACTTTACAGAGGAGTCCAGAGGGAACAAATCCTGATAGTTCTGAAAAGGCAAACAGTCTTGTTTACCTTCAACAGATGAGATTGAGCATTCTTTATACAAGGCACCACCACAATCAAAAGCACATTCGTCGAAGACAATGTCAAACGATCCCTGTGTCGTTGAAATTTCCACGTGCTTTCGGGAAAGGTCATTTCGCAGGTTAATCAACTCAGTTCCTTCTTTGCTGTGATTAGAAAATGAAAAACCCATAGTTTTATTTTCAGCTGATATAGTGAAGGGTTTCAAAGGGTTGGTCTCTTTTGTCTTATTCTTTTTGGGTTGGAGGTCTGAATCAACAGAATTGAACGATGTAGATGTAAACCTTTCACTGAAATGTTCAAAAATGTGCTGATATGAGCATTACTGTAAAAAGTAATATCACAGTCACAATCTTTCATAAAAAATTGTACTGAAAAGTATTCCATATTCATTTTTTAAAACAAAAATTAAATGAATGTAGTAAGGAACTTTTGTTCTTAACACATTTAATATGATCTTCACTATTTTACATCAAAGGTTTAAAATTAATATGGACAACAGACATACAAGTTTGATTACAAAATACCTGTTACATATTGTATTCTTAGAAAATACAAATGAAGTAAAAATACTCGTGGGATTATGAAATGAACTCTTTTCATTAAGATACAAAATATACACATTTTATAGCACCATATTGATATCAAATACACACAATCTATAGCTTGGTTTTACTTTATTTCAAGTCTTTTACCTTACAACTGAAGTAACTTGGAATATAAAAAGGGATATACAATTTGATGGTTTGTCAAAAGCAAATATCTTTCTAATGAGGTATACCTCACTTTGAAATGTTCTGTATTTTTGATTGAGATGTGTCATTATTTTCTGAAAATAAATTATTTACATTTGCTGTAATATTAAAGTAATAACTGTTGTAATATTGCGATACATGTTAGTAACATGGTGTTACTGAAGATTTTATATTTTACTACAAAACAACATTGAAATAAAACAAACTATTGACTTACAATTGACATTCCATTTGCACATGCTCAAGAATGTCCTAAAAACTTTATATTTTAGTTTTGTTTGACTGACCTTGTAACCACTGTAAAGAGAAAATAAATCTAACACCCCCAGACTTTTTGTCTATAATGACTGCACACTAAGAGAAAATTAGTGTTATCTTAAACAGCTCATAAGTCTACATTTTCATTTACTTTTATTGTTTTATTCATGTTTGAACAATGATTAACTGCTACACAAAGCAATAAATCACTTAGAGTGAAGAGAATTTAGAACAAATAAAATATGAGGTTACTCAGGGCAAAAATGACTTAAAAATAATACACTAAGTTTTGAATTTTAACATAATTGTTACCTTAAAAAGATTATATATTTGTTATTTTAACTCAAAAATAAGCCAAAACAAAAACAAATTAAACAAAAAATGCTGCATCAAGTGAAAAGATCCCAGGGTACAAGCTACAATGTGAGATTATAAAATATATCTTAGGTTCTGGAGATAACTGAAGAAGTGGACCCACCCTTCACATTTAAAACATTTCATTACTTAACAGAGCACGGACTTCAGTCTTTGCACAATAAAACTTGCTTGGGAAGGCAAATCTTTTCACCAAAGTAGAATACAGATGTCAATCATGTATTTCATAAAATGGCCTCTCTAACTGGTTATAAACAAGTGCTAACACAAACGAGTACACAAGTGATTTCAAAAGCATGAAGAATTGGGAAAGGCTTCTGTCGTGAGCTTATCGATAAACTCAGAAAATAAAGGTTGGAGGTTTTTATTGAAATTCTCACTTGTCAATACCTCTGACTGGTGGACATTCTGAAACCAGCTTCTGCAGTGAGTTTATTGGTAACTCAGAAAATAAGGCAGGAGGTTCTTATTTAAAATTTTGAATTGTCAATATCTGTAATTGGTGGACATTCTGAAATGCATATAATGAAAGAAAGAATATCTGAAAAGAGTTCAGAGCAGAGAAACATCATGTGACATACAGGTGAAGATGGAGAATTTATTGAAAGTATTTCATTTTTAAACTAAAAAATCAAAACACACTTAAGTTTGAATTATAAACTAAATTTTTAAGCCAAGTGTATTCACATACATAAATTAAAAAAACAGAAGCTTAACCAATATTTGATTGTAATCCTCTAAAAGTCATGACAAGTTCACTCTGATTCCCAATCATGCATTTGGGGTTAAATTTGAGAGTACAGGGCAAGCCTACAAACAGAGGGTTAAAGTAACTTACAGTAAATACATGTATTCAGTTTTTTGGGCATTATTCAAAGTATTAGTAAATGTCACTACCTACTACACATGTTACCCACGTGCAGTACTGAAACAATATAGTTATACCTGTGGTCACATTGAAAATTAGGTTGTTCTTGCCATCCAGGTGGAGGACATTCCATCCAAGCATTGAAGTATCTAACAATACCAGGGTGATCAAGTTTTGCAAGAGCTTTAACCTCTCTCATAACCTTCTCTCTGGCCTCCTTCCTTTAAACATTGACAAACAAAGTTAAGAGTTTATATATTTTTATATTCAGGAGTTCTCTAGCCCAAGAATCTCCATTAAATACAATTGAAAAAAACAATTATTCAAGATTCAGCAGTTTAAAATACCAAAAAAATTATTTTTTTAACTTTATATACATATGTTTGTATTAATTACAAAACAATCCTTTGAACATTAAAGAGTTATGGAAGAAAAAACTAGTCAAAGACTCTCCATGTTTCAGTAGCTAAACTTTATGCCTTAATAATTTCACAATCTTGTTTAATGAGACTTCATTGTTTAAAAAATCTCTTACAAATGGAAACTATTCTTGTCTTTATTCAACCAATATTTTTGGTACACAAAAATACTATTCACATACATACTTGTTAGGCAAACATATTCTCTTAACTGCATAATGACAATCATCTATTTTATTCTTTGCCTCAAACACAAGTCCATAACCCCCCCTTCCTAAGCACTGGATGGGTTCAAAGTCTGTAAGATATCTGAAATAAGGAACAGAAATTTCCAATCATCAAATCTTTGGCCTTCCTTTAGTATCAAAGTAATGCATACAATATTTGTTGTCCACAAAAAATTAATAAATAACTATAACTGAATAAATCAATTTGAGCTTCTGCAATATTTTAGTTTACCAATTAGAATGCTAGCTGATCACTAGCAAACTAGAACACCCAGTTAAACAAAACACTACCAGTGACATGATATAAAAACTACAAAACTAGCATACTATTAAAGATTTACCTTTTTTGTTTTCAATTCAAAGTAACTACCAAGTTTATTGTACTAGCTAATGCAATTCAATAATTGTTGGATCCACTGACAACCTTTGTAAACAATCTGAGAAACAATGGATGTTTATAATGCAATAGTGACTACAAATTTACAGCTAAACTGTCTCTAAATTATATTTTAGATATGGTCAGTAGTGTTCGGGAAAGTGACTTGATACTGGGTGATGTCGATTTACTTACCAAGAACTAAACTAAATACAGTCATTCTGTAAAAGCAATTTTGCTGGTTCAATCTTTATTATAGGACAAATATACAATTCAAAAATAAAGCTTGAGTTTCATAAGTGCTTTTTCTGTCAGCTACTTAGATTACGTTCTCTCAGATATTATTTTAACACAGATTCCTTATAAAACAACCTTTTCTTCCCCATGAATGCACCATGCATGTCATTTACTCTAAGATTTTTACAATATTGTTACTTTCCCTTTGAAACCATGCAATCCATTTTACAATGATTTCTACTTTACACAAAAATGTTCTTCAGGTGTATTGCTCCACTGTTAAAATTACACGTCTTTTAATTACAAACAATACGTTTGTAACATTATCAACACACTGTCATTCATATGAACAAATCTTTGCAATTTCAAACAATTTTCTGAGAAACCTGGGAAAGTGGGTTGATTGATTGATTGATTTAGTGTTTTATGGCACAAAGCAGCTAGGCTATCTGCGCCAAATGTCCAGTAAAAAGGTAAAAGTAAAGTAAATGTACTAAAATTCATAAAAAGAAACAAAGGTAAAAACAAAACATCATTGAAAAACAGAAAAAGCATAAAACCAATGTTGACATCCAGTCTACAAAGTTGTAAAGGATTTCCTGTAGCAGAATGGTAATGATCATAACCCGCCAGGAAGACTAACAGGCAAGTACCAGAACCACCGTCAGTAACCTGAAGTTGGTCTTTCCAGTCCTGGTTATGTGTCATTATGGCCAGTACCAAAGGGTAAAGTAATAAAAGTGTTAAATGACATGCAGCAAAAGTGTAATAACAACTCGCCAAGACGACTAACGGGTAGTTCAAACAGCAGTGTTAGTCACCTGAAGTTGGCCTTTCCAGTCCTGGTGTCGAGTTATTTAATGTTCTGGCCATTTTACAATGTCAAATTGAACTAGAGAGATTGAGACTCTGAAAAGGGAACCACAATTAAAAAGGTGTAATGAATAAATATCAAACACTTAAATGAGGTTAAAAAGATTAATGACCATTACAAAACAAAACTTTATCAGGGTGGACAGTATCACCATCACCAATAACATTGTCCAATGTTACAGACAAACCCTGGGACAGAACAGGTTTAAAATAGTGCTGTCGTTGAGAGTAGTAACAATGGCAGGAAAGTAAAATGTGGCATGCAGTGATTTGAGTGTTAAACAAACTACACACTGGTGCATCACATGCTGATCAACCAATAGTGCCACCCCTCCATGTACTCACCCATCACACAGCCTGTAATTTCTGTACAGAGAAAACTGCCGAATGGTGACTGTATCAGCAGGTTTTAGAAATGTTTCTTGTAAGGAAAAACACACAGGATGGTAGGAAGCAATCAGTGTTTTGATATCATCTAGATTAGAACGTAAACCTCGACAGTTCCATTGTATCAAGGTGGCCATTTTGTAATGATGGGTAGGCAAAGTGGCTGGAGAACCCTTCTGTTTATGACCACGTCTTTTTTCCTTACTGTCCTTATTCAGAGGAGGTCTATCGACCTCCATGGATCCTGCCCTGGGTCGATTGGGCAGGTCTTTGTTGTTGGAAGGGGATTCCAGTGACTGAGGATGCAAACGAATGATTGTTTTGCATCGTGGGTTGGAGAAAAAGATTTATCAGAAGAAATACCTGTATTTGAAACCAAAGGATGTGGATCTTGAGATTTGTTGGACTGTATTGGAGGAACAGAGATGGGTGTAGAAGTCGATTCATCAACCTTTTTAACCATGGAGGTCAAAAGGCTTTTCATGTGTTTTGAAAACAATTCTCTTGGAGGTACAGAGAGACCTGTCTGCACTCCCACTGTAGTTGTGGAATGAAGTGCAGCAACATATGTCCGAGATGGAGTGGCGGACAGCAATTTCCAAGCCTCAGGATAACTAATGTTAAGGGTCATTTTCAAACGCTGCACCTCTTTTTCCTCCAACCATTTTGGGCAAGAACGAAAGTAGGAAGGGTGGGAACCATTGCAGTTGACACAATGTGGATCCGTGTGACACTCAGAGGCATCGTGGTCCTTGCCACCACAACAAGCACTTGTCAAAAAACCACAACAGGATGCCTTTGAGTGGCCGAACCTCTGACATTGGAAACATTGAAGAGGGTTTGGAATGTACGGCTGTACCCTGCAAATTAGATAACCTGCCTTGATGGTGGCAGGTGCACGTGGTGATGTAAATGTCAAAACGAGGACATTTGTCAGCAGTGTAACTCTGTCTTTGTGAGTGGAGATGTGCCTCACTGCAGAAACTCGAGTGGAGAGACCAGCGAGAATCTCTGACTCAGGGACGTTCTTCAAATCTGTCTCAATAACAACTCCTTGTGATGAATTCAAGGTACAATGAGGGGTAACCTCAATAGGTACATCCCCAATTGCCTTTGAATTCAAGAAGAGTTCACTGTATTGGGATGTGGATGTTTCAACCAATATGTCTCCAGATTGAAGCTTCTTTACTGACTTTGGAGAGCCAGCAAATCCCTCTAGTCCCTTCTGAATAAAAAAGGGGGACATTTGCCCTAAAGGTTTTTCTGAAAGAGAATGTAATATAAGAAAATGGGGTACAGGTGTTACAGATGAAGACTCTGAGCAGCAATCTTCAACAAGACGTGGTCGTTTACCTATTGACTGTTTTTTCACTATTTTATTTAAATTTTTTGTTGGAGGATCCATAGAGAAAAGGAAAATTTTGGTACCCACTGACCCCACCCACCATGGAGCCCTACGAGGGGACACACTACAATGCCATGCAAGGACATTGCAGCAATGACAGGGTTTCGTGAGCACTATACCCAAACACCAGCATCAGATACAATGTCCACAACACCCATTTAGAACTTCCAACACTGGTACTTGGTTGACTCTAGCCCAAGTGGATCAGCCGATTGACCCAAGGGGCCACCCAAAGGCTGCCCGTCTACAGGAATTCAAGGCCAAAATGGTGTGTTAGGGTTGGACCCCTCAACCACCAGGATCCTCTCCTCCCCTTCATGGGTCACCATGCACGGCAAACACATGGGTGGATGTTTAGATCCCAGAGGAGGTAAACTGAAAGAACAGAACCTTCCCTGGAAGGTCCCCTCACCACGTACAGGAATCCAAACCGAGGGATGGGAAAGTGGGCCTTTGGACATACATGGTTCTGATGTGACAGGAACAATGTAAACTATGTTGGTACATAAAACTTAAAGTAGGTTCTCTCCAGTGAGAACACATTTTAAACCATGTTTCAGTCATTGCATTCTCTTAATATCTTTCAAAGAATTAAAAAAAAAAAATTATAAATTAAAATCACTACTAAGCAATCTGAATATCTTGTGTACCTCAAAGAACTTTCAATATTTCATAATTAAATTAAATCTAGATTCTTCATACAAACATACAAATTGAGAGCTGAACTTACCGTGATACAAACTGATTTTTACAGTTATCTGTCTCAATATTCACTGGACTTTTTGCAGTTTCACAATTTTCTTCATTTGATGCAGAAGTGAAGTACTGTAGGCTTTCCGTACTTTTCTACAGAAATATGAAGATTTTTCAAAGAGAATGTTTATATATAACTTCTCCAATGTGAGAAAAACTTATAACCCTGTCAAAGGAAAATTTAGGGTTCCAATATTTCACCTGATAAAAATATAATCATACATAGATAGACTCTAATTTTAGTCTTACTTAATAACTTATCAATATAATATATTTATCGATTATTACTATTGTTCACCTACTCTGTTCCATGTTGTTTTTTTCCACGTCAACATTGATATACACAATGCAATAAACTTGATGATAGAAAATTTTTATCTATTTTATTCCATTAATCTTACAAGTGACTGTATGGACATTCTATGCTCCTGGACAAAAAAATGCTACATCTATCTATTACACACACATATTTTACCCCTGTACTTATATTTTGTATTAATCATGTAGCAAAGACAGAAAACAGTTGTTTATTAAGAAGAAAATGGTAATTATAATATGCTGTAAGTTATGTATAGAGAGGTACAGGACGTATGTTGTGGAACCAATTCAAACATTTCTCTATGTGCACCTATATTAATAAATATACAAGAGTTTTCAAAAGTTAAATGAAATGTCCAATAGCATGTTGTCATGTTAACAATATGACATGTGAAAACCTCATGTATTAAGAGAAAAACTGATGGTAAATCAAAAACAGTAAAATGGAACAAAATATCTTATGAGGACAGAGAAGTTCATAATTACAGGTTAAAAAATAATTGATATCATTTAAGAATGAAACTGAAATTCATTCTAATTTAAAACAAGAAAGATTTAAATTGGACTTTACAATATTAGGAGATCTTATGCTTCAAACAAGTATCTATGTGACAAGAAAAATACCATGTATACAATAAATTTCACTGACATATTCAGGGTTAACCTGTACTTACAAATATGATGAATAAAAAGCCAAAAAATGTCAAAGTTCGTACTTACAGAACCACTAGATTCTTGAAGAAGTTTCACATGCATTCGTTTCAGAACGTAACGAGTCACCAACAGATTAACAATAACAGAAGTTCCAATACTGATAACTAAGACTTCTTTCCTTAAAAACCATAAGAAATATATTATTAAACAACACAACTTAAAAAACAAACTAAGAATGTCGAATGTTTTTTATTGTGAAATTTTCTAAAATAGTATTGTAATAACAAACTTTTCTTTCATTCTTACCAGGAAGAAAATCCTTTCTAAAAAACATATTAAGTGAAAGCTAAGATCAATGGTTCAAGTTTGTAACAGCTAAAACTTTAAGCATTTCCAAAATTTCTCAAATCATTTGTTACCCACCTGAGCAGCCACGTAATTTCCTGGGATTCATAATCAATGGGAGAGGTGAGAATATGCTTCTAATATATTACAGTAAAGTCTAGAAATGCTCTTACCTCTTGTACTGTTGTTTTACTTCCATAAACTAATTTTAGGATCACTATTTTAGAGAGAATTATAAAATTTAAAACTATTTTGTTGTATCTGGTAATGTGACTCACACTTCTTACTACCCACCAATAGGTCGCAACCCACAATCTTGGTTATTACCCACAAAATTTCTTGGCCTCCTATGACATTCTACATAATGTTAATAAACCAATATTTCAAATACAAATTCTACAGAAGATGGAGAACCCTATAACTTTTGTTCAGCAGGAAACATTAAGAGGTTAATTATCACTTTTGAAACAAAACTTGTTTCCTGAGCTTCCAGTACTCAAAATATTTGGTACTTTCTATAATGATTACTTTTATCTTAACAGAAAATATTAAATTTATTCAGATTCCTGACTGAATATTTCAAAGATTCATTTCACTACAGGTAATGGCTATATATAATGGTTATATGATTTATCATCACAGAATACATGAAAAACTAAACACATCATGAGTTCTACATCAAAATGATGAGAAAACATACACAGAAGTAATCATATTTAGCAATGGACAACACAGTCCTAATTAGGAGGAGAATATTGAATTTTATGACTGCCAAAAAAACACAAGAAAACTGTCTGATATAATACTCACCACCAGTACCAATGCAAGATAATAATGTTATGAACTTACATTGAACACAAGAATACTGTCTAGCATAATACTCACCACCAGTACCAAAGTGAGATAATAATAATCTGTTATGAACTTACATAGAATACAATACTGTCTAGCATAATACTCACCACCAGTACCAACGTAAAATAATAATGTTATGAACTTACATAGAATACAAGAATACTGTCTAGCATAATACTCACCACCAGTACCAAAGTGAGACTATGATGATCTGTTATGAACTTGCATAGAATACAAGAATACTGTCTAGCATAATACTCACCACCAGTACCAAAGTGAGACTATGATGATCTGTTATGAACTTACATTGAACACAAGAATACTGTCTAGCATAATACTCACCACCAGTACCAAAGTGAGACTATGATGATCTGTTCCAAACTTTCCTCCTCCTGTTTATCCACTCTGTCTTTACTTTCACAATGTGAGGTATTGTCAATCATAGTTTGAAGCTCCTGAGTGCCATACAGGTAATAACCATTATCTGTAGGAATTAATAAATCAGGTTATGATACCAGTAACAGCCATTATCTGTAGGAATGAATAAATCAGGTTATGACACAAGTAACAGCCATTACCTGTAGGAATTAATAAATGAGGTTATGATGCAGGTAATACCCATTATCTGAAGGTTACAATCTCACAAACTTAAATATTTATACATAAGTGTAATTTATGTAAATAAATAAATGGTTTTATATTAGATGTGTTTATTGTTTCTTTGTTGTTAATCACAAAGCTACAATTTTCAAGTTATCTGTGCTCTGCACACTATAGGTATCAAAACCAGTTTTGGCATCACAAGTCCTCATACTTTCTGTTGAACAACAGTAGAGTCAAATGTGTTTACCAGCTTTAGTCAAATAGAAGATTTACTTGGATGTTTGACAGGAAACGTACTTCATTGTAAGTATCTTCGTTTTCACTCTCATCACAAGCAGTGGAAAGTTTTAAATTAATCCAGTAATAAATGTTGAACAGGATATCACTTTCTGTACATGTTCTTTTAGTTGCAACAAATCATTCATTTATTTGAATGAGAAATATTCCAAAAACTTAACATGTTTCACAGCATAGTCATAAAATACAAATTTAGCTTTCAAATCTCAAGAGTTCAGTTTTAATTTCCTGGTTGAAAAGATTTACAAACTGTGTTTTTCAATAAAGGCTTAGGAAATTGTTAGTCACCATCAAAGATCAGTTGAATTTGTTTAATCTACATAGAGGATGATGTGTGTACAGGTTTTTTAAATAAGATGCTTTAAAACTCCAACCACAGAATATAAACTTGAAAGCATTCCTACACTATCTTAAACAGCATAAATGTATAACTTGTCTTAATGTTTATATTACAGGTACTTTGTTCAATGAGAATTTATTGCTAAAAATATTACTTATATCAGTGGTTTTTCAGCCTTTCTGAATCCACAAAACTCTTCTGGTGTCAAATGTACGTCATGGAACATTTCACAGCATTTATTACACAAAACATTACTACAAATTTAAAACAAAGAAGTGATTTGTTGTTACATTGTGTTTTAAAACTATACTAATAAAAGAAATTTGATGTAGTAAGATTGCAATCACGTGAACAGTATGTATTTACGCATTAGAATATGCAGATCTCTTGCATTCTATAGAACCCAACATCTCATTTAACCCCTGAATGTCTGTCAAGAAGCATCAGTTAGGAAGCACTGACTTATGTCATTAGTTAAATTTAATATTTTTCTATTATGTGAAAAAATTTAGTTAGGTAAACTTAGTAAAACAATAATTTCTTTTCTCTTTGTATTCAGAATGGCATGGCTAGTTAGCTATGCCTTACAGTATGAACAACTTTTATACAATAGTTAATGCACATATTATAGAATTATTTACATTTTTATGAAATTAATCCCTGAAATAAATACTCAAATTTTATATAAATTTGTTATTGTATATATCAAGGAATTGAAATTTTTACACACCTAAATCGCATGAAATTTAAACTTATTTCTTCATAGTGAATTTGTTTTTTCACATATAAAATTACAAATGAATCTTCTGATTGAAACTGAAGTATTAAGTAAACAAAACTCAATTCTTTTTTATCTTCTGTAATAAATACAAAACTGCTACTTATATACATACCATATGGGTATTCCAAATAATCATGTCGGAGGACTAACGAAGTTGACTTTTCATACTCTGGTTTACCAAGCACCTCGGATGGTTTTATGCCTGTGTTTATCACGGGTGTTCTGCTTAGTGCTTTCATATAAAAGTTCACACAGTTTTTTATTAATCCAAGAAAACCATCAACTTCATTAACATCACTTATTAGTATACAATAGATAAATAATAATTATCTCCACATAAAAATATCAATTAAAGATGTTTCTTTTGAAGCTGAACACAATATTATCCTGGGAAATTTTCAAAGGAGTCTTAGAAAACTAAACTAGGAAGTCTGGGGAGCATTTTAACTTCCCACAGCTGGGCATAGGATGAAGCCTTAACTGTGAATATATTTAATATTTCTAAAAGACAATAGGAACTAACAATTATGATTAAGTTTGAAAGTGTTCATTTATGAAGGTCAGAGAATCACTTTAATGATGAAATAAAATATGCAACACCTCCTTTTCTTTGTGTACACAAAGAATACAATCTGGATATGTTTCCCTCAACCAGCACCACCTCATTGTTGTAAGCAAGCACATACAGTAAATGCTTGTGCTTATAAATATCATTGACACTCAGGCAAACGACTGTCTCACAGGTGGAAAAAGCTAATATGCTGAACAATGCATTCAATACGAATGTGCAAGCTTTCTACGTCTCCGTTACTTCTACACTCTTCTTTGATTACAAAACACCTTTAATTAATCTTATATTCAAGCAGTGTAGACTTAGATAAAAAAATATGCTATAGAAATTTCACAAAATACATGGGAAATCACACTGTAAATAAAAATAAAGTACCTATTTGTTGTAAAAAGTCAGTTTCTTTTGTTTTTACACAACTTGACCGAAGGAAAAACAGCTCATCTTATAACTTACCTAACAAATCCTTCTGATCGGTATTTTTCACGTCCACCCAGTTACAGTACTTTTTAATGTAATTTGAAATATCAGAAATAAAATGTTGAATGCAACTGACCTAAAATTTATGTGGGTATTTTAAAACACACAACACTGCTTTTACCAATATTAACAGGAGAAATATTGTTATTTCTTTCATTAACTGATTTTAGCTCTTATTTTTGAAAAAATCATATCATGCAATGAATTCTCCATGGAAAGTGTTTGACTAACTTGAACCCCATTGGTGCCTATCACTTTATGTCTGTGTATTCTATTAAAAATGTGTTTGTAAAGTTAACTACATTTTCTACAGTCTCGGACAAGTAACTAATTGTACTTCACACTCCACAAACTTCTAACATTAAGTTTTATTTTTCAGATGCTGTAATTCAAAAGATAATCACACAAAAACATAAAACATTATTCAAAACAAGAATTAAAGACCTACCAGTACAACAACAAGCTATACAACGAGACATTTTCATAAACAACTTTGCGATTACAACTCAACTACATTTACAGTAAAACAGTCTAAAAGATCTACAGTGAATTACATTGTTCTGTTGAATGAACCTTGACATGAACATTTGTAATCACTGTTTCAGAAATCAGTCATTCTGCACACATATTGAGGAATGATTCACATAATCAGCCTTAGAAAAATAAGATTTAGGACATCACATAACCTTAACCTGTTATTTTAACATATGTGTCATGCTAACAAACAAAACACCCCAGTTTGTTCAACAAGATGACCTTTACAGAGAACAAAGTTTCAAACAATTCATCTACAACCATTATTTCAAATTCAAAAATCACTAAAGTACAAAGAACAAGTCCTAGTGGCTAAGCCACACAAGATACAGAGGTGTTTATTTTAATTATCTTTATTGCTGAATGTAGTAAGGCTTTGTTCTGTTAGTTTCAATTTTCAACATAACTCTGACATGTTTTACTGCAAATTATCTATTACACAAAAGAATGTTGATTGATTTGTATAAATTTGAAAAGAGGATTTTAAAGAAACCTTGTTGTTCTTCTGGTTTTGGTTTTGTAACATCATATTAGTTGAGGTATTTCCCCAAATATTGACAAGCCTAAATATCAAATCACTATTCTAGTAATTTTGTTCAAACTTAATGAATACTTTTTAGATATTTTATTTTTATCTTTTAATTTTGTTTATTTCAAAATGTTGTGCAAACCTACCCCAAGGTTATATGCACACAGCTATCCCTAATGCATACACACAGCTATCCCTAATTTTGAACTTATAAAGGTAAATAAAATTAAACAATAAACACTGACAAGTCTTGTCTAACTGAATAGTGGAATTTAATTGTCACTCTTATAGCACACCATGGCCACAAGGTGCAGAGTGCATTTTTGTAAAATAGATTGCAAACAACAATTGAGCATGGTAACCAGCTAATCCCCCATAATTATAGAGATATTTTATTAAGGCCACAACTCAATACAAAGACACCAAGTTTTCTAAATATATCAATATTTTGCTCATTCAGTAAACATTTCAAAATCTTTAAAAAACCAAGAGAATATTTTTTATTTGGGATAAAGATGTCAGAGAAGTCCAGTTATGAAAGAGTAAATATCAATTTTAGTGTAATTTGAAACAAACATGACCATATGAACAAAATGTTGAAGACTACCAGTAGCTAGGTAAGGTTTCCATTCCACCTTAGGAAGATGGTCAGTATAATGAGTTTTTGTTACTCCATATAACATGTCCTTCATTCCTGGTGAATGTTGGATGTATGGTTGTTTTTCATGGATACCTGTAATAAATTTAAGAAAGATTTCTATCTAGAATAAATGAAACAAAAATTAATATTCAATATCTTGGAACAATTAATTTAAATTGTAAAAGTAATAAATTACTACTTAATCAGTAAGTGAACCCAAAATGAAACTAATTCATTTGAAGGTTTCTTTTGCTTATATTATTTAATTTGTTGACTGAGTGATTTCTACTGAGCTGCCAAATAAAAACATTACAGAACTAGAATTTGAGCACATACTTACAGGCTAGTGCAATGTTAAATAACCTAACTCAATCAATACTAGTTATTAAAGTCATGCAGGGGGCCTATATACGTTGACATCCATATTTTCCTTTAAATAATCAGCAGTTTACGCATGTTGCCTTCCAACCTAACTAAATTTCTGAATACACATATATAATTAACATTATTCTCATCTCATTAGTAGAAATACCACAACAGAGATGTTCTACTGCTAATCGAAAGGCTCGAATATAGTTTATACCAATATTAACAGAAATTGTAAAGATTTAAGCTTCCTAGGATTTGATTTAAAATTTTGCAGAAAGCTATACCAATGTATTTGCACTAGCCATCCCGAATTTAACACAGGGAAAGCAGTTAGTCAACATCATCTCATGGGATACTCTTTTCCCAATGAATAGTGGGATTGACCACCACATTATAATGCCTCCATAGATGAAAGTGAGAAAGCATGTTTAGTGATGGAGCTATGAACTTGTTATCCTCAAATTTGGAATCAAGAGCCCTAACCATTCCAAGGCCTTAATTAAAAGAACAAGTTCCAATGGTGTATAGCCAATGTTACAAAAGTGTAAGAAAAAACACTGATCCAAGATGACAGCATGTAAATCACAAGTTGTAACAAGAGATTATTCTATGAGTTACTCTGACATTATTGTGAGATGTAAACAATCATTACACATTCAAATCTCAACCTCAAAAACTCATAAAATAAGACTCTAAGAAACAATTCTTTGATTGTGTTCTTTCTCTAACATGGTAATGTTAGGGAAAACAAAGTACTGGTCTCAGTGATATTACACAAAACTAACACACATGACTGGGATATCATTAAGCTTGAAAGAACATGAGGAAATAATTATGTTGTTATATTAGTGGTTTACACTTGAAACAAAATTCACATACACACCAAGAACAGATAATTTAAACTACACAACTGCAGCACACACTACCATAAACAAGTATAATGTAATTTATAAAAACAAAACTGATATGTACATGCATCTAAAGAAATAAACTACAACTTTTAACTCACCAATATATAATACTGGTGATAATCCTGGCTGACTTTCATATCCTATGATCCTCTTTTGCTCAAACAAATCTACATGTTGGAATGCACCTTCCTTCAACTGCCAGGCATTCACAATGGGGCTTTCAAACTGAGAAGAAACATGTTTTGGGGGCTAAATAATGTTGTTCTTCCTATTTCTACATGTGCACCTAAACTATCTACTTTATATATCCTTGTAATGTTATGTACTACTAGCTACAGACTATTACCATAATAGAGTGAACAAAAATATTTTAGTAATCAACAGCTGGCAATAACATTTTTTTTCTTCTTTAACCCTTTATGGACTGGAAGAGTGTTACTGATATACCTTGCTTCTTTTTTATTCTCACAGTAGAAATACTTGGACAAATTACAAGAAACATAAGCAAAACTTACTAAATAGTATGTAGCTTCAGTTAAAAAAAATTTAGTTTAGTTACCCTATAAATTTTTATGTTGTGATGAACCACTTTTAAAAACATTAAAAATACTTAATTTCACCATTTAGAGTTTAATTTTTTTTATGGTTGATCAGAAGGTTACATTTATATATATATGCAGTAGTAACCACTCATAGCAATAAACTAAAAAAGCATGACAAAAATTGATGAAGCTTCTATCAGTGACCACTGAAAAATAACATGACCACAACCTCTTTCAACTTGGCAAAAACATGTTTCAAGTATTCTTGGTTGAGATTAATTTGTAATTAATAAATAACTTCTGTTCAATAAATATTAATTTTATTTATGTATATTTGAACATAGTTAACATAATAATAATAATACCTAATTAATAAAAGTTTGAGTCACCACAATTTCTAACTGTTGTCTCTTGCTGAACCTATTTACACTTACCTGATGGCTTGCCATAGATTAAAATTTCCATACCTTTCAAACATTTAACACAACATTTTCATTATCAAACAGAACATAAAAAAAAACAAAATTTCCAGATCTGTGGTTTGTTCCCAAGTCTTCTAAGCATCCCACTAAACTCCTCTGTTTGTACTTACAAGTACTTGATCTAAAACTTTTACACAAAACCATAAATCACTACCTACACCATTTCATTCAATTTACATTTGTTTTAAAAAATAGTATTTAAACTTAAACTGTAGCTATTTTCAAAGCATAGCTTCATCAGTAGTTGTTCAAATCATTTGAGGTAATACCATAAAAGGGTAGGAATATAATATTACAGTAATAAGTTCAATAAAATGATAATAACATAAGAAAAAATTATATTCTCAAACGGTGAAAGTTGTGTGTGTTTTATTATAGCAAAGCCACATTGGGCTCTGTGCTGAGTCCACCGAGGGGATCGAAAAGGGTGAAAGTTACTTAGTAAACACAAGTCCATGCTTTGGAATGGGAAGTCTAAAAACAAAAGCAAGTGCACTGTTTATGTGCAAAGCTTCTAGGTTGTCATGTTTTCTGCACATTAGTAAATCAAGATAGCAAAGCAGCAATTTTAAAACATCCTTGTAGAAATAATTAGAATTATTATTTTAACTTAAATTATGAAGTTGGACATGCAGGTGTGTATTTTTCTACCTGAAAACTATAAACTTTTCTCACAAATAATAAGCCTGGTAATACTATATGAATACACTACAGTACTGTATTAACTGATTATAAAAAGAAATTCAAATTTACTCGCTGTTAATTGGAAAAAAATATTCATCATTTCATCCTTTAAGAACACTTAAAGTACTTATGGATCTTATTGAGCAGAAATAACACTGGGAATGCATGAAGGGAAACATCAAATTAGTATAAAAGTACAAGTGTTTGTGCAGTTGAGTTAATGTAATTAAGAAGTGCACAGTTAGTAATCACCTTGTGTGACCAAACAACCTTCTCCTCATTATTGGCAGCAAATATCATTCCTTCTGGAACAACAACTTTGATGGTAATACTTTCCTCACTCCAGCTATTACTGTACGAGTCCTCACTTTCACACTGCACTAGGACATCAGACACATCTGCTTCTTTCTGCAAGTTGCAGCCCTCGTTGAGCCCTTCTACCAGAGAAATGCAGTGCTCTCCCACACTGAAGTTCCATCTGTGGTAGCAATAAACATAGCCACTATAAATTTTGTCAGGCATCATAGAAACACTTTTGGCAAAATGGCAAAAGCTAGAGATATAGTCCAAGCATAAATACTAATTGATGTAATTATATTAAGGAATATTTCACAAATGTTTATCAAAATTATTTTTTCTTTTTAAAAGAGAGAGATTAAAATTTAAGAATGAACATACCATTCTCTATTTATTTCACATGTATAATACAGAGAAGGCACATTTATTTTTCAATTCCACAAAAAATCCACATAGCAAAACCATCATTCGTACACTCAACATAAAAGCCATTAATTTTTTACCATTTTCATTAAATACCTTTCACACAGATGTCATTTGGCTAAGGTACAACTTACATTGTATCACTAATTACAATTATCACGTATACATTACAAGTCAATAATTATGTTTATCATTCACATAATGCTAAAGTAATCTTTCAACATCAATGCAAAAAAAAAACAAAAAAAAAACACTTAAATAGGTTATACTAGATAATTAAAAAGTCTATTAGCAGGCAAGAACTTCAGAAATGGAGAAATACAGATGAATAATAGTTAAGTTGTATTGAGTGAGTCAGTGTAAGTCTACATTGTTTGTGAAAATATCACTGGTCACTTAAGGCCATGTTTGGACACTAAGAAATGAAATATGTTAAAAACTTACAGAAATAGCAGTTATAGGTATAAATATAGATGAAGTAAAATCCTAACAGTAATATGAAATGTTGAGGCTTTGCTTATATTTTTGTTATTTACATTTTGGAGATAAGATAGTTATAGCTTTGATGGATATGGCCTTGAATGATTTCAATAACTGTCACAGAACAGGCCCAAAACACCTCATTCCATTTGAATTATTTTTCTCTACCTCTACCACTTCTGAATTATCTGCCTCTCAATGAATTTCTATACCACCCTTTATATGCTACTCAAATTCATTTAAAAGAAGTTTTTACAATTTAAAAACATTTTCAAATTATAAAAATCTTAAGGTTATTACAGTTTAACTGATTTAAAAATTCTTCAGAGAAAGCTTTTGAAATCATAATTAATATACTCAAAGTAGTTATTAAAAACTAAAAACAAGTAAAAAACCAAATTTGGCCTCTAAAAATTTGTTTATTATTTTTAGATTTTAGACTCTTCAACATACTGGAGTATAACAACAAGAACCCTTAAATCTAAGGAAACTCAAATTATTATTATTTATCAGGTACAACAGAGACACCTTACTGTATTATATGCATACATTATTCAGCTGAAAAAAACACCTTAAAATATACACAAGTTAATACTTGAACACTGCTATCCAAAAGCCTAGTGTATTTTACAGATATTGTCTGAAACAATTCTGCACAGATTCTGATCAGTTTCAACTGTATTCTTTCAAACAATATCTTGTAACAGTACAGACACTGACGTTCTTACAAATGATTTTATTTATTAGTGTTATGACTGCATGAACTATGTAGCAAGTGGTAAACAAGGTTGTTTTGGAGTCATTATTAAATAAAATGGTTGAATGAAATAAGGTTACTTATTAGGAAATTTGTCAAAATGTAAAGAAAACATTTCAAGCAGTAAATGCTACAGCTGAATGACTGCAGTATTCACTACTGTGTACACTGCTCGATATCAAGCAAAACAGAATTTTAAATTTACTACATATATTTCCCATCTTCATGATTAAATAGCTTGTCTGTTTTCCTTAATATGTATATAAAATTTACATTATTGATGCTTTACTACAAAAGTTATTTGCTTCTAAAAATTATTAAAATTTCTATTAGCCATCACTGAAGAAGGTTCTAAACAACTTACATAAAAATGTGTTTAAAAAGAGCTGTACTATTTAGATTTTAAAATGTAAAAATCTAACAAGAAGTGTCCAGACAATTACAGAAAATTGATCAAAATATTTCCAGTTCTTGGTGAGGGGCTAACTAAAAATTTACAATTAACTATACAATAAATATCAATTTTTAGTCACTGATAAAATATGAAGAACAAATATATAAACCAAAATATTCAACTCATTTTTAACAGTGTGAGTAATATCTGGTAAGTAATTTTTAAGTATGCACAGAAAATGAGGAACTTACTCCCCTGCCCCACCCCATTATTCTTTTTATGCTTCACTTCAACTACACTTGCTACAGACTGGTTTAATAAATGTAGCATGATAAAAGGATCTATAGAAATGCTTCAGCCAAGTTGTATTGTGGGACACCATGCAACTTCATGTATAGCTTTTATTTGCAGGTTTATAAACTGTAATAGGAGAAACAAATTGAAACATACACACGATAAGACTAACAGCTTATTTCATTATTTTATCAATGCTTCAAAATAAAACCTTAATTAATGAACAGTGTAAACACATTCACGTCATCTTCTGTTTAAATACGTACCTGGGTTGTTTACTACAATTTAAGTTTTATATTTCAAGATCCTAAATTTGGTTTGACAGCTTAATTGTTGTAACTGTTTATTTTACATCACCAATTAATATACAATCATACTAACAGTTAATATACAGTCATACTAACAATTAATATACAATCATACTAATACCTTTCTACTAATTGTGGGATTTGGTGCTAATTATTTTAATACCAGAAAGTCAGAAGAAGAAATAAGTTAACAGGCCTCAGAGGCTTTACCCAGCTAGTCTGATAACAGCCTTTATACTCAAACTCTACAACCAAATTACCCTTTATTCAGAAACAATTAATATGCCCACATGCATTCTGTTCTATTCACATAATTATTTATCTTTAATGCTGCTTAAAAATTTTGTACTTGACATAATACTGGTTGTCATTAATTATAAATTAAATCTTGACACCCTACCAACCACTGAGAGAGCTGATTATCCTGACTAGACAATTTCTTTTATATATTTTTATGTTACTGTTTTTTTCCTTTTTTCCCCATTGTGACAACAATCTTTTATGACCTTACAGGTTTGTGAAAAGTAAAAATATTATTACAGGACTTACTACAATGTTTTTTTTTCATAAAACATTGAAGAAATATTTCACTTCCAAATAAAAACATAGAAAGTTTCCCAAGCAGAAAATTATTCACCTTTCTTCACCAGTCCTTGGTTCAACAGCTCGAACAGTTTGGGTGTGACGGTGAACCAAAAGGATATCTTCAGTCATAGCCACTTCTTCACCAAGAGTCTTACAACCACTCAGCGTGCATATGTATCTCATCTACATAGAAAATGACGTATACCAGCCAAACATTTTACTCTAAATGAACACATATATCCAAGACAAACAATGATTATTACACAGTCCTTAGGTACTTAAACAATACATTACTCTTAAAGGTTAGATTTGTTCACAAACACAAAAAACTTTACATCTCTCAACCAATGCAGATGTTGCCAGAAACTTAGTATAATAAATCACTTCTCATCTATCTTTAAACTTTATTCAAACAATTTACACTGCTTTAAATTGCAAAATAAACAAAACAGAATCTTTATAATCTAGATACTCTGAAATATGAGGTGTGTGTGTGTGTGTGTGTGTGTTTGCTATAGCAAAGCCATGTCTGACTATTTGCTATGTCTACCAAGGGGAATCAAGTTTCATGTTATTCATTAGATTAAATGTACATGAATATTAAACAAATATTATCATAAGCAACCAACAGTAGTTCAACTTTCCGCAGATTTCAATATTGATAAGAAAGAAAATGGGCAGTAAAATATATGCTTGTTTCAGAGCAAAACCACATTGGGCTTTGTGAGAATACAGACATGCCAACAACAGTACATTCAAAACACTGTGATAACAACTACACATTGAAGTCTGTTAGAATTATGCTTTTTTGTTGTTACCATCTCTAATACATGGTTGACAAAATTTCCACACAGCAGCAGAACTGATATGACCTTTTAATTGTCAGAAACAACCTGAAAGGTACCTTTAAATCACCATTTACAATTAGAACCATCAGATGAAGTATATAAAATAAGAATTGTAGAAAATATGATACCAGGGTTAAAGATAACCAACACGTGTAACGAACAAATGTCAATTTTCTTTGTATGTTTGCATTAATATTCAAAAGAAAAAAATCTTTACATGCATACCTTTCCAGTTCTCAAGTCAATTCCATAACTTCTAATTTCCTTCCCACCAGTAATAAGAATATCATCAGCCAGTTTATATGAGCTTTTTAAAAGAGTTTCAGCTGTCACTGGTACAGGTTCTACAGTTTTTCCATCAAATTTGTACAAGCTACCATCTAAAGATGGTATCAACCTAATCCATTTTCCTTGACTAGAAAGCTAAATAGAAAATAAAAAAGAACCAATTATTGTATAATTCCACTACTGATAAGCACTCAGTTTGACCTTATGGAAACAGAAGAGTCAAGGTGAACTTTTCACTACCTGTTAAAAGTTACACTTAGAACTTAATAGAACTACTTAATTACCAAAAGTTAGAGGAAAACTTAAGGAAAAAAAAATCCAATTCTCTCTCTTGAAGGAATGCACAAAGGTTGCTGTTTTATAACATAGCTTGACAGTTTGTTTAATTTAAGCTTTTACTAAGTGACTTATTGTTTGTGATGCTAAGCAGCCACTGTTTAAAAAACTACAAAATTAAGTGAAAGCAGTTACAAAATGGTAAACAGGCCTAATCATTGCAATTGTTTGTTATAAATTTCAACTTTTAATAAAAAAAAAAAGATTTCTGATTAGATTTTTCAACTTTTATTTACTTTATTTCATGAAGATAAACTCAATACATTGATAGTTATAAGACCAGTCATACAAAACTTCCCTATGGTGAACCGTACTGGCATGTATTTATGGTAATTTTCTAAACAACTTTGTAAAGCTTCTTTATCAGACTATTTAAGATTACCCAAAGTAAGACAAACTGGTCCATCATTTCCAGGACAATTCTTAATCACCTCCTTCAAAAAGAGAAATAAGAATAGTTACTTCATTGATTAGGTTACTGCCCACTCTCTACTGACCTATTATAAACCAAAGTGAGAGGTTTACACATCTGATTACTGATCTGGTTTAAAACCCCGGGGAATACCCTTTCTTATTTGATAGTAAGCAGAGATTAAGAAGTTAAAAATACATAAAGCTCCAAGTTAATTCCAATATTTTCCAAGGAATACCCAGGATACAACTAATTACAAAGATTCTCTTGTTTAGAAACAGAAGAAACCATTCAAAAGTTCAATCTCTCTGTCTTCAACAACAACCTTGTATCAGCATCCTTCAAGAACCCAATCCCCATTCTAACATTTTCCTGACCTTTAACCTATCCTTGCTGTTAGTTTTAGCATTATGAACCAGCTTCTTCTCATAACTTCTTTTTTAAAACTAAATACAGTTTTTATGTAAACCTTCTAAGCTATCTGTAAATTTAAACTTCTCATACTTATGTACGGTGCCTTTTATTTTCTCCTTATTGTCTTCAATAAGTCATTCAGGTTTGATTTTGGAAGTTATCCTATTTATCTTTTTACAAACATCCTCACCAGGATTTAAAAGTAACTTGTTAAAAACTTACCAAATCAGTTGTACATCACCTTTTAATTTATTGCTCTGATTAATTACAAAATAATCTTTTATCCTGGCCTCAAAACTAACTTTTGGAAACTTGGGATATAAAATATAACTTTAGTTCAAGATGAAGCAAAACATTAAATATGTTACTTCCATGATATAACTCAACCACAAATATTCCCTCACTTCAACTCTTACAACCATAACCTCATTTGGGACTAACTTATTAGAACAAACTACCAAATTAGATGAAAAATAAACCCAGTAATGAGCAAAGTTAATCAAACGTAGTGTTCTTATGTTTTTACTTAAAGTGATTAGAATGTACTGTTTCATAACTACATTACTTTCTCTGTTGTCAATATGTTTAGTTGAGACAATAAACCTAATAGTCTATCCCTTAACTTGCTTTCTGCATTTGTAGAGCATACAGTCATAAAAAAACATTTGAAATTAAAGTTTACCATAATCATTACATAAATATTTTAATTGGAAGCAACCATGACCTTACTAAAATCTCTCATTGACCACATCAGAGTCTGATCAGGTAGCTTATAATAATTACCAATTAAAAACTTTCTTTCATTAAAACTCATGATTGTGATCCACACATGTTCAACATCTTGGCAATTTTTCATATCTCCATCCTAACAGTCAATAATTTATCCCTTATTAAAAAGCTACCCCATCACTTCATTCCTAACATCCAATAGTTCATCCCTTATGTAAAGAGCTACCCATGACTTCATCCTAACAGCCAATAGTTCATCCCTTACGTAGTTCATCCCTCATGTAAAGAGCTACCCATGACTTCATCCTAACAGCCAATAGTTCATCCCTTATGTAAAAAGCTACCCATGACTTTATCCTAACAGCCAATAGTTCATCCCTTACGTAAAGAGCTACCCATGACTTCATCCTAACAGCCAATAGTTCATTCCTTACATAAAGAGCTACCCATGACTTCATCCTAACAGCCAATAGTTCATCCCTTATGTAAAGATCTACCCCATGACTTTTTTTTTCAAACTTATAGCTGTTAAGTAATTTATAACTTCAAGTTACAGTAACTTCCATTATATCAGTCTCAAGAAGCCTAAGCTCATCCATCTCGCTCCTCATACTCCTAAAATTAACTAAGGTTTATCTTGATATCTGAGAGGCTTGTCTTTAAAATTTAAGTCTCTTATTTCCAAAATCTTCATTTTCCTAGCCACCCAATCAAATTGTTTATCCCCATCCACTACTATGTTCATTGATACCAGCAAATAAACTGTCTGTACACTATAATATTCTATCCTTTAACACTTGCAAGCAGAATCTAGTCCTAGCCTTTATATGCTCTCAACTATAAAGAGCAGTCAGTGAACTTCATGAGAAAGCCTCTTATGTACATCTATTAACTATTTCAATTCTCATTGAGTGTAATCAAAGTTTTAACTATTACAGAATTATGCCAGAATTTTAATTACATCTTACCAGTTTCACTACTTTGTAACCTTATAAACTCAGCACTCTCTTTCCTACCCTCTCCCAAAATAAATTTTATCTTAACTATATCCAACTCTGGTCTTGCTTCTTTAACTTTTATTACTAGTCTACTAATTAGACCCTTTAACAATGCAACTTCCCAATAGCCATCTTTAATTCACAATACTGAAGTTATTTTAAGGTTTTGTTTCAGGTGGTGTGTTAACTTTAAACTCATAATACATGAAAATACCATATATGGAGACATTAAAACCAATACCTAGTTTACAAAATGTTTACTAAAACAAGATAATACTAAGATTTTGAAATTGTAAAAACTGGACTGTAAAACAGATGACTTGATTCAGGTGTTAGGAAAGTGTGAGGATACTGAAAATATGAAAACAAACATAAATGATGAAAAATTTCAACTTTGAAAGTAAGTGCAAACTTGCTTTTGTTGTATGTATGTGAAATGGTGTGTCTGAGGACATGATGTACTCCATTACACGCTTTATTTTAACATTTTCCTTGTAGCGTATATAGTGTGTAGACATACAAAATCACTGCATTTACTTTAATTAATGAGGAAAAACCTTAACTGACCAAAGGTCCTTTCAACACTCTAAACATATCTATTAAATTACTTATTGAAATCTGTTTGGATAAGAAATGAAATATACAATATCCACCATATCTATACAAATCATTAACACAGATTATATGTAATAGTGGTCACAAACAAGTTTCCAGATGGACATTATTATTTATTCTCACATAATCAATGATAGTTATGTGCTCCTGTGTTACAACCTATACCATTCTTAGAGTCAAAGGATATAGAACTGCATTTTTCACTGTAGGTTTTCTAATATGTTGGTCAAACAAAAGAAAAAAGAAATCCCTATAAAACACAAATATACAGATTATGTTTATCTGAAAAATGTCATACCTATCCAATCAATAGCAAAAATAGCATAGCAATACTCTATGTTTACTGGCAAGCAGTAAAGGTTTGACATGCTTTAATATTGTGGTCACAAAATATGTTTTGTAAATTTTAAACGTTGACAGTTGTTAGGAGACTTAATGGTAGAAGTTAAAGAAATCCACTGAAAATGACTGGTACATAACCTAGAGTAATAACACTAGTCACAACCTCTAATCTGCTGATACTAGATGACAATAGTGGACCAGGTCCAGTAGTCTGTGTCCAAACCATCTGCCCTCCACTATCAGAGTCCAATGCTGATACTTTTCCATCAAGAGTACTCACTACGATCAAGTTTCTGTAACAAATGTTATTTTTAAAATAGCTTACTGTCTTACAATATAACATTAAACATATTAATTGTTGTTTTAAAAATACTGTAACCAACCAACTAGTGAAATGATGCATTCTAATCTTTATAAATAATGTAAAAACAAAAGACAGTATGGACAGTTATGACAGTAACCTGGTTTAGTTTTTGTTTGACACTAAGTAGATAGCTTGCTCAGATGAGAAGTTAATATAGTCACAACTTACAAAATAATAGTAACAAGTGTTCATGTTTATATACTTACTGCACTTGTAAGTCTTTATATTTTATGATTTTTGTTATAATTAGGTTTAATTTTGAAAATATAACTATATTCAGCATAAGGGTAGAATGGATATCTTTTTTCAGCCAGTTCATACATGTACCTAATTAATTACAGATTACAACTGTCCAAATAGGTCCAATATCTAATTTTATTGAGCTTCACTCCTATTTTTTACTTAAATATTATATTTTTTCCATATCAGAAGCAGTAATACTTAGGTTAAAATAAAGTTTAATGTTGAACTACAGCATTACAGCACTAAATGTTTATAGTCAAAATACTGCATTTTCACTACAAAAGAAAATTTAAGCAGGAAAACTACAAGCACATTATGATGTGAACCATGACCTTATCTCACATGTTCAACAATAATAACTCTGAGAAATATTCCTATTTCACAAAACAAAATTGACTACTAGGATGACTTGTATGATACGCATGTGTGACATACATAAAAATGCAGCAATGTAGCCATTTCCCCACTTATGTCAAACATTGTGTTATCTGTTCTAAACAGTCATATGAATTTGAAACTTTCATCAAGTTGAAAGAATGCTACAGTTAATTTTGTTTACATAAACAAGACATTTATAAATTTTTTATTCAAAATTCACTCACGCTAATCAAGTCTGAATGAATATAACCAAGCAAGCTGATGAACATAAAATTATTATATAAAACTGTCAAGAGTTCCATGTATTTACATTTTCTTTAACGCTATTCTGACTAAAATGTTTGTAAACTTATTTTTGTTGTTTAATTATATAAGATTTTCCATGTTTTTATGAAGCTTTCTTGGAGTACCATTTCACAGTCAATTCAGAAACATGCACAGTTTACAAACTATGCTGACTTATTCATTTCTGCAAACTTTACACAGAAAACAAATACTGAATCAGTTTAAATGTTCATTCAAAAATGAAAGCACGGCTTAAAATTTATCATTTTGTTCACAAAAAAATTGTTTAGATGTACATTTACAAATGTGTTAAAATAAAGAGATCAAGTGTTTGTAGTCACCAATTTTATATGACAGATATCATTTGTACAAGTACAGTTTTTAACAAGTTCCAAAACCAAAACTGGTTATTATGTTAACCATAAAGTATATATTTGGCTGAGCAACTACTTGTGACTGTAATTCGAAGAAACTTTGAAAGTATCAGATATAAAGTGTGATTAGTCATAAACAGTTCACTAAAAAGAGTCGCACTGTGCAGGAGTTCATTTACAACTTGCTGTAATTTATTACAAAATTATTTTTGGGGAATATGCTGTTATCCAACTTTTTTTATCCTTCCTTTTAAATGTTAGATGTTTATGTAGTAAATCAAAATATAATTTATATCTTTTTTTAAGATAACTTATATCCTAAGCTAATTCTCATAACTTACTGTTTGAAATACAAGACTTAACTCACTACTTGAAAATCATACTGTACAAAATCAATGATTTTCAAGATAAAAAATATATGTAGAAAATAATTTGAAACCAACTCAATTAAATTGCAATATTTTCCTTCTACATTCTAAGAAACAAAAAAATAATGCTAACTGATTATAACTGATGAGTCAAAGATTATTTTATATTGATATTTCAACCAATTTGCAATATTAATTAATACTATTCTCAAAAATGTACATTTTTATTTATATACATTTTGGAGCTTAAAATTACAGTTCAACCTAAAGTTAAATGTAACCAACTTCAAAACCGAATATAAAGCAATAATGACAAGCTCACAAAATTAAAACAACTTTATTAATAAGACATAAGAAAAATGTTTAAACTATTTTCATAAATATCAATTTCCTATATTCGTAGGTCTTTTAAACTTAATTAGCTGGTTAAATGTCAGATTAACTTAATTTTTGATGTCACTACCACAGTTCCACTATAATAGTATAAGTTAGTGTAACTATTAAAAATTAATCGTTGCTAATATGCTACTTGTGATTATCAAAACGTTTACGATAAATTGTGGAGAGTTTTTAATTTCATTATCCAAATTAAACTATATATCATTAATACTACTATTAGGCTTACGTAACTGTTGCTCGATAAAACAATTACAGATTAATAATATTCAATATAATTTACTTTCGTATTCACTAACCTCAAGTACGTATGTGATTTAACATTTATTTAGTAGTTTAAGATTAGTAACAGTAAGTACACTGTAACATACCTGTAAGTTTCAAATGTATTAATTTTATTTTTATCCAAAGTTGCCGAGTTACAATCAGGTAACTCTTTGTTGAAGGCTTCTGAGATTGCAATATCAAAAAATAAAATCCAAAATATAGTCGATGTTGATATTAAGAAACATACTTTCATCAATAGAGACACCGAAGCCATTAAAACTAATTACGTTTGCCCACCCTTATGTTGAAATTTATAATTCAAAACGCATTCAAACACAATGAAAAAGAATACTAAACTCATTCTTCGAACTGACAGACTAGATATCGGTCAGCCCTATGTGTATAACTTCAAACAACAACCTGTCTCGACACATGGTACCATACATTTACGCATTACCACTTAACCCCTCACGTCACTAACATCTTATTGGCCAACGCAAGTGTAATGACGTGGCACGTTGAACAAAAGTTCCGCTAATATTATTAGAGTAATAAATAAAAACATAAACTAACGTATTTACTTGAAAACGAAAACTCAAGTAGTTTCTTTTTGTAAAGCTAAGTTAAACAGATATAAAGTTTATTCATTAGGGCTTTCTTGCGAGTAAATAAAGTTTTTCTACTTTTGTTTCAGAAGTTACAAATTAAAAATAAAATGCTTAAGTAAGATAGGAATGTATAAATTGCAATTTACATCTTTTTGTGGTGTGCTGTTTTATAATAGAAATTTTTATTAGGTATTCTTTGTAGTTATTATATACATGCTTTAACAGGAGGTATAACGTTTAATACAATCAATGAATGAGGCAAACTGTAAAAAGTCTCTTTTTCAGATTACCTACTTAACTTCCGATCAATATTTTTAGTATTTTTCCTTATTTCAACACACATAATGTTCACTTTCATTTTCTAACGGTGGTGCAGTTCTTACAGTTATTTTAGTAGCCTGGGAGGCCTTAGAATTTCCATGTTTTGCTTTAACTTTTCCCCTCGATGGACTTAGTAGATAGCCCAATGTGGCTTTGTTATAAGAAAAACACACATTCACACACACTTTAACTTACAGTTAATATATTTTAAAGTGGAATTTAATAAGTAAAACGGAGTGTGTAATTAACCTTTTAGTAGTGCAAAACACAAGAGACATAGTGTGTTTTTTCTGCAGCTTTATTAGTTCTGCACCTCATTGTCATGAATGCAATATTCTGGCCTTTTACTTATAATATTCCTCTCACACATCACGAATTTATAATATATTGTTTAGTTTTCGACTCTGCAATTACACGTGCAGAAAGATAAAATTTTCTATTTTAATCTACCGCAGTTTTTACACAATAACCTTTTAACAAAAGCAAAAAAAAAAAAAAAGAAGGAGAGAGATTGGATTTGAACCGCATTAATTCCGGCCACTTTGTTAAACAATCCACTTCTAACATGATATTTTTATATTATATTCTAGAATGGATTAATAGTGGTAATTCCAGTGACAAAATGCTTAGATTAAATTTATTTTGGGGTTAGTAGAAATATAGATTATTATTTGTTTAGTAAAGTATCCTCTAGTACTATAATATACTACTTTAACTATCGGCCGAAAGGTGTCAGCGATCGTATCGTATAATTCCACAGGACGAGTGGCGAAACACAGCTGTACGGTAATTAAAGTTGCATATGACAAGTTGTAATAACTATTTATGTTTAGAGACAGCTTGAATGGGTAACATCTTTATTATATGTTTAACAAAGTAATAAATGTACAAATATTTTGTTATAGTCTTTGGCTGAAGATGTAGAGAAGGAAGAGGTTGACTGTTAAAAGTTACGCTATAGAAAAAGTAACCAATTAATATACATAACTGGCAAAATATATTTTAAAACAATACCAGTAGATGGCAAGGCTAGCAGATGACTCGTAACCCTTGTTTAGGCCGTTACAAAGATTTAAAGAATCCACTCGCTGTTCACAGAAATGAAATGGACGGTAGCTGCCTAGTTTAGAATGACGTTTGAGATGAAAGTCTTGGAGAAGTTATCAGCAATAATAGGTTAAGTAGAAAAAACGACGTTTCGAAAGACGTCTGTCTTTGTGTCTAGTGGTTGTGATATTTGATTCTCAAATTTTGGCTTTCCCTTTCAGTCGTGGTAACATTATAATGAAATGTTTAATCCCGCTGTTTGTTGGTAAAAAAACATCTTAAGAGTTGGTTGTAGGTGGTGTTAACTAAACGCCTTTTCACTAAATTATTACTTCAAATTAGGTACGACTAGAGCTGATAGTCCTCAAGTAACTGTGTGAAATTCAACAAACAAACAGTTTTTCGTCTCACTTGTACCTTTTAACTTTCAAAGTTTAATATCATTCATGCTGGCAAAGTTCTGTAATAATAACAATGAGTATTGAAATAAAAGTTTTTTAATTGTTTGTTTTTCTAAGATTTTAACCCCTATCTGCTCATATTCATCCCTTAGTTGAACAGATAGACTAGAGGGACGACACTTAGTCAACAACCTTCAATTCCGAAGTTACTCTCATCTATCTGAAAAGTAAGGTTCGATCCTTACTTTTATAGCGTATCCATGGTTTCGGAGTGTGGATCGAATCTTTGCTAGTGAATAGCGAACCATAAATCCTCGAACTGGAAGTCGAAAAGTCTAATCACTTGCCTATACACGACCCGAAGTGTTGAAAATAACAAATTATGGCATGTGAGCTTTATTATAAAACATGTGTAGTATTTTAATGACTTATTTGCCTACCATATTTTGATAAAAACAGTTTTGTAATATAAATAAAGAGAAGTAATAGTAAGATTGAAAATGTTTATGAAACACACAAGCGACGCATACATAGAATCCCAATCAATGGGTAACTGCAAACAAATGGTCAATTTATCATCAGCACAATCCGTTGTTTCTGTAATTATAAAAAGAACTAATATGTTGTGCATCGTACAAGTATTTTGTGTTTCTTTTAAACAGAACAGTAAACCTTGTTTCCATTAAACCATATGTTTATCAATGCACGACTGCGAAACATAATAAATAGATGTGTATATTACTCCTCAAAAATGAAGCCAAGTTGCTTGATTGCTGTTTGATCTTTTCATACGAGTCCATATAGCCTTAACAATATTTGTAGGTGGACTCTGTGCAGCCAGGTCAAGATTTGTGAATGTTTCATCAGCTTTTAAATTTTGACCAGGTATCGTTTTATCACCATTGGTGCATATTTGGAATCTCTGGAAAAAAATCTGACAAAAAGATATTGCTTATGAGGGAATGACTTATAGATAAAATCACGTACCAGTCAGAAGTCATGGTGTCACCCAGTTTGTGAAGTCTTCAATACTATTTACTTTGATGCAACCAACACTTATACCATTCTCCCAGAATGCTTCACTGTAAATTAAGTACTCGAATATGATACTGTTATCCTCTTTAACATCAGGCAAACCAGCATTAACCATTGACAAACAATTCATTCTTAGATTCTTATGTACAGGTTTCCAGTTTTGTTCATTCCATCGTTTGTAGTCCAATGATTATTTCAACCTTTGGGTTTGGTTACCTCTTCACAGGAGTGGTTTTCAAACATCTATATATCCAATGAAGACATTTCGTGTTAACGTGAATGTTACTCTTTTTGCAGCAAAGTCATTTGCAAGATCTCTTATTGACTGTTTCTATAACAAACGGCACTAATTTCACATACCATCTTAAGAGTATAATTACAATTCTCATTCTAACAAGAAATGTCGCCTCAGTCTGTTGAATACAGCAAACTTTACGAGATAATACTGTGATTTCTACAAGTTTGGCACATAGAATTCTGTTCTAGGAGCCATGCGAACATTCACTATACTACTAACGACAATAGTATGATTACCTTTCCTCTTATAGGCATTTTGATAGTCTGACACTATCTGATTGGTTGGATGACAGCCAATCTCAGCTCAGTGCAAGCTATGAAAAATAACGTCTCTATGATCTAGTACAGTTTCTTTTTGTACAACAGACAGAAAGTAGTGTCATAATATTTCATTTACTTGAATGCATGGTATATACTAACCTTTTTCCCCCTGTATCCCAGAGAAATATAGTTTTCTCAGATTTGCATATATTCTAGAGATATCTTAAAGGTTTCTAGTTCTATTAGATGTTGCTTTAGGAATGAAATTCTCAAAAACAGAAAGAAAAGTAGAGGGCTCATCTGGATGAAGTGGAAAAAAAAACAACTACATGGAAACATAAAAACAAACAAGCAACAAAGTACTTCAGATAAGTCCCAGTAAAAGTACCGCCTTATTTACAAACAAATACGAAAGTTCCAGCACTTAGTACCGACAGAATTTCTACCCCGTATTGTTTAGATCACATGACTACCGGATACCTTCAGTAGAACAACGTGCTTTTACAGAAGTGTTCGAATGAATCCGAGGCTTCTCCAGTATTTACTACTTTACTTCTGTATGTTATTATTTAGATTCTAAAGTTGTTTGTTTTTGAATTTCGCGCAAAGTTACACGAGAACTATCTGCGATAGCCGTCTCTAATTTAGTAGTTTAAGACTAGAGGAAAGGCACCTAGTCATTGTCGCCCACCGCCAACTCTTGAGCTAATCTCTTATCAACGAATAGTGGAATTGACCGTCAAGGCTGAAAGAGCAACCCTGAGATTATTAGTCGAGCGCCCTAGCCACCTTACCATGCCAGGGCCCTACTAAACTTGAAGACGAAACCTCTACATTTATTTCTACGACAGACTTTTCTCCCTATCATTCCAGAACCATCAAAGCAGTAAATGTCGCAGTAACTCTAAGATTTATCCCAAATATGTTTCAAATATTGGATGCCTGTGAAATGTACAAATACCGAGATTAATAAATTACATAACCTAGTTTGTTTATTTTAACGCCCAACTGCACAATGGGCTACCTATCCATCGGGAGAATCGAACCGTAGTTTTTAAGAGTTGTAAGAAAGCAAACTTATTGCTGCCCACGCTGTGATGCACGTTAACGGAAAGCAGTAATCCTACAAATGTCCCCAACATCTGTCATTAACCAACACAAGTCTCAATGCATATCTCAACGGTGCTCAGAACTTTATATACAAAATTGTTTTTAAATCCAAAAGGCCAGTGGTCAGTTATTTTCCCAATTATAATTCCCCACTGTCGAAGATTTGTTTTATAAATATCAGTGAAGAAATGAACACAAACACACTGGAAGCGAGTTCTTCAGACGCTTTACTTAAATTTTACAGAAGTTACACAATTGTACTGAAGTAGGGGGCCTGAAACTACAGGACAGTATACAAAGATACGTGAAATAAAAATCACGTTACTTCGTAAAAACAATCTGAGTTCTAGGATTTCCTACAAATAGAAATCAAGGAAAGTTCGCTGTTCCACTTATTCTCTTAGAAATATCAAATAAATGCTTTTATGAAAGCATTTTACAGATCTTGTAACACTCAAAAAAGTAATTTTGAATTATAAACAGGTACAAAATAACCCTGAATATGGTCAAGCAAAAATACAATATTTGTTTTACATATCTAACTCATCGAAAAAAAAACGTTTCAAGGTGTTACTTGCAATTAACAACACTAATAAACTGAAAGTATTGTATAATATTTATATTTTCGTCTTCTGATGAGGATAAAGAACTCCAAAAATATCTTCATGATATCGATTTTCTGCCTGAAAAGTAAAAAAAAAGTTTAAAATCGAGAAGTTTCTCAGAGAAATTAGATGTTTTCGTGCCAAATTAACAACGTATTCACCGTGACATTTAACCCTTCGTTATATGCATTTTTTTATTGCTGTTTCAAGTTTATTTTTATTTTATAAATTTGCGAACAACAAAGTGGACTAATAATTTATTATTAATAATTTATTTCACAATCGTAAATCCATTTATCTTCTTTTATTATTATTATTCGTGTAAAGTTGTCCCTAATTTTGTAACGGGAAGCACCTTGTCAAAATATCCACTGTGAAGTTTGGGGCTTATTTTGTTTGACAGATTAGTCCGCCGTTCTTAGAGCACACCCACGACCCCAAACAGTGGAACACGAATCGCGAATCATGAACCTCCAGACTCACCGCATTGGTGTAGCACCCTTGTGGCCATGAATGAGCAGTTGTTTTTTTCTCAGTTTATAGTTTACGATGAATGATCCCTTAAAATCTTTGTAATCAAAACTACGAGGAAATAAATTATTTTTAAATCTAGTTAAGTGTTTTTCTTACTAAAATTAAATAAACATTTTTAAGTTTTGAAATGTCCATCACGACAATTACAACGAGATTACTAAAAACAAATGTTTGTTTATTAGAAATTTCGCGCAAAACTACACGAGGACTATCTGCGCTAGCCGTTCTTAATTTTTTAGCGTAAGACTAGAGGGAAGGCAGCCAATCGTCACCACCTATCGCCAATTCTTGGTCTAATCTTTTACTAACGAATAGCGGGATTGACTGTCGTTTTATAAAACCCCCACGGCTGAAAGGGCGAACATGTTTGGTGCGATGAGGATTCGAACCCGCGACTTTCGGATGACGAGTCGAGTGCCTTAACCACCTGTTCATACTGTTCATAACGAAGACAGTCATTATCACCCACCGCCAATTCTTAGTCTACTTTTTTACTAACAAATAGTAGGATTGACCGTCACATTACAACGCTCCCACGACTGAAAGAACCAACAGGTTTGGTGCGAAGGGAATTGTGGTGTGAAATAATGAGGAATGTCCATTTTACCAGAAGTCTTTCCAATTGTTCTTCCCCATCTTCTTCCACCGAACTTTCCAGAACAATCTTTAATGCTTTTCTAACGTCATCGGCCATAACCGCATCCCCACAAACATAAATGTGTCCATTTTGTGACATCAGCCTGGTAACCAGTTGGTATTCTTCCTTTAAAACGTCCTGAACATGTTTCTAACATAACAGAAACAATAATGAACAATACGAAGCTACGTTACCAGAAGTATTTGCTTGAAATCGAAATACAATAAAAATATCTGAAATAAGCCTTTTTTTCCTATTCATATTTTATATTATTTTTACCCATCTGGTCAGAGTTAAATAAATATCTTGTAATGTTTGTATGTCATTCGCAATGATAAAATTAAATATCAGCAAACGTTTAACTGTTGTTGTTGTTTATCTTTCGCGCAAAGCTATACGAGGGCTATCGTGTTAGCCGTTCCTAATTTAGCGGTGTAAAACTAGAGGGAAAGAAACTAGTCATCACCACCCACCGCCAACTCTTGGGCTACTATTTTACCAAAGAATAGTGGGAGTGACTGTCACATTATAACGCCCCCACGGCTGAAAGGACGAGCATGTTTGGTGCGACCGGGATTCGAACCCCATGACCCTCGGATTACGAGTCGAACGCCTTAACACGCTTGACCATGCCGGGTCCTGGTAGTAACTAACTCTTCTGAAGAATAAGACACAAAATTCGGCGAATTTACAAACCAACTAAAATCTTCATCAGAATACTTTACAGTAACATTTCCTGTAAAAACCATGGCTCTCTGACAAGAAGCAAAAATTCAAATGTCCAAACAATCCACGGCAACAGTTTGGTTTGTTTTGAATTTCATGCAAAGCTACACGAGGGCTATCCGTGCTAGCCGTCCCTAATTTAGCAGTGTAGGACTAGAGGGAAGGCAGCTAGTCATCACCACCCACCGCCAACTCTTGGGCTAGTCTTTTATCAACGAATAGTGAGATTGACCCTCATATTATAACGCTCCTACGACTGAAAGGTCAAGCATGTTTGGTGCGACGGGGATTGGAACTCGACACCTTCGGATTACGAGTCGAGTGCCTTAACCCCCTGGCCCCTTTTGAAAGACCTTTACTGAAACACATATTCAAAGGTTCCTCGAAGACTCCATTTTAAGAACAAATGATTACCGAAAAGTATTTATTTATTTGTTGTTTCCTAAGTGCTAAATCTCATAACTTCTATCTCACCAGTATAAATCATTTACTACCGATGTTCAACTGTTATTTTGTGTGTGTGGGGTACACGTCAGTTGTGCAGTGGCTGTTCTGTGAAAGATGGACAATGCTTGCGTTTATAAAATTTCCAAATATCGTTTGTACACAGATTAATTAAATATTTTCATTAATTAGTTCTTTTATTCTCACCTTGTAAATCCGAGACTTTAATTAAGGTTCACTGTTGTGTGTTTTACCATTTCATTTCAATTTATTGTGTATTTTCAGTTTTAAAAATAACTATTGTTTGTATTCCCGACCACACAGCGATTATCTTGAAACTCTTTCTGTTCAAAGTAAATGCTGTTTAAATGTTTTGTTTTGTGTGTTTAAGTGTTCCTTGCAAACAATTGGTAGCTTGCATAAAAAAGGATATCACGTTTTCGTTTTAGTATTCGACTTTATATGGTTTAATGGTTCAAGGTTTTTCGCTTATTTATACCAATCCGATTGAACAACATATTCCAACACTGAGACACGCACAAGCATTAAGCCTAGATGGTGCAACCAACGGAATATTCTAGTTATATTACGATAGACATTCTATATATTTTATTTACAGATATTGTGACGCACCCAAGTCAGCGTTTTAAAGATGTTTTCAAAGTGTTTTCCAGTGTAATTAAAATGTGTGTGGCTATAATTCCAATTTTACGAAGCTGGAGACTATAATACCTTCGGCTGATACTGCCGTACTTATAGTAAAACCTGTGGCTGTGAACAACTCCTCGGTTCACACCGTTGTACTTATGGTAAAACGTGTGGCTGTGAACGACGCCCTCGGTTCACACTGTTGTACTTATGGTAAAACGTGTAGCTGTGAACGACATCCTCGGTTCACACTGTTGTACCTATGGTAAAACGTGTGGCTGTGAACGACGCTCTCGGTTCACACTGTTGTACCTATGGTAAAACGTGTGGCTGTGAACGACGCCCTCGGTTCACACTGTTGTACCTATGGTAAAACGTGTGGCTGTGAACGACGCCCTCGGTTCACACTGTTGTACCTATGGTAAAACGTGTGGCTGTGAACGACGCCCTCGGTTCACACTGTTGTACCTATGGTAAAACGTGTGGCTGTGAACGACGCCCTCGGTTCACACTGTTGTACCTATGGTAAAACGTGTGGCTGTGAACGACGCCCTCGGTTCACACTGTTGTACCTATGGTAAAACGTGTGGCTGTGAACGACGCCCTCGGTTCACACTGTTGTACTTATTGTAAAACGTGTAGCTGTGAACAACGCCCTCGGTTCACACTGTTGTACTTATGATGAAACGTGTAACTGTGAACGACGCCCTCGGTTAATACTGCTGTATTTGTCTTGGCATATTCTGGTTTTCCTTACTCTAAGTACGGCACTATATTTGCGGATTTACAAAGCTAGAAATTGGGTTAAGATACCCGTAGTGAGCGGAGCACAGATAGCCCATTGTGCAGCTTTATGCTAAACTACAAACAGTTGGTTGGTTGCTTTAGTGTTTTATGGCACCAAGCAGCTAGGCTATCTGCGCCGTTAAACTACAAATAAACAAACAAGTATTCGGTGAAAATTAATTTTATTTGTGTCGATGTGATGATAAAAGAAAGGATATATGTAGAGAAGTTAGAAGTAGTATAGGCTTGAATTTCACTGTAAATTAATTACCTCCACATAAAAGTAAGACAGTAATGGTGAAAACCAAGATGACATGTGATGTACCGGAATTAGCTCCAGATCACTCAAGTGGACTACACAGTTACTGCCTGTGGTAAACGTATTTCTAACCCTTAAAAAAAAACACTTTTAAAACTGTGTCCCCTTAATCAGTTGCAATCAGGAGTAAAAGAAAAATACCTTCTTTTGTTCAGCCTGTCTGGAGAAAGCATAACAGACTTTGTGGAGTATTCCTTTATCCACCAAACTTGATATTTCGTGTTCGTAAATCGTATCTACTCCAGATTTCCAACATCCAAAAAACAAAACCATCTCGCCGAAACTGGTTCGGTTATTAATTTCTCTATTACTCTGTTCCTTGAACTCTAACTCTCGTTGTTGCCAGAAGCTTCTGAAGGGAGCAATACCACTTCCTGCACCAATCATGATAACAGGAAGGGATCGGTCAGTCGGCATGTGAAAGGCCTGTGTGCTATAGAAAGAGAAAGGGCAGTGTGTATTACATTGTCGATGATATAAGAGTGACACACTTTCAGTGATGTCGAGAAACCCACTTGTTGAGAAATTTATATGCAAAAACGGCTCGTTTGGGTTGAGAAATTATTTTACATAGAAGAGCGAACAACGTTTCGACTTTCTTCGGTCATCGTCAGGTTCACAAAGAAAGAGGTAACTGACCGGAAGCTGACCACATGTTTGAAAGGGGTTGTGTAACTGTGTATCAAAATGTAGAGGGCGGTATTAGATGTTTGAATATATAATTTTATTTATTTTATTATATTAATATCGGTATAAAGGCGTTCCTTTATATTGGTTTATTTTGGGTTTAAGTTGTTGTATAAGTACCTATACATTTGACACACAGTTACACAACCCCTTTCAAACATGTGGTCAGCTTCCGGTCAGTTACCTCTTTCTTTGTTAACCTGACGATGACCGAAGAAGGTCGAAACGTTGTTCGCTCTTCTATGTAAAATATTTTCTCAACCCAAACGAGCCGTTTTTGAATATAAAAGTGACACACTTTACCTGGTCATACGTAATCCATAAGTATGAACATCGGGTGACTCAAATAGGAAAAGAAAGACGTTTACACTGTACAGAAAGTCACTGGTTACGTCACACGCATATCCTGTTTAGTTCTTGTGTCTTGTATACGTAACTTGGACGTCCTTCATTTTGAGCTGGGGCAAAAGTTTGATACTGAGTACAGAAACTTGTATATTTTTAATGTGGTACTAGTATTGGGATTTCTTTGAGCTGCTTTGTTGTGTGTTACGTGTATGCGATGTAGTTTGTTGTTATTTTTTTTCAAAATCAGGTCAACTTCCCCAGCTGAGTACCTGTGTTTTTTCTTTTTGAGATTTTATCCCTAATTTTGAGTATAAACACTAATTACTTCATAAGTACATATAAACTTCATGGCGCCTAAATTTAGGTTTATAAAGTGAAAGGAGAAAAAATCCTTACAATTTTAATACAAAATGGGGCTTAATTATTACTCAAGTAAAACATTAACCTGTTCAGTGCCGTATACGAGATAACTCGTCCAAGCCGATCGGTAACATAGTGCCATGGACGGGTTAATTCGTTATCAATAATACCTAACTTCAACGCTAGATGTCAGCACCATACACGCATTTGACCTACCTACGAATTGTTTCACTTTCGATCCAAAATGGCGTTACGAAAAAAGTTACAAAATGAAGAAGCATTAGAGTTGTATTTTGAACTTGGTTCGGAGTTGCCGTAGCAGCTGAAATACTTGGCAGTCAACAGGTTAAAGTGCTAACGAAACGGCGGGCGTATAACTGGACGCTTTTGTTTCACTTTCTACGTTTTACTTTCATCAGGTTTTATTCTTACTAACCTTGTTATTTGGTTTGTTTGTTTTTTAATTTCGCGCAAAGCTTCTCGAGAGCTATCTGCGCTATCCATCTCTAATTTAGCGGTGTAAGAAGGCAGGAAGTTATTACCACCCACCGCCAACGCTTGGGCTACTCTTTTACCAACGACTGGTGGAATTGACCGTCATTTGATAACGCCCCTACGGCTGAAAAGGCGAACATGTTTGGTGCGAGGGGATGCGAACCCGCGACCCTAAGATTACGAGTCGCACGCCTTAACCCACCTGGCCATGCCGGGCCATTTGTTATTTATAGAAAAATAATCATATCACGAAAACCTCTAGGAAATAGAGTTAATAATTAATCAACTCAGAACTGACATGTGTACCAAAAATGATAAACAGTTTCTACGCGGTATTATTATTAATAATTTATAAAATACAAAGTAAAATAATAAATTTTGTTCGGCAATATTTTTATTATTATTATACTAGTACACTCACCTTCTGATAAAACAAGGGACATCGTGAGTAGGTATACTGTTGAGATATGACGTACAAACACCTAAACGACAAAGTCCGTTGCCATCTAAGTATGAAATGGAAAATTAATTTCATACACGCGTAAACAAATACTACTGATACTATAAAGTACACTAAATGTGTATGTGTGATAAAATCAGCATTAAGTTACACTGATGAAAGTTAACATGAAAACTAAAGCCTAGATATGTTTTACAACACTAACAACCATCTTTTCTTTTTCGTAACGAATTCACACAAAACAAACCTTGAATACTTTCAGTTCGTGATCACTTTCCAAACCTGTCGGCTGATGAAACAAAAAAAGTCTACGCACTTACAACGTTTAAAATCTGGGGTTCAGTTCCCTGCGGTGGGTACAACATATAAGCTAACGTTCTAAACGTTTATTTGTTCTAAAAAAAGAAACAAACGAACTTTCCATACCTTCTGTACAAAACCTGACCAATGATACTGTGAGGTGTATTTCGTTCTCTCTAGCTTTAGGAGCACTACTGATGCTATAGTAACGAGGCTGAAGAAGTGGAACTTGAGTGAGTAAGAAGGCAGCATTTACGTTTATGGAAGGAAACTGTTCCAGAACTTCCGCTAGTGATGGGTATTTCAACATCTTCCATGACTCGTACTCTTCTATGTCCTGCAGAATTCGTTAGTATAACTTGAGCAAATTATTTGAAAATTCTTACATGGATTTGTAAATATAGCCAGTAAGTTGAAATTAATGTTTTACATGACGCAACAATTGAACACCAATATTCCATGAAATAATATAATTATAATATAGTTTTCTGATAATTTTTTGATTTTTTTCGGATATTCGGAATTTATTTACGCTCCTCTATTCTCTATAATGCAACACAATGTCACACGTTTCCAGGAGCAAAGACTCTTTAGGCTTCACGAGGGCATCTCTGTAAATAATAACACATCGAATCCAATACAGGAGACATTTTGAAATTCTGATAAATGGGTCGTCTATCTACTGTATGACGGAAAACACTCTTCCAATTAAAAATAAGTTCATTAACCTCACCTCACACAATTGTTTAAGCCTGTCTTCATCACATTCGTCTTCAGCAGTTGATGCAAGTGCTTCTAAAATTGTTGGAGTTGGGGGAGTTGTGATATCTAAATACCGAGACAATGCCGTGCGAATTGTACAAGGCGGAAGTCGGTTGTATTGTTGCCAACTGCCATCTGGATTGTTAGTTTGAATACGCTCGTTAACAGGGCAATTGATCTTAAACTTACTACATGAACTTATGTTTAACGCACCAACCATAATTAACGTCAGGAAATTTTCAAAATCAATCCGATTTTCTTAACAACTGAAATAAAACTTGCAATATTTTTGTTGTTAGAAAACTACAAAACTACTTGAAAAATATGTCCTTATTGTTACAAAACTGTAATAGAATTTGCAAAATATTTTTATTGTTAGAATAACCAATGGTTTAAATAATCTTACAGGATAAACTGAATTATAAAATATATACGCCACAAATAATATGAATCGACTTAGGGTGAGTAGGAATACAAGTATCGTTTATTAACTTGAGAGTTAAAAATTGGATATCATACACTCACACCCCCAAAAAATCTTTGCAGTGTTATATACCTAATGATTACCACAGCTTAGGAAATTGAAAATTATTTACGAATAGAACAACAACATGCATCAAATAAAAAAAAAGACACTGAAGGGGAAAAACAAACTATTAATGTCACAGTACATCATTTTTGTTCAAAACTTACCTACTAGTGTCTCAACTTTAATTACATTTTTTTCCGACCGCTCCGAAGGATCCAGAAATGCCATGATCCGGTTGACAATACTAGATGGATTAACGGGAAAAATACCAAGATGATCTCCTGGTTCGTGTGTGAAATTAGTGGCTTTTTCTGTGTTTAACCGCACTAAGATTTTTTGACGCCTGAAAGAATAGTTTCAGTAAACTAATTAGAGTGAATCACACAGGTTAACCTCTCTATTAAAACAAAAACTTTTAAAATATGTGAAATTACTGACACAATTTTTCACAGTGACTTCTCTTCTACAGAAGTTTTATGGAACCCGAATTCTATACAGTAGGTGTCTGTGACTTATTGGCGATAAATTTGAAAAGTAAACGGATGGCATAAAATCCATTTGTTTGAAGATAATATTTTCAAATCAAGTCAAACCTACGTACAAAAATTCGTTACACCATTGGTTATCACAGTTGTATCCAGATTTTCTAATAATTGTATCTTTTCCGTCGAAAACTATAAAGGCCGGTTCAACTATTTCAGAACTCTCTATGAAAAGACAAATTATTAATCTCTAGATTTGTTATTACAATACAAGCTGTAAACCTCATTTTAGAAATAAGTCTTTACTGCTAAAGTCAAATACAGTACGAGACATTATGAAGTAACAATACTAACTTAAAACAATCAGAAAAATTCAGAAGGTTCGAATAACATGACGTCAATTAAAAACAAATGATTCGTAAACAGTTGTGTACGCAAATATGCAATACCTATTGCATTAAATTTAAATGAAATAGTCGTGTTTATCTAACACACTTTATCTGAATACAAAGAATGAAGATAGCTTTCAATCTATAAACATATATTATTAAGGTAAAAGTAAAATATCGGGTCACATAGTACATTAATTTTAATATCAGAAATGAATTGTATGATTAGAAATAATTGATAAATATTTAAAATACTCAGAAAGTTAAGAAAGCGACATAATTATAGGTGTTAACTTTCAAAAGTAGTTAATTCTAGAGAATGGTTTTACATAGTAAATCTGAGGCATACTTACTCGGAATATTTCGGCTGAAGTCGAACCCTGGACAACATCCTGCATGGTTGTACGTTCTTATTATGAATGACTGTCAAACCTGATAGTGTTACACAAACACTTTTGTGAGTGTTATAATACCACCTACGTAATGTACAAAATACAGATCTATTTATTCTGCTTCTTTAACGAAACAGGATCACAAATTATTTTTTAAACAATAGTCGGTAGTTATTTTATAGTGACTAGTTAATAATTATTCAAACGAACAAGATGCGTTAGAAAAAATGTGATTTACTTCTTCTTGCGTCTGGTACGAGTACATTTTGGGATTATAGTGAACCTGGATCGTCGATAAAATATTCAGTTCTAGACTGGATATAATACTTAATATTGTCTGTAAGCTTGTAAAACTCTTGTATATAAATAAGTATTATTTAATAACTATTTCTAAAGATGGTTATTATCATTTTTAAAATATATATGCCCCCTCTAGTACAGCGGTATGTCTATGGATTTACAGCGCTAAAATTAGGGGTTCGATTCCCCTCAGTGGGCTCAGCAGATAGCCTGCTGTGGCTTTGCTATAAGAAAACACACACACACACACATTATAATATATTTGTATCAAGAAAGAAAATTGTGTGTATCAATTTTGTTGGCAAATATCATAAATTGAATACATATTAACATTTAATTAACTTCTGAGTTAAAATTAAAATTTCCGTTCGAAATAAATTATAATATGTAACATAAGTCAATATTCGTTTGGTGCTGGCCCAGCATGGTCAAGTGGTTAAGGTATTCGACTCCTAAGGTGAGTGTGGTTGGTTCAAATCCCTGTCACACTAGACATTGTCACCCTTTGAGCCTTGAGTGCATTATAATGTTACGGTCAATCCCACTATGCAATGATAAAAGAGTACCCCAAAAGTTAACGGTGGGTGATGATGACTAGCTGCCTTCCTTCTAGTGTCTTTGCTAAATTAAGGACGGCTAGTGCAGATAGTCCTCATGTAGCTTTGCGCGAAATTCAAAAAATAAAAATAGTCATATTTTCACTTTTGTTTACTTATTTTGCTGGAGTAATAACGAAGTGCTAATTACGTTTTTTCTATTGCGTTTAATCCTTCTTAAAGTCCTTACCCTATACTGCTACAACTGTAAAATGTTTGGATCTAAACCTTTTTAAAACTCTTATTCTATACTTTTACGACTAAAATGCGCTTTTACTGATGGGTTTAATCGTTTTCTGTTCTCACCTAACTTCATGAAATGAGTAACAATAAATAAATTCGACAGCGACTTCACGACAGGTTTCCTAAGGCCTAAAAACATTGGTTTGTTTAGAATTTCGCGCAAAGCTGCACGAGGGCTATTTGCGCTAACCGTCCCTAATTTAGTAGTGAAAGACTAGAAGAAAGGCAGCTGGTCATCACCACCCATCACCAACTCTTGGGATACTCTTTTACCAACGAATAGTAGAATTGACCGTCACGTAATAACGCCCTCATGGCTGAAAGAGCGAGGATGTTTGTTGCGACGGGGAATTGAACCCGCGACCCTTAGATGAGGAGTAGAGCGCCTTAATCACCTGGCCATGCCAGGCATCCTAAACATATATCTGGATTCTCTGTCAAGTAATATTTCAAACACTGTATTTTACATTCAGCGGACACTAAGTCATTTAATATGGAACCGTAAGAAAGACCGAAATGATATTTATATATTCTAGAAGTTTACCTAGTATGGGGTTGGCCACAAATTGTGTGTGTGTGTAAAAATATTTACGCTCTTCAACATTTATCTGTACAGGTACATTCCAGCGGATAAGTAATAAAAACATTTATTTAAAATTATAAAATTCCATTCCAGAGTTGATAAATACGTGTACTTGCTAGAATATTCTCCATTTTTTAATCATTTATTACTAGGTCTTTATATATGAGGTGAAATAAAACGCCATGTATTAAAAATGATGAAGTTAAAATATAATTGTGTAGCTGAGAAAAATTCTTAGAAAAAGTTTTGATATATTCGTTGTATGGTTTCAAGTACGAAAATATAGGATACGTACGTCAAGCTTCCATGTTAGGCCTAACATTATAATCTTACACAAAGAGTCATTAAATAAAAAACAAAATAAAACAGTAAACTAAATGAAAATATTTCGAAATGCTTTATTAAATTAATAAAATGGTATTACACATTTGCTATTCAGTAAATATTATACGCATATCACTTGTATATCAAATTGTGAATATTAGTGCTCAAAAGACACCAAGTCTAGGTTTACCTTGGCACAGGTCATGAGCAATTCCTTCAACTGTAGTTGTTCTAAATTTCTCTTTACTCCACTTGTTTGCTGAATCGAAAGAAATCCAGGAAAAGGTATCACCCACGTTCAAACTGTAAGAGTTGCAGGCAACCTAAAACAGTGAAGAAAAAGTAAAGAAATAAGTTATAATTACAAAGCTACAAAGAATATGTTCGGCTGTTCTTAAATTTCAACTATTGATAAAAGGGAAGGAAGGTAACCAGCTAGTTGCAATCTAGAATCGACTATCACTCTTATGTCGTACCTACAGCTTGAAGTGTGAGAATCATTTTGTAGTATCTAAGGGCTTAAACCTGGTTCGCCAGCTTAAAAGCAACAGCTCTATTACAAGGTCAGCCTGCGCCCAGAAAGAATAATATAAATTTAAAATTAGGATTTTTTTAACGTTTTCATACATGGTTTATTTTTGAGTTGTGCCAGTGAATTAAAGACAGATGCTGTGATTATACATAATAAGTACCATACTGAGGGTTGTAGATTTTTGTCTATTTCTGAGCTACCTGTAAACTATACTTTAATATTCGACTTTTGGATAAGTTAATAAGTTATGAAAGTAATAATAATGTTAAAATACAAACTTTGTATAATTCTTTGGCCCATTTGTTGAAAGTTTGTTCTTGGCCCCGAAGATCATCTCCTAAGCCCACCGTCAGAAGGCGTTCGGCTCGTAAAATAATTAACGTCTCATCGACATTCTTACCAAAAGCACAAAATGTTGGATACTGGCTTGATCCAAGAGCAAAAACGCTAAACCTATATTATAATGAAACAACATTTTTATTAGGATACTTACACAATAACAATAATTATTAATACTTATATAAACTTTTAATTGTCCTTTTTCTTATTTCTAGAAGTATAAGTTAGTTACGTAATGTTGTTTTGTTCGAGACTATTATAACAAACATTTCAGTAAAGTACAAAAAATATTTCTCTATACAAAACACTGACCACGTACTCCACGCGAACAATATTATTCAACCGTAAATTACCAAACAGGTATTATTACTTCAACAATTTTGTTGTTGTACATTTATTTATTTTAGTATTTACGTTTGTTTCAATGTAGTTTTCTTTTTTGGCTGTGACGTAATTGTTGGCTGTGTATTGCGCAAGTCCCGCTTGTTTTCAAAATTTATAAAAGATTCTTAAGTGTAAGAATCAACAATGAATTAGGTGTGTATGTGATACTAGTGATTGACAGCATTGTTGCCAAGCGAACTTTGGTAAACGTTCTAGAGCTCCACGTGATTTGTGTAAAAGCAACGCGCCAAGACAGAAGAATATTGTTATTATTGGTCAGCTACAATCAGTGTACTGTAGGCCTTGGAAGTTATAATTGTGATTAACGCTTTTTAATCGGAAAACTACAGAATTTGACTTGAAGCGTATATAGATTTCGAACATTAAAATCCCTTCGACTTCAGTGAATTACCTTGAAGGAGATATTTAATGTCTTCGTAATGTCCTACGAGGACATTAAATATTTCCTTCGATAAAAAGTCAGCGTTGTGAGGCCAATCGAGCCAGCTCGATTAAGTAAGGTGTGTGACAATATCAACTCAGAATTACCTTGCTCATTGTGGACCTGAATTGTCGATAAAATATTCAGTTCTAGACCGGATACAAGACTCAGTACTGTTTGTAAGTTATTAAAACTGTCGTATATAAGCCATAATTTGTAATAACAGTTAGTAATAACTGTTATTATGTATATTTTTGTTTTAAAAAGAACATTATGTGTATCAATCTTGTTTGCAAATCCCATAAATTTGATACATATTAACAATAAATTAATTTCTAAACTCAAATTCAAAATTTGGGTTCTTTGAAATAATGACAGGTTAACATATGTAACATAATAAATTGGAGACTCGTCTGAAATAAATAATATCTAACATTACAAAAATCTCTTCCTTTAGAGGGTTGTGCTTTGTTCTACGTCAACATGGAATACCGTTAAGTATTTCTATACAGTCCAACATATAAATTTTAACTGTAATCAGCAAGAGAAATTGTATCGAGGCTTTCGGTTTATACTTTTTATTTTAATCTAGCCTTCAAAAGATTTTGAGCGTGGAATATTTTATTAACTTTTAACATGTAGAATGATTTTAGAACTTTGTTAGAAAGAGGGACATTAACAATAGTTATCTATATATTCTTTACTAGTTAAATAATCGGTCTTATAACTTTTGTTCATAATTTCATGTATTATCAGTTAGTCAGCGATGTTTCAAATTTTACTACCCTTATGTAGTGTCACCTAGTGAACTATAAATCAAATACTGGGTTTTGTGGATTACATATCATACGCGTCATTATGAAGCTCTATAATTTTTAAATTCGAATAAATTTTAGACACGTTTTGGAGTCCAATACTTACTTTATGTGACCTAGTGAAGCCAGTTTTTCTTTTTTCATCTTGCACAACAACCTCCAAAAATACTGTATGTGAAAAAGAGAAAATTTTCAACGGTACAAAATCAGCATTTCTATGTTACTTCCTTCTCAGATGCTCTATATAGTTATACAAGTATTTTCCAAACACAAATCCTCGTAAAAATTGTCACTAATGTAACAAATAATTTTATTACCGTTATTGTTTTTAATATATTTTGAGAACGAGAACATTTTAGGTTTAACGAATTACAAGTAACGACACCTGGCTTCCAGAGTAAACGATTTTGTATTACTTCAAGCTTTCAGAAATGTATGGGGATTAATAATTACCTTGCCGTTATGAGGAGGGTCTCCATTTCCAAATGTACTACAGACCACGATAAACAATGATTCTTGTGTTAAGTTCTCTACATTGTAGTCTTCCATGCATATAACCTGTAAAAATTATGGTTAAATGTTACAAAAATTAATGTGGAATAAAGTACCAATATGGAACAGATTTCCAGCTAACCATAAAAAATGTGTTTATGTTGCCGTAAACTTGCACCTTAACCTGAAGTTTTATTTGTTGTTACTTGTTGTTTTTTACGACAGGGAACATTTTTAAAACAAGCAGTTGGTTGTAATTACAGTAGTATCGAACACAATACCGTACAACATTGTAATAACAACAATGTACCACATTACACTGCACGATAGTGAGGTATGTTGTTATTTGGCACAACAGGTGGGGATATTTTTATGTTTTTAGTTTTAACCAAAATGTTTTCGGGCTTGGTCGACTTATTTAAAGCCAAAACTAGTACTTTTCAATCGGGAATTTTGCAAAACGGTTTTTTTTTTAACCATATATACTGTATGGGAACTACTTTTTTTTTTCAGTATTCATACTTTATTCATTCGTATTTCTGTTTTAATACCACTAACATATTTATGTTTCTTCGATGTTTGACATCCAAATATGATAGTCTCGTTAAAGTTCGAGGTTCGATCCCCGTTATAGGCCTATCGTTGATAAAAAGAAGAGTCCCACCTAGTTTGTGGCCCGAGTGCTAAGGTAAAGTAAAACATATACACTTATAACATCAAATTGATTGTTTGTAATTTAGCACAAAGATACACAATGTGTTATCTGTGCTTATAACATTCGAAGTTAAACATAAAAACAGTTTAATATTTTAAAAGGTACTAACTGATATACCTAATTCTTATTCTATCAACATTCAATGTTTGTTGTAATTTCCAGCTATTGAAGTTTGTCTTACAGGAGTGATATCGTAGGCTTAACAAAATAACCTTTTGTGAATACTAATATCGGTTAAAGTTTATAAGCTAGCGAAACTTGATCTCGACAGTTTAGGCTTAACACTAAAGAAAAAAATGTCCCAAAGTAATTCACACTCACTGTCGTGTTGAACGAGTTTTCCAGAAGGCGTCCTAGTCGTATTGCAAATGTCTCCGCTTTTCCAGTCTCGCTAGCATACAAAATTGTGGCTCGAATTCTGTTCATTCGAACTTTTACCATTAAACAGCAGTAGAACCACATGGCTCTGTAAAGATAACATGAAGAAAATATAAAAAAACGTTAGAGATTTTATACCAATTTATTCTACTTTTCGTTATACGGATGACAAGCATTCAGTTAGTTTAGGCTTCACAAGCTGTTAGAATGTGTTGTAGTTACCAAAACTGTTCTACTCACTTGGCAACAGATGAAAATTTATATTTCAAGGCAACACTGGATATTCGTTTCCAATCAAACTCCTTCCACGCTTTTTCCTGCTCGAAGTAATAAAATATGTTATTCAAATACTTTACGTGTTGTAAAGCTTTTCAGATTATATGAAAATAAAATAAAAATGCGAGTAGCAGTTTGTTTAAAACTTAAATGTTTAATTTCAGTATTTTTATTTTTTGTGTGGAAGTAAAAAACAAAGATTCTCGTTAGGTATATATTTTTAATTAATTAACTATTTTTTGGCCTTTACCAAGAAACCGATAGAAACGATCACGACGCTAACCTGATATTCGTAGCTTGGCTTGAGTATGTAATTCAACATTTCTTGATGAAACACGGGTGTGACACTGGATGATATAGGGGGTACAATCCATACCCAATCCGCAGGACACCCTCCGCGTTGCTGTTGTTCATTCTCCATGTGTTTCATGAACATTTGTGTTGCCGTATGGTGGTCAACAATGGTAACGTTTTGTTTCTGTAAAAAAGAAAGTTCATGTTTGTAACAGACTAAAATAATAGCGTGTGTATGGAGGAGGGACCATAAAGTTGAAGGGCATGTTCCCCCCAAAGATCCTTATAGTTAGTAACAATACGGGCCTATTTTTATAAAGTCACCGCCAAAATGTCATGTAAATTAAGTGACAATATGGTCCTATTTTGATGTAGTAACGGCTAAGATGTGACGTAAATTAAGTGATAATGTGGGCCGATTTTGATGTAATAACGGCTAAGATGTGACGTCAACTAAGTGATCATGTGGGCCTATTTTGATGTAATAACGGCTAAGATGTGACGTAAATTAAGTGATAATGTGGGCCTATTTTGATGCAGTAACGGCTAAGATGTGGTGTGAATGAAGGGAAATAATAATAAATTAAACTAAATCTACCAGATCTACGTTCTACCAGAGATTTGTGTTCATTTCGAATCACGCTTCTTAAGTTGTCAAAGTGGTTTAATTATTCCTTATCAATAGTAATTCAATGTATTGGAGTAGAAGATGCGCCTCCATAATGATGAATAAAACGATAAGGAACATCTTTGAAAAAAATATAAATATATACATGCGCAGTTATAAAACAACAATAAAGTATTTCATTGATATTGTCTATCAAGCTTTAAAGTCCAACGCTAAAACTGGTATTTATAAACCATCGTAATTTAATTTGAAATTATCTTCAAAGGACTGGACCATCAAACAGTCATCTTGTTTCATTACTAGATGTTAGACAGTGATGTGGATGCAATTTCTTGTTCAACTTTTAACCAAAAATCATTTAATAGTATACATCAAACCTAGTAGTAATTTATAAATAGACGAAGCTAACCTTGTATCAGAAATCAACAATGACGAACATAGTGTTATAAGTTAGTACAAAAGAAAAGCTAAAACACATAAAAATTAGACTAGTTGATTTACCTGTTAGGCACCTACTGTATTAATGGTATCTTTACCCATAATTCCAGTACAATTCCTCGAGGTTTGACTGACACAAGGAGATTTAAGTTGCTTTTAAGTTCATATATTGAGTTAACAATATAAAACTATTTTCAAAAGAAACTAATATTAGAGAAAATGTGTCGTTGTTTTCTAACTTATTTTGTCAATTACGAACAATGAACCTGAAGAACGTTAAGCTTTGGCAGAGTAATTCCCCACAAAACCAGTTTTCGAACAAAGGTAAGAAAAAAGTTACTTAAACTTGACAACAGAGGAAGAGAATGAAACAAAACTGATTTATGGTGTATTAACTCTACCCCAGACACTATTGAAAAAAATCTGTCTTACATTTCATAGAAAACAATTATCCGAGAGAATTTCAGAACCATTAAAAACTGCTCTTTCATATAGCGAACCAGGAGTGACCTACTGGTTAGCGAACCTGACTGTCAACCCGAGAGTCCATTTTTTCTGTCCCATTGCCCAGAAAACGAGTCCTGCGCTTTAAGGCTTTTAATATGCTATAAGAGTAAACGGTCAAATTATATTGTTCGATTAGAGTAGCCCAAGGTTGGTGAGTGTTGTTGACTAGTTATATTCCCTCTAGTATTTCAGAGTTTAGGGTTAAAGACAATAGGCAGATAGCCCTTGTGCAGCCTTGTGAAAATATCTGAAAGAAACAAACTTTCAAACAATACATTTCTACAATTGGTTTTCAGTTAGTAGCTGCATGTCTTTCTTCTCTCATGGCTATTTTGAAATATGAATTAAAACGCTTTTAAGTTTTAATACCTGTAATATTCAATAATAAACGTTAGATCTACATATTATAAAACTAATGCAAGTTATGTGTGTTTTACTGCGTAGTAACAGAAAACGTCACCTGGTAACTGTATAATACAGCTATATTGATTTCAACCAGCACCCTGTCCTTCCATAGAGTTGTCGGATTTGTTGTGTCCAAACCCATCTTCAGCGCCACCTCCTGTAGAAACGAAGTTCTATTTTAATCTTCTACAAATTATCGGAGAACAAGCTACGTTCTTATTATATCTAAAACAAGATGTTAAAAATTACTTTATTTCCTTGGGAACGGCGGTAAGTCTTCGGATGTAGAACACTAAAATCAGGAGTTCGATTTCCCTGAATGGACATAGCAGACAGTCGGATGTGGCTTTGCTTGAAGAAAAATGGACGAAAATGCTTTTCTTGAATTATTGTCTACGAAAATAATTTTAGTAAATTTATTCCTATCTCTGTCTACCAATTCGGATGATTTCGAGGTATTAAGAATCTCTGTGTATACTTACAACCCATAACAAGGTTTTGGAGACAGACAGACAATGCTTTAAAAAAATTTATTTCTTTTGGTTGCACATTTGCAATGTTTTTGTGAGCTGAAACGAAGATTTGGTTAAAATAATTTAAATAGTTGATTTCGTACCATATTCCAGATTTTTGCTGGATTGATTTTTCTTGGTATGTTTTATCTCAATGAATATCTATAATAAACTTTTTATATTCTTAAATACCTATTTAATTTCATCGAATTCTGATTGACATTTCAAATTGTAACTGCCCTCTAGCAGTTCAGAGGCAGATCTTAGAACTTCGAATGTTTAAACTCTATATTCGGTAGACAGAGCATAGACAGTCCACTGGATACTTTTAACAACAGCAAAAACAATAACAAGAATAATAATTTTAATTGTCTTACCTTAGTAATGTTATAACGTTGAGGGTCACACAGATCTCGTGCCCCAATCTCACTACCCATGTACCAGCCATTGAAGGGAGCGGCAGGAAATTCTATTCCCCCACAATCAAGTAGCATATTAGCCACAGCGGGCACAGCATACCATTCCAACTCCATCTCTTTAAACCACTGAAAACGAGGGTGTTCTAACTTAACCCTAAGTATCAATTCTTCTGGAACATCGTAAAACTTTGGACCTTCTCCTGGTGCCGAGACTATCCAGGGTAGGATATCGAAACGACCACCTTTACCTTTCCACCCCAGTCTCTGGCAAACCTACAAAGTAAAGGTAGTGACATCAAGTATTTGGTAATAACTTCACGTACAACTCGAATATTTGTATGAAGTAACTTAGATCTACGGTAGGCCTGGCATGGCCTAGCGCGTTAAGGCGTGCGCTTCGTAATCTGAGGGTCGCGGGTTCGCGCCCGAGTCACGCCAAACATGCTCGCCCTCCCAGCCGTGGGGCGTTATAATGTGACGATCAATCCCACTTTTCGTTGGTAAAAGAGTAGCCCAAGAGTTGGCGGTGGGTGGTGATGACTAGCTGTCTTCCCTCTAGTCTTTCACTGCTAAATTAGGGACGGCTAGCACAGATAGCTCTCGAGTAGCTTTGTGCAAAATTCCAAAACAAACAAACAGATCTACGGATATATTGATTTCGTCGTTCGTTGTTAATTAATTATTTCGGGTTTTAATTACAATGGGTCTACTGTCCTCTTAGTCAACAGAGGGCGTGTCAGAACTAACATAAATTCGATTTAATGTTGTTTTTTTTTAATTTCGCGCAAAGCTACACGAAGGCTACCTGCGCTAGCCGTCCCTAATTTAGCAGCGTAAGACTAGAAGGAAGGCTGCTAGTCGAACCATCCACCGCCAGCTCTTGGGGCTACTCTTTTACCAACGAATAGTGGGATTTACGGACATATTATAATGCACTCACGGCTAAAAGGACGAACATGTTTAGTGTGAGGGGGGATTTCTGATGTTAAAGTCGTTAACGACTTTATAAAGACTAATCCTAGAATGTACACAAGCAAGGTGATAACCATATAGTCTCTCAAACAATATAAGCCTTTTAAATGTTGTTTTACACTATCAGTAACACCTGGCATGGCCTGATGGTAAGGAGTACTCCAAATCGCCATCCGAGGGTCGTGGGTTCGAACTCTCCAACATTAGGAAATTAAACACTTGACTAAGAATTAATATGCCTTATTTTTAGTGAGTTTACGTTATCAAAGGTTAGTTTGTTTGGCTTTAATTTTGCACAAAACTACATGGGGGCTATCTGCGTTAGCCGTCTCTAATTTGGTATTGACAGACTATAGGTAAGGCAGGTAATCAACATCACCCGCCGCGAAGTCTTGGGCTACTCGCTCACCAACGAATAGTGGGATTGATTTTTCTCATTCTAACGGCGTGACGGGGATTCGAACCCACGACTCAAGATTGCAAGTCGAGCGTTCTAACCATCAGGCCACGTCAGTCAGATTCACGTAACCCTAAATTTATCGATGGCATCAGCTTTCTCCGGAGCTATAACTTTATTGGTTATAGGGATCTTAACAACTAACATACACACGAGTACAACCAATTTCGCACCTAATTCCGCTAGGATACCCTTTGCATTTTACATACAAAATGAGTAGTACAACCCAATTAATTTCCCCAATATATATATTTACATTGTGTGTTGTTATAAACATTAAAAAAAACTCATTATGACAATCAACTAATAGTGAATGCTGTAAAAAATATTGTAATTTAAGGGTTAATAAGTTGATATAACTCTTTGTTTAACTGAAAATAAAATCAGTAAAACCATTTATTTATTTTTTATAGAAATTCCTTTAAATATTTTCCGTTGGGTGGAGCTACAAAACTGTGTTTTATTCGAGATAGGATTCTCGAATAAAGTGTAAACAATGGAATTACTGGTGTTAAAATTTATATAAAATCCCTTAAAAGCACTAAGAAATAGGCATGAAAAAAAAAAAAAACATACCCGGGTGAACTGGACATTAGCTGGGTCTCCCACCACGCTGCCATCTGTTCGAAAATATCCAGCATAATTAATAAGCTGAGGATTCCACAAACGAAAATCCTCCTGTCTGTTCCTTCTTGGTGGGAAGATAGTGATCATTGACCTATGAAAGTAGTAGTTGTTATAAGTTATTTGTATTTTACATATATGATAAAGTTAGTAAGGCAACCTGTCGTCGTTTGTTATAAAGTATTTTGTATTTATATAACAAAGTTACTAAGGTAAGGTGCCGCCGTTAATAATTTTTGCCTCAATTGACATAGCAGTATGTTTACGGGCTTATAACGCTAGAAACCAGGTTTCGATACTCTTGGAGAAGAGAACACAGATAACCCGTTGTGTAGCTTTGTGCGTAACTTAAAAAAACGACCAACAAACCATAATTTTTATTTACTGACCAGAAGAATTGTTTGTTTTTTTAATGGCGCTAGCCATTCCTAATTTAGCAGTGCAAGACTAGAGGGAAGGCAGCTAGTCATCATCACCCACCGCCAACTCTTGGGCTACTCTTTTACCAACGAATAGTAGGATTCACCGTCACATTATAACGCCCCCCCCCACGGCTGGGAGGGTGAGCATGTTTGGTGCGATCGGGATTCGAACCCGCGACCCTCGGATTACGAGTTGACTGCCTTAACACGCTTGGTCATGCCAGGCCTGACCAGAAGGAAGACATCCAGCTCACTTCATCCAACTTCCCGCTCTTCATTGTAATGGATTGATTGTTACTTTTACAACACACCTATACCTTAAAGTGTGGGGCTAATTGTACGGTATCGCACGAATTCAAACTCCTGAATCCGGAGCTCTTAACTCAGGACCAGTCTGTGTTATTATTATTATAACGAATGTCTTATGTTGTGAACAACAGATAACGCTGACTAACAAACATATGTTTTCATTCTAACGTTACGTATACGAAATAAAAGAAACTAAAAACAGTGTTGATTGCTTATAAAATAGAAACTACTTTGTCCCTTTTCGTTTGCTTCAAATGTTCCAAAATGATTGGAGTTTTCTTAACTTCTGATGTTTTTCCAAACAAACCTTAAATTTCCTCCATTTGTGGCGTATTCTAAATGATGACACAACGCTTCGTACATTTCCTGAGTTGTCTGCACGTGACGTGCATCTTGCACCTCGAGGTTTCTCCATTGGATTCGTCCAATACAGCGCGTGGCATTTCTCCAAGCCAACTTAGCTCCAAATATTAGCTCTTCTGAAGTGAGTGTGTAGATCCTAGACTTCTCCACTTCGGCTTTGACTTCGTTCCATCGTTTGAAATACTCGTCAAGCGAGTCTCTGTCACACGATAAATATATATATTAGTTTGCTGTAACCTAAACACAAGCAAAAACAAAAATAAATTAAAAACGATATACAAAAAAACGCTGCACTAATTGAAAAGATCCCAGTGTACAGGCTATAATATGGAATATAAAATGCACTCTAGGTTTTGGAGGTGACTGCGTAAGTAGGACCCACATTGCGGTGGGGATACACCATCTATCAGTCTTAACCTCCAATTCACTAGTCTCACATAAGAGGATTAGACATTAGGAGAGTGAGATGAGGGTGTTGAAGCCCACAAAGCCCCACATCTATATCACTCTTCACTGCCCGCAGACACTTGTGGGAAGGTGACTGCTCTCCAAAGTTGTGAAGAAGAAAACAGGTAATTGAAAAATAAAAATAATAATATGATTGGTCAGAGATTTGGATTTTCTGTTTTTAACGCAGTTCTTCCTTTTGATTTTGTTCACTTAACTTTATCAGTGTTAATTTTCTTTCACATATATATATGTATACACTTATAAAACTGTGGAGGCTTAGAGTTTACGATTAAAGTGCTTTGAGTAATATTTCAGACTCAGGCCCATATTTAAGAATCAACGCATTTTTTTTTAAAGTTATAGATTTAAACGTAGAATTAATGTTCTTTTTCAGGATGATAACAGGGTTACGCTATAAAAACGACGCTGGATACGATAGATTTAGAATTATAAGTACAACATTAAAACGGTTTCTTTAAATTGAACTTAACTGTACGACCAACTTGGAGCCTTTTAGAAAGAACAGAAAACCTAAAATGGGGTGTAAACCACAGTAATGTGGGATAAGAGACTGTGAAAGTTTAGTGACGATGCTTACAAGTGGCATTCCCCTGCTTTTATCTTTCAGATGTGTATTCACGAAACGATAAAGATAGCAGCTTATTAAACTAATGCAAAATATGCGATAGTTAGTGTAAAGGTTTCTGAGATATGGATGCACGTACTGAATAGCTTTGTATTCAAATCTATTATATCACTTCGAAGATATAGCCTGTATAAAATTATTATAGTAGGGAATACATCATTTTATGCACTGGAAAAAAAATCTAGGGGCTATTAGCTCCTCCTTCTTATGCCCCTCCATGCTTGTTTTTCATTTGAATAAAAATTAAATACGACGTTCATGATTGCCAAAAATCAGGCGAGGTGTCTGAGTCTGTGCCCGGTGGGGAAGTTGTTTTCGAAAAATAGGTTTTCGAATTGTTTGGATATGATAAAAGAATTGATTTTTTACGATAGGTTAGTGGTAAGTTTAGAAAATTGTCATCTTATAATGCTAAAATCCAGAATTCGATTCCCCGCAGTAAACAGATCACTAGGATTTGTTGACACGTTATGGAAGGCTATGTTAATATCATTCTCTAGGCTGATAAACATATCATGCCTTGATATAACTTCACTGTGTTCTCATATTCTCATAAAGTTTCTTGATAATATTGTTCTCTGAATACGTTACTTCTCTTCTTTACCGTACTGGTTTATTTCCAAGCAGGAAAACAGGAAAAACCGAGGAGCTATTCTAATTCTATAATTCTCGTGTTATTTATCTATCAGGAAGAAAATCCATTATAACGTGAGATTTTACGTTCTCTTTAAAAGCCAATCGTGTCGCATCCAATAAAAACTTTAAAATTCCTGGATTCTAAATTTTAAAGGTAGATTTAAAATAACTTTCCACTCCGACTGGTTTCTGTACTAATAAATCAAGTGGCGTCGGGTTCTAATGCCAGTTTTATATGTCGTAAGAATAAAAAATGACATAATCATAATGAGCCATCGACTATGTATTGGCTGTGACAGTTTAAAGCGCAGAGGAGAAAATTTTGTTGTATATCACAGATTGAAACTGTGCCGGAACTCAACCAACCAGGTGTAACCCCCCCCCCGCACCTTTAACAAGAGTAGATACTTACGGTTTTATCGAAACATAGTACTGTTCTAAAAATTCCCTTGCTTGTTGTAACATTTCTTGCGGGGTAAGGACACTTCTTGGAGGTCTGGCTCCTGAATGGCCTGACACCAACGAGCCGCGGCAGCAGTGTGAGTTGCATGTGATTGGCTGCGGTGAAAGCAAAAATAAACAATTATATAAATTATACACTCCGTTAATTTGTAGTTTATATAATGCACATAAGAAAAGAGTTTAATGAAACTAAAATTCACAATTTTATTTAATTGTTACTCTTATAACGCATCCAGGGTTACAACGTTTCGAGAACGATTTGACAGCAGGGGGGACGTGAATCAGGAATCTCAAATTCACAATCAGGGCCTGCTAACTATTAGGCTGCCCCTAATTCTCATTTAATAGTATAGTGAATTTGATTGGCTGCAATTGCTAGCAGAGTTTGGGAAAGGTAATTATTTGTGAGAACTGGAGGGAGGGTAGTTGAAAATGCCAGCAAGTATTCATAAGAATTGACCTAAGCCGTATTAGTTCAGTCACACCTAGTATTCCCTCTCTTAAATTGCGCTTTCCAAGATTTTCGAAAGGGAAATGTAATGAAACGGAATTTTTTTAGGTACTAGACAACAAGTAACTCCTGACCCTATACATGTCCATGTATTTGCTTCGCAGGGTGTAGACGGATCTTTACCAAAATTGGAATCGAGATTCATTGGATCATGGGATAGAATATACAAATTTACAGTTTTGGGGCTTTTACCACTATCTCACCTTCCGTGAATAGTTCTTCACCAAATTTAGTATGAAGGTGCATTTGGTTCATGGATAAATACATATAAGTTTACAGATTGTATTGACAGTTTTTTGTTTCATTTTATTTTATTAAGGTAACTTTTCATGCCTTAAGATGGCCTTTCAATAATCATGAATTTGTATAACCGGACGACGGGTACTCTAGTTAGTTGTTAAACATCTTTCAGCTTTGAAAAAAATTGATTAATTAATATTTTCTTGTCGCTTAAAAAGACACAATTTGGCGCTGTTGCTGAGCTCTGTATTTTAGAACTGGCCAGTAGAGTTTGATTCTTTGTTTATTTGTTTTTGAAATGTCGCGCAAAGCTACCCGAGGGCTATCTGTGCTAACCGTCCCTAATTTAGCAGTGTAAGACTAGAGGGAAGGCAGATAGTCATCGCCACCCACAGCCAACTCCTGGGATACTCTTTTACCAACGAATAGTGGGATTGACCGTAACATTATAACGCTCCACGGCTGAAAGGACGAGCATGTTTGGTGTGACGGGGATCCGAACCCGCGACAGTCAGATTGCGAGTCGAAAGCCTTAACTACCTGGCCATGCCAGACCTTGAGTTCTCTCGACGCCACAAACCATTCCCAGCACTTCATGTTGCAAGTGCGGCATAAGAGTGACAGTCAAATCCTGAAAGTGCATGGTGAGCAATAGGGTGCTGCTGACTTACTACCTTCTCTCTAGCAGTAGTTCAAGGTTAAAAATAGCAGTAGATTGTCTTAATGCAGTAGCTTTGCCATGAATGTAAACGCTTTAAAACATATTTTGTGTATGTGCGTGCGTGCGTGCATAGTTACCTTCCTAAAGTTGGGCTAATATTGACGAACACATTAAAAGTACTAAAATATATGTGTCTATTAGAAATATTTCTAACTTTTGTTTGTTTGTCAAACATACAAATTACACATGGGCTGTCTGTGCTGTGCCCACCGTGGGCATCGAGACCCTATTTTTGGCGTTATAAGTCCTTAGACGTACAATGTTTCCACCTGGATGCTTCAGTTTTTGAGAATGAAGGACACTAGTGAGTGAAAGTTAATTATGATATTGTAATATTCATAACCTTGCTGGATCGGATGTGGCCTTCTACTTGTTAAAGTGTTGGTCTGAGGATCGAAGAGTCCCAGGTTTGAGTCATTATGCTGCCAAACACGTTGTATGCTTTCAGTGTGAACGTTCATGAAAGTGACAGTCAATCTCTGTTGTCAGTGTTTCAGAATTAGGGATGGCTATATTTGATCTCTAGGGCTCTCTAATCTGAAAATTCAGCCTGATGCGTGTAAGGTGCCACTGGGATTGACGATTCCAATTCTGTAGTCTTGTACAACTTATCATGGGGCGTTATCTCAATTGGATGATTTATACGAAATCTAGTATTTTATTGGTTTCTTAAAATAATCAGTCAGCTTTATAAGAGTCTATTTACCTCTTCAGTTAGTTTTCACGCATTTTCCCGTAAACAAATGTAAGAACATTTCATCTTCGCACTCTGTCAGCAAAGGATAAATAGGTAATAATGAGATTTATACTAAATAATAACCCATGAAGATATTGAACAATATGATTGGTTGTCAACGGTTAATGTATACAGCCATGGCTCTAGATGTTTATGTAATAATGGAATGTCTTAATTGTATAGATATTTAATTTATCACCACTTTCGACATACCAACACCTAATCTTCGTTCTTTCTGTATGCTGCCATCTATAGGACATCAAAAGAAACTTCTATAAGATATTCGTATAGCTTAAGAATAATGAACTGTATTTACATCTTTTTGTAGGTGGCACTTCACGTAAAAAAAACATAGTGTTTCTAATTTGCCAAATCTTCTCTTGCAGAAGCATTAGAATGATTTGTAATAAACACGCACTTTAAACATCGCTTGCTTGTTGCTTTGTAACAATGGCTTTGCGGATGTAACAAGTTAACAAGATGCGTATGATTAAAAAATGCAGGATGTTACGACCACATAATATGAAATTCAGCATTGGTTATATCATTTTAACAGACTTAACACGAATGTTTCACTTTACCTGTGAACGGAGATGTAAGGTGTCATAGACTTGTTTACCATTGATCAGGTTGGTCAGTTTAACGGACGGAGCTCCATGGACAAGCTTACAGCATCCCACTGAACAGTCCATTGTGACTTCTTCCTTCTTTAGATGCGCCTCTGGAACCCCGAAACATGATTGAAAAGCACCCAGAAAGCTTTTCAAACAGCTTTTTCTAAAACCTAGTTCTTCGCTCAACACTTCTGAACATCCAGTCCGCACGGTCATTTTATCTTTTAATCAACCTCACTTGTACGCATGCGTAAATGATTATTCTTAACACCTAGCGTCTACAGACCATCATATTGCCTTTAGACAACACGAAAAAGTTCTTTTATCTTTGACTGGCTAGTTAGAAACTTCTCACTGACAATCTTCAGTACCACGTGATTACCAGTAACAAAGTGCTTGCTAAGTGTTTTTACTTCTTTACTGGCCTATGTCTCATTTCCTAGAAAATACAAGTAAACATACAGAAAAATATCAGTGACCAGTAATAAAAATACACGTTGTATAGAATCTATTACCTGCAAGCCTTTCTCTCATTTAATAAAAGAAAACAAAAACATGTCCGTTCAGTTGTTAGCACAGATACTAGGTTATGCTAGAATTCTTAGTTGTATGACTTGTTCAAAATATATACAGTGTTATCAATCACGTACTTCACCAGCTCTTGTTCAACACAGTACTGCATATTACCCTCAATTAATTAGCACGCGATCGTTATACACACTTGTACAACTCAGTACGTAAATCTCGTAGAAAAAGGTTTGTTTGCTTTTGAATTTCGCGCAAAGCTACACAAGAATTATCTGCGCTAGCCGTCCCTAATTTAGCAGTGTAAGACTAGAGGGAAGGCAGCTAGTCATCACCACCCATCGCCAACTTTTGGGCTCTTCTTTTACCAACAAATAGTGGGACTTGACCGTCACATTATAACGCCTCCACGGCTGAAAGGGCGAGCATGTTTGGTGCGACAGGGATTCGAACCCGCGACTCTCGAATTACGAGTCGAACGCCTTAACCCATTTGACCATGCCAGGCCCCAGGACACGAACCCTAGGACACGGGCCCCAGGTAAGTAGAAGAGCATTGTCATTTTTTTTTTGTTGCTTAAGATATGATGTGATTAACGTATTTCTTCAATACTTCTCGTACCCAGAAGCATCACCTTAAATTGCTAAAATTCCGAGTTTGATTGATATACATAGAATCTAAAGCCTATTGTGTAGCTTTGCACTTAACAAGAATACAGACGACTAAGTAAAGGTGCCTGTTCCTCTGATTTTTAAAAATACAAAATTACCTCTGACGTAGTAATCTACTCGTAAAGGTTTTAAATAATTTGAATTACAGTTATTTAAAAAAAACGTTTCAATGTATCATTAAACGATGTCACTAGGGTACAAAGTAATTTTATAAAACAAAATTACAATCATAAATTGAAATATTTATTCTATAATTGAAAGAGCAGATCATCGGAACTAAACCATATTTTTGAAACCAAAATACTTTGTTTGGATTAGTCAGGTTTGGAGTTTCCTTACAGGTTCCAGGAGAAATAAACTCATTGTACTAGTGCCAGAGGGAACTTAGAACCAACCGTGAACAAACAAGAGTAAATCCCAAGATACAACAAATTACAAAACCTTGCACTGCTGCATACAATATGTTTCCGATAACATTTGGGAAAAAAAACATAACAAAATACAACATTCCAGTAAACACCAAATGTATTCAAAAAGCAGGTACAAAAGTAAAGTCCATACTATGTAAAAACTACACTGACAAATACAACACCAACATAATTTATAAAATACAGTGCAACAACTGCCACGACTTCTATATTAAAGAAACAAGCAGAAAATGGATACTAGATTTAAAGAACACAAAAAAAACACCTTCACACGTTTTTGAACACTGCAAATTAAATAAACACAATATAATAATAGAAAACACTCAAATATTAAGCAGGGAAACAAATATAAACAAACGCAAAATCAAAGAAGCTCCATTTATACAGCAACTAAAACCAAAATTAAACTAATATAAAGGAACAACTTTATACCTATACTAATTAATAACCTAGCACACACCTGCAACGCCCCCTACAATCCCGTATCCGTTTATACTCTCGTCCCTAAGACATGTGTCCGTCAACGGTCTCATTCAAACTCTCTTTTTCTTAACCTGAAGATGACCTAGGAAGGTCAAAACGTTGTTCTCTCCTTATCAATAAAAGTGTTAATTCCCATACCAGCCGTTCTAAGATACATTTTTATTTCAAGTGGGTTTCGCGTCATCAAGAACTAGCTTCACTGTGGCTCAAGTAATTGCGACTTATCTGTATTAACTCTCTACTTAACACGTAGTATAAAAGTCGTCAAAAATAACAGGAAACCAAAGCTTGCTCAGTATGACCTCTCCAATATGCACTCGCAATTTTGTCGTGTATGAACAGACAACAAAAATAAAGAGCCTTTTAGATTCTGGAAAAAAAACTACCTATCATGAGCAATATCTACTTTACCTAAAAAGTGTAAACATGCGACGTATTGGTACCATTACATAAAACATTAAAACATACGATGACCATGTGATTACCTACATACACACCTGTTCTTCTTCTGAAGAAAGAAAAGTCGTCCTCTTCAGAACAAGTAATTGGTATCTTCAGTCTGTTTTAACAAATACTTTATCGTAATAATTCCAAAGGATAGATTTGTCCCAAAATCTGACTTATATTTCGAAGGAGCATTCTCGGCCTTCCTATTCGGATCTTACCTTGTTTGACGTCATGATGATGTGAATGATGTGGTGTCATACACACAACGCCATGCTTGACCTGGTGCTGAGAACTCTCTCCTGGACAGACTTTTATATAGCAGTAAAGTGACAAAAATTAGAAGGTACTCACGCCTTTATTATTGTAGAGCAAAAACCACGTTAGAATACCTGCTATGTTAACTACTGGGAATCGAACCCTGGAGTTTTGCGTTATATGTTCGCAGACTTACCGCTGTCCTTCCAGATGACGGAAGAGATACTGAATAATATAGTGTGTGGTCTGTTAAAACACGATAGCGTGATACTTTGCTATCATCCAAGGGTATAAAATATTACGTTGAAATAGTATAACCAGTGAATGAAATTCACTATTGATAAAATTATTTTCACTACATTTTGACGTAAGTCCTTCGTTTCTCGGTGGGATAGCGGCAAGTCTTCGGACTTACAATGCTAAAATCAGATGGTGAGTTCGATTCCCCTCGCTAAACACAGCAGGTAACCAATTGTAGCTGTTCTAAAACAAATCGTACACACTATTTGCCCTTTTCATCATGTGGTGTCTGAGTGTTTTTACAATAAAGGTGTAAAGATAATAATTATAACAGTGTGTGTGTTTTCTTATAGCAAAGCCACATCGGGCTATCTACTGAGTCTAGCAAGGGGAGTCAAACTCCTGATTTCAGCGTTGTAAGTTCGTAGGCTTACCGCTGTGCTGGCGGGGAACAATTAGAACACCAATAATATAACTGAGTAATTAGGGTACATATAACATAGAGTTATATCGTGCATACCTTAATATTGTTAAGGAAGTAAATAAGCAATTAGAAACATGCGTGTAAAATTAATTCAGAGCAAAATGAATTGTAACTACACAAACATGTAAACATATAGTAAGAATAGCAATAACAATTAAAACATTGTTTGGTGAAAATAGATGTAAACCTGTTTTACTGTGAACGAAGACAAAATCTACCAATCAATATAAAAACATTCAAACATTAGAATCCAATTGTTAGTTTTTTATATCACCTATAGCCAGGGTCGGATTGAGGGTCAGACAGGCCTGGAACTACATTTCTACAAGATCTAAACTAAAGATTAGACTAAAAAAAAGATGAACCTCATAAGGGGTCTTTTTTGAGCTAGATCCTGGGATTAAAACCTCACTGGTCCCTGCCTTAATCCGCTTCTGCCTACACGACCCTTATATAAACATTCATTACTTGATGAAGACGCAGTTACTGCAAAGTACAAACAACGATATAAGATTATTAGCAGCAATTCTCTGGGTACTGATGTTATAACGTCAAGGCCAAATCTATGTTCATTAGTTTCCTATGTACAAGCAGTCATTACTGCTAAGAAATTCCCAAGAAGGTTTGTTTTGAATTTCGAGCAAAGCTACACGAGGACTATCTGCGCTAACCGTCCCTCATTTAGCAGCGTATGGCTAGAGGGAAGGCAGCTAGTCATCACCACCCACCGCCAACTCTTGGGCTACTCTTTTACCTACGAATAGTGGGATTGACCGTCACTTTATAACGCCCCCACGGCTGAAAGGGCCAGCATGTTTGGTGTGACAGAGATTCGAACTCACGACCCTCGAATTACGTGTCGAGTGCCTTAAACACCTGGCCATGCTGGGCCAAATTCACGAGAAGTAAACGTTCTTAGTTCGTTTCTTGTTCTAAGCATCTGGTAAATTGTTGTAAAACTATTGAATTTTTACTACCGACATTTACATCAGTATCTCGGTAAAACGTTCATGTCTATTCCAAAGTCTAGAGTACGTATTATGTTCCGTCTCAATTTTCGGAAATAAAGAAATTGCCAAATTATTACATTTACCTAATTATAAACACAAGTAATTAACGTCAGTACTTTTACGTAATTTTTAATCAATGATAAACAAATTGTTTGCTTTTGACATGGACTTGGCATCAGAAGGCTGAAAAGTCCACTTAAATATCATCATTTTTATCATTTTTATCATTTTTTATCTCCTTCAAAATCATTAGGATATAACTCAAATCATTAATACTTACCTAACGAGATAAAGTATAGCCACTGTAGTGGGGCATAATTCCTTAAATCAGAAGATGAAACCCCATATTTAAATTTATTGAGTCTTAGACATTTTCCCTAAGTTTTATTGAGAATAGTTTGGACAAAGATATAAGGATTTGTGTTTTAAAGACATACAAGAGGTTTAACATTTGACAATTAATGATAACACGATGTTATTCACAACATAATGTTGAGACGTCTAGAACAAGTTTTTGAGTTGTTATGATAAATGCTAAAAAAGGAGACTAATATTCGAGGTTACTGTTTTTACTGCCAAGCAACTAAAGCATGTCTGCCATTATCCCTAATTCTGAGTTCCTGACTAAAAGGAAAGCAGATAGCTAACAGCACCATACTATCCATTCTGAGGGATTGCGTGTTACTCTAATAATTCAACCACGATTGTACCACAAGGCCAAACTACGCCCAGTGTTTCTTGGGGGAACAGCGAGAGGGAGACGTTTGAACTATATTTATTGATCATTGCAGCTTTAGTTTTTCTAACTCTTTTCAACTTCTCTAAACATCATGAATGGTCATTAGGTAGGCATACCCTGTCGTGGCCTTAATGAAGTGTTGATAAAATTGAAGAATTAAACTAGAAAAAAAACAACCTCTTAAATGGAAAACAAGAATTTTTATTTTCCTTGTGATGTCATCATTTCGGACCTTAAAAGTCTTCTTAAGATGACCATTAGGCTTTTATGTAAATTCAATTTCGCTTTTAATTAGTTTACGAGCTCAAATAATGAGAAAAATAACGAATTTTCAAACTTGTTAATTATTAGCTTTCACACCAAACATGCTTGCCTTTAGCGTGGGGGTGTTATAACACGATGGTCAATCCTACTATTCATTAGTAAAAGAGTATCCCAAGAGTTAGCGGTGGGTGGTGATGACTAGTTGTCATCCTTCTGGTTTAACACTGCTAAATTAGGGACGGCTAGCGCAGATAGACTTCATGTATCTTTGCGCGAAATTCAAAACAAACAAACAAACAAACAAAGGATGCAGCAATGTTTCTTTTTAAGGTTTTCTGAAAGATAGAAATTGTGTTATCCGAATAGCACCCTAGTGGCACAGCGATATGTCTGCTGACTCACACTGCAAGAAACTTCACAAAACAAACAAACAAACAAACAAATATCCAAATATTATAAAACTAACCATAATTACGTTAAAAACACTTGAGCACGAAAATTGCGTCATGAAATTTGTACCCGTGCAAATAATAGTGTACATATTTACTATATAGCTAGTTTGAACATATTGATGGGACGCTTCATGCTGGTATAGTTCATTTGTTGTGCTGTTAATTAGTGCCTTTCTACCATATTGGGGACTGGAATACTAGCATCGAGAGGTTCGTTTTCTTCTTACTTACTCTCAAATTGTAGTACTTTATTTCTTTATTTTTTCATTTCAATTAATTCTTTACTTGGGAGAGCATTCACCTTCCCACAACTGGTTGCAGGCAGTGAAGCGTGAGATATAGACGTTGGGCGTTGTGGGCTTGAACATCCACATCTTGTTCTCCTAAATTCTATTTCTAATTCTATATCTAATACTATTATTTACTTCTAGTGCGGGACTGGAAAATGGAGGATAAGAGTAATAGACAGTGTAACCCCACCGCAATATGGGTCCTACTTCTCCAGCCACCTCCAAAACCCAGGGTACATTTCATAATCCCACATTGCAGCTTGTAACTATTCTTTTCAGTTGATGCAGAGTTTTTTGTTTCTGTTTAGGCTTGTTTCAAGTTAAAATAACAAATTATATATATTTATATTCGTGATGCCAGTCGGACCGCACTGTCAAGAAAAACTTTACAAAAATGATAAAAAATCAAATGTTATTGGAAGTTTTCTGAGTCACTGAACCGTAAAAAACTGAAGTATTTTGTCACTTTATAGACTTGAGTGTTATAATTCACTATACAGTTCCAATTTCAACAATATTTATAGCAAGTTGTCTATCTACCGTTTGAAAAGCTGCGCGCGCATACGAAGTCAATTTTCACTTTTGAAATGACGAGAGAACAGACATGGATAATGTTGATGACAGTTTTTATTTCACAAACGGGATGTTCTACACTACACTTTTATGAATTATTCACTCTATCATTCTCATTTTAAATGTAACGTAACTTGAAGAATGAAAAATATGGATTTACCGTATGTTATTATTGAGTGGTATGACTGAAGTGTTCAATAATTACTTTCACAGTGGACAGTATAAGCACCTCAGACCTTTGGTTTTGAGTGAAACCAAGAATGCAACGCAATTAATCGTTTTAAAATCCATAAAATAATTTAAATTGATAGATTAACATAAACTTTGTTCCGTCACTGGGGACGGGTACTTGTACTTGTACGATCAATAATAACACACAATGTCTTATCGACTTCACTGGAAAAAAACAATTTACTTATTTTATTAACTTTGATTGCAATAGCTTTTATTAGGCTTAGGTCTAGATAGTTTTTGCTGTTATAAACATTTCTTATTGTTAGGTTTAGGTTAACAAAGAAGCTGGTTTGTATAACATTTCTTGTTGTACCTATAATATTATCTCATAACGCGTGTCTTCCTCCAGCGAATATTCAGTTACGAATTACGATCCTTTTGTGAAAAAGCACCTTTCATCGTCTGCAGAAGAACGAACTTCTTACCTAATAAACCAGGTTAGATATTTGTTTTCTAAAAAAAGTGTCCCGATGGCCGTATCATTCTTAATTTTCTACAGTGCATATTAACAAGTTTTAATTTTGAAGCTATCAAAACAATAAGAAGATATCCCTGAAACTTAGTAACTTCTATCAAAGTTAAAAAACAACAACAACAAAACTCTTCTCACATTTTAGTTCCAAAAAGATAAGAAGACTTTATTGAAAAAAAAAAGCGCCTCAGAGGCACAGCGGTGCGTTTGTGAACTTACAAAGCGAGTTTCGGTACCCGTGATGTACAAAGCACAGAAACCACACTGCGCACCTTTTTGCCTAAAACTTAATACGAAGAAATATAACTATTCAGGTACGTTTTAATTAATCAAATAATTAAAAAATGTTTTGTTTGTTTTGGAATTTCTCACAAAGCAACTCGAGGGCTATCTGTGCTAGCCGTCCCTAATTTAGCAGTGTAAGACTAGAGGGAAGGCAGCTAGTCATCAACACCCACCGCCAACTCTTGGGCTACTCTTTTACCAACGAATAGTGGGATTGATCGTTACATTATACACCCCCACGGCTGGGAGGGCGACCCTCGGATTATGAGTCGCACGCCTTACGCGCTTGGCCATGCCAGGCCTTTAAAAAATTGAGGAAGTATAATTTTACTTAAATTTGATAATTTTATTTTTAAGGTTCAAACAGCATAACAGGAAAAGATGGCCGAACTTCTCGAAGATTCATCTTATGTCCAGAATAAAGAAATTAAAACAATTTCTAACAGTTTCATCGTCTTCGTCAGATTTCCATATTTTTCAAATTTTTGGTCTTCACAAGCCTGGTTTCCCCTTACGTGTTGTTGTTTCGGCATACAAAGCTCACAACTACAGCTTTAGAAAATCGTCGCTTGGATATTTTCTGAATATGTCTCTTGTTTTTCCTCCTTTGTAAAAACATTCCAAAGTGTATATCAAGAAAACGCCGAGAATTCAGTCATTTTATTCAATTAGTCACCTCTGAGGTAGAAAACAAATCTATTTACTTAAGTCCCCGTCCTTGAAGCAATAAATGCTGCTCTGGAACGTTACCAAAACGATTCTAGTCCTCGTTTTTGCCAAAATAAGAGACCTTTTGATTTTTGCAGCTAAATCTTTCAATTTATGGTTTGAATGTGTAAATTATTTCCAATCTGAAACCTAAATATGGGAAATCCTGTAGCCCCAGTATTGCCCATACAATGTATGCTTATGATAAATATGGGAAATCCTGTAGCCCCAGTATTGCCCATACAATGTATGCTCATTATAAATATGGGAAATTCTGTAACCCCAGTATTGCCCATACAATGTATGCTTATGATAAATATGGGAAATCCTGTAGCCCCAGTATTGCCCATACAATGAATGCTCATTATAAATATGGGAAACCCTGTAGCCCCAGTATTGCCCATACAATGTATGCTCATAAGAAGAATTGAAGACATTGTCATCATCTTAAGTTCACTTTACAAACCGATTGTTTCTTAGTTTCGTTAGGATCACACGAGTGTGTAGGGTTAACAATGGCGTAATGTAAGTAAATTCAGGCATAATAGATGTTAAACAGATAATACACAAAAAGGAACACGATAGACTTGCACTTCTCGTATAAATCACCGTGGTGAAGTAATTCGTGATGACGAGAAACCCACTTGAAGTAAAAATGTATCTCAAGACTGCTGGTATGGGTATTATAACTTACTAATAAAGCAGAGAACAACGTTTCGACCTTCTTAGGTCATCTTCAGGTTAACAAACACTCTTTGTAAACCAGTTGTTTGGTTTCCATATGTTGATAGTATTTTGTCACCATTCTATAACCTTGACACTATTTATGGTTTTCTCTTTAATCTATTGTTGTTGCTTTTGTTATTAAACACAAAGTTACACAAAGGCCTATCTGTGCTCTACCCAACACGGGTATTGAAATGGCAAAAGGTACGTGTATTAAAAACTGCTATTCATTCAAATTGAATTATAAGTTCGACTGATTAAAAATACAAAACAAAATAGCAGCTTCAGATTTCTTTCCCACTCCTAATCACGTGATTAATTTATTTACAAATAAGCAACAAATTGATATAGAAAATGAATATTTTGTAGACATCCATGTTTATCGTGTTTTACCGTCTGTCTGAACTTCTTTCATCTCATAAAAAAATCTGGTTAAAAACAGTTGGAGAGTATAAAAGTGATATTAAACTATAACTAGAAATTATATCTGGAAAAACATCTAAGTCAACTCCCATCCAAAAAGGATATGGATAATGGTACTTTAAGAAATGTGTGTGCAAGTGAATGAACGGATTGCAAAAATTGTCAGTCTGGCGAGACACACAAACAACTTTCTACTTGTTTGTGTAAACATTTAAAATTTCTATCTTATGTAGTTGAACACATATCTATAAACAAGTATTCTTTTGATTCTTCTAAGGTAAAAATGAAATAATCCCTGATGATAAAAAAAGTAAAACTTAACCCTTTTCTTAACAAGTACAAAAGTCTTTATTTACACTTATTTTAATTGCTCTCTTGTATACTGAACAAATTCCAGAACTTGTATTTAGGCCAACGACCTTTATACATTTATATATTTGACAGTTCGTTTGTAATTGCAGAACCTCATATGTTGTAGGTTATTACTGTTGTAAATATCAAAGTGATTCTCTCATTTTAAACTAATTTCTGATAGCCACAGTATTCGTATCCCACTCGACGATACCAGGTAAACCTAGTGGAGCACTTTGAACAAAATATTTACTCTGTACAGTAAACTATTGTGTGAAAATTTAAAGGGACAAAGTTCTTTCTAGTACTTAATTAAATAATAAATCAATGTACAAACTTTAAACAGTAACCACCTAACATCACAGTAGCACTACAATATTGATTTGTTTTAGAATTTGCAATGTGAACTGGAGGGACTTAGACATTTGGACAACAAAAGTTGAAGAGAGTAAAAACAATCGTTACACACCACTAATAAAAGAAACAACATTCCGCCAACGTTTCACCATTGTGGCTTCATCAGGGTTACTAGTATGAGCATTGATCACACGTTATGTTGATAAGTAAAATATTAGTAAGGCTGGTTAGTAGTATGAGCATTGATCACACGTTATGTTGATAAGTAAAATATTAGTAAGGCTGGTTAGTAGTAGCATGATCACACGCATGTTGATAAGTAAAATACAGTAAGGCTGTTATGTTGATAACGTCATGTTAAAAAAATATTAGTAAGGCTGGTTAGTAGTATGAGCATTGATCACACGTTATGTTGATAAGTAAAATATTAGTAAGGCTGGTTAGTAGTATGAGCATTGATCACGCGTTATGTTGATAAGTAAAATATTAGTAAGGCTGGTTAGTAGTATGAGCATTGATCACACATTATGTTGATAAGTAAAATATTAGTAAGGCTGGTTAGTAGTATGAGCATTGATCACACGTTATGTTGATAAGTAAAATATTAGTAAGGCTGTAGGTGGCGGTAAAACCAACAGACCATGGTTTTCATGGCATGTATGGCTACAGCTTATGTATTATTAAAACTCGCTTCTTTTAACATAATGCATTAAATTATGTGTATGCAGTATTTGAACTTAAAGTGGTACAAGGGTAAATGTCGTATTATTAAACTGTCAAAACTTATATGGAAATCATAACTCTGGTTCGCTTAGAAACGCCACTTCAAAAATGTTTTTTACGGCAGCGAAAGACACAGAATATGTACATGGTTGTCACGTGTGGTTAAAATATGTTACTGTTATGCTAATGTCAAATAAATTACTACAAGAATTACAAAAACAAATAGTTTAAGCTCGCGTAGGCATAGCATGTACTAGGAATGTTATATCAAAGACACTATAATTAGACCTACATCAACAGATATTCATTTATTGTTCCACGTAGTAAAGTTTTGTGTATTTTACTTGCTTGGGTACATAAAGTAAAATAAACAAATAAATCTGCGATGAATTCAAGGGACTTGTAAATGTTTAAATTCAAGTTTTTTTTTTCCTTTATTACTCTTTCTTATCATTATTATTGTTTATCTGACAAAACGACAATTTCCCGACAGCCCTTAGGAAGTTTACTGACCTGGAGTATACCAGCCAGAGTAGCAACAAAATGCCCTTCTGTTACAAGAGTAAAATTAAAAGAAAAATTATGAGTGACAAATATTTTTATTTCTTTTGAAATTCATATGTTATGCTTTGTTGTAGTTTACAGAAAACATAATCTTTCTGGTGATTCATGGCTTGCGCACGTTTTACTGATGTCACAACAATACAATTCTAACATTATTTCTTATTTGACGTGCTTTCCAGTGGCACATAGGTTTGTCTGCGCTATACACAAGGTTTCGATACCCGTGGTAGGCAGATCACAGATAGCACATTGTGTAGCTTTGTGCTTAATTCCAAGTAATCAATCAATCAACTTAACACTTTTATTAGGCTTCGAGTGAATACAAAGCTTTAAGCATTTATATTTTAAAATAGGGACAGATGAAGTCTAATGGCTAACGTATCAGGCTGCAAATTAGAAAAGTCTAAGGTTCGCGTCGTAGTTTACAGAAGAACACTCTCCACATTTTAAGCTGTGCTGTAACAGTCAGTGCCGCTATTTGGTCAGAATAAGCCACACAGGAAGCGAGTACTGTTGACTGGTTACTCTTCCTGTGACCCAGACATATAATTTAATGATAGATGTGTTTGAAACTTAAGGTCTCCGACCTAGTCGTTTAGCCGATGTGCCGCATAGAGATCTATTCAGGTTGAAAATAACTTCATGCCAAAATTTAAGTACAATGTCAACACACGTGAAAAGCGGACATCATTGTTTATTGTTCTCACTACATTAGAGAACCGCCAGAGCTCACCGCTAACTCTTAGGCTCTTCTTGTCTCACGGTTACTCTTATAATATACCTACTACACCGTACTGTGGAATGAGTTTTTGTGGTAACGGGACGCGAATCCCTAATTCTCTAATTTACAGTTCTGACACGCTAATAACTAGCACAGCATTATTTTAAGGTAAAATGCCCCTCGCTTCCTCAAGGTACAACATATCTGATGAAAAACATCTCAGGTGTGAGGAACAAAGTGCGGACAAAAAAGGAAGAATGAGTGTGGGACTTAAAAGAATCATATCAAAGTTAGCATCCAAACTAACAGCTACACTTATAACACTGAAAAGAGTTTTATTCATTAATTGCTATTTTTTGTTTGATTTTTTCTACGCGATTTTTGTTCAACTTGGGACATGATGATGGGTGAAACAAAATAAGGCGTGGGTCATGGCCAGGTGGTTGGGCGCTCTTGTCTCGCAGTTTGAGGGTCGCATGTTCGAATCCTTTTCCCTTTAAATATGTTTGCTCTTTCAGATGTGGGAACGTTGTAATGTGACTGTTAGTCTCACTATTCGTTTATACGAGAGTAGCTCACGTGTTTGTGACAGGTGGTGATGATTAGCTGCCTTCCCTCTAGTTTTTCACATTTTATTGCTAAATATGGGACGATTAGCGCAGATAGTCCTTGAATAGCTTTGCGCGAAATTCAAAAGCAAACAAAACAAAATATGCAGCCTGGTTAACTAATGAAAAAAATATCAGTTGTAAGATTCTTATCAATGTTATAAGTGTAACTGTCAGTTTAAACGTCCATTTTGATTTCATTCCTTTATGTCGGACTCTGAACCCTTTTTTGGCCTCACTTTTTCACAGCTAAGGAATATTTGATTACATATCATGGCTTTATATCAACACACACCAACAAACTACAATAAGTAAGAAAGTGACATTAAATAGTAACCAGCATTAGTTTTAGAATCGCAACCCTACTGTTCAGAACAGACATTTGCTTTGCACAACCAACAATATGAGGTGAGGGTTCCTCTTTGAAACAGTGTTAGTAGCTTCTTTTAGCTAACGCCATAGAATTTAGATTAACAGTTTTTGTCATTTCCACTATACCATCGATATAACTGTATCATGCATTATAATTTAGATTAATTATAAAAGCTAATATCACGTGACGCTAAATGCTTATAAATTAGGATACTTTCATAAAATTTATTAAATTTGTACTTAGAAGTTGGTAACAAATAATCAATCATAATCGTCCATCCACCTGTATGTTTTTTTTTTTTTTTGTGAGCTAGAAACTACTAATCTAGTTTGCTTGGCTTAACCAATACTTACTTATGTGTTTGTAAATGTCTTTATCCTATAATTTTGCTGCTGTTTTCAGCCATTTTTAAACCGAATAACCCTTTTCACTCTCATGTGAAGCTGTAGTAAAAATGTTTGACCGACAGTTTGTGGAAAACAAAAAAATAAAAGAAAGAACAAAGAATGTGTGTGAACGAGTTTTGTTAGCGCAGGCCTTCATCAGGCCTAACATCTTGAGGTGAGTGGTGTAATATGAGATGAAGGGAAGGTGTTAAGGTAAACGTTTTGAAACGTTGGTGCAGGTTCTCATAGGTTACCATGTTAACCACCAAACACTAAAAACCACAGCAATAATTATAATTTTGTTTATGAAGGTATAAACAAAGGTAAGGCATCATAAACGGTTTCCTTTCCGGCTAAGATGAGCCTTCATTGACCGAAAGGCACATAACAGCTGCTGTTAAAATGCAGCTTCAATGACACAAAAATGTTAGAACTAAAACTTTTCATATATCACTGTTTACAACCACATAAACTCTCAGTCTTGCTAACACTTTCCATATACCACTGTTTATAACATAAACACCCACATGTCACGCGAACACCTTTCATATACCACTGTTCTCAACATTAACTCTTATATGTGCTAACACTTTCCATATACCACTGTTCTCAACATTAACTCCCACATGTCGTGCTAACACTTTCCATATAGCATTGTTCTAAATATAAACTCCCACATGTCGTGCTAACACTTTCCATATACCACTGTTCTCAACATTAACTCCCACACGTGTCGTTCTCAACATAAACTCCCACATGTCGTGCTAACACTTTCCATATACCACTGTTCTCAACATTAACTCCCACATGTCGTGCTAACACTTTCCATATACCACTGTTCTCAACATTAACTCCCACATGACGTGCTAACACTTTCCATATACCACTGTTCTTAACATAAACTCCCACATATCTTGCTATTGATTCAAAATTAACATCTAAAATAATTTCATGCATATTTCATATTTATTGTTAAAATATCAGTTATCCAGTTCTAATACTGATTTAAACACTAAGCCCCTAGTAACATGCTCATATCACAACAGGAAGTTAATACACCGTAAACCTGTGCTTGACATTACATCTAGAACAGTTGGATTTTTCTGGTTTTTAACTTGGAGCGCTAAAGTTGATTGTTATATATTTTCCGTGTTTGAAACTTAAAGACCGGTTTTGTTTTCGCCGTTATTCAAAAACTCTAATAAAAACTGTTATGTCAAAAGTATACCTCCTTGTACTTTTATGTAGGCCCGGCATGGCCAAGCGTGTCAAGGCGTTCTACTCGTAATTCGAGGGTCGCGGGTTCGAATCCCGATCGCACCAAACATGCTCGCCCTTTCAGCCGTCGGGCCTTATAATGTGACGGTAAACCCCACTATTCGTTGGTAAAAGAGTAGCCCAAGAGTTGGCGGTGGGTGGTGATGACTAGCTGCCTTCCCTCTACTCTTACACTGCTAAATTAGGGGCGGCTAGCGTAGATAGCCCTCGAGTAGCTTTGCGCGAAATTCAAAACAAAAAACAAAAAAAAAACGTTTATGCATGTAAAAACGGCTGGTTTAGGTTGAGAAAAGTTTTATGTAGAGGAGCGAACCAGCCGTTTTTACAAACATATTTTTCTCTACAAGTCGGTTTTCTCGTCATCACTGATTATTACTTGTACTTTTGTATCCCAGCGACGAGGCTCGGTTCGCTGAATTGTTGAATTCAGTGAAACGTTTCTCGACAGCTACGTGAAGTAATAGAGCGGAGAGAAGACAGCTGGTCAACGTCACTAACCAACGGCTTTTGGGCTACTCTTTATTAACGAATAGTGGGATTGAGCGTTACATCATAACGTTCCAACAGAGGAAAGCATGTTCGCCTACTAGTTTTAATTCTGTTAGTCGAACACACTCACCATTAGGCCCAGTATGAGATAAAGGAGATAAAATTCGAATATTTTTTTGAAAGTGTTTTGAATCCATAACCTCGTGATATTCAAACCCAGCATAAAAGGATAAATATAAAGGGATTTGAACAGTAGGAACATGAGTGTATTGCACAAACTATTCACTCTTCGACAGAAACGAACCTGGTTTTCCATGGTGCGTAATGTAGACTTAGGTTACAAAATTAATTTCTAACTAATTTCATGTTATTATTCAGTCGCTTTACTATTACTACTAATATTAAAAATGAACCATCGCTTACTTGTGTGGTGGATCACTACTACAGGACTAGCTGATGTTTTCTGAGACTCGAAGTGACGTAAAATTCCTTCTTATTCTGGTTCTTAACCTAACCGTTATGCCAAGATAAGTAAGAAATCCTTGGTTGGATAATGAGGTTATATATTTCCCAGCCTAGTGTTGTTAAGCGGGGCAAAGCACGTGTCTTGATAATATTTAAAATAAAACAAAAAACATTAATTCACAAAGAGGTCGTACAGGTGTAGTACCAGTTTCTGTGATCCAGTGCTTGGCGAAATTCGTATCGAACTAGTTGGTGTGACATGTAAACGAAATTGTGCTGAGTCATTATGCAATAGACTTTCTCTCAACAGTGCAAATCAGTCATTTTCCGAAAGGTGGAGTGCTGTGTCAACTATTTGATGGATCGGTAGAAGCTTGTTTAATAGTTTATTACATATCGTTACATATAGGTAACAAATCTATTTTGGTTGTTTAATATACGTACAAAATGTTTCGTTATGTAGATGGCTTACCTTATACGTCCAGGTAACAGTCTAAATAAACCATAGAGTTGCGTTTGTTGGTTCTTAAATTGAACGATGTTACTAGTGAGTAACATATCCATTTAGAACCATCAATAACGTGATTTACAAAACTTACTTTTATTGCAAGTCGATTATATTTGAAATCTATTAAGGCAGAGCTTAGGGTAAAACATGAAATAGACAAGTAGTAATTAAATACACGAATAATGTGTAATATAAAATACAGTTTAAATCCGCAATGCGAAAAAATGCAAAATTAAAATGGAGACTAGTGTGTTTTTAAGCCACGTCGGGCTACCTGCTGTGTTCACAGACAGGAACCGAACAGCCAATTTTAGCGTTGTAAATCTGAACACTTACTGCTGTCTCACCGGAAGGCGATATGGATACTAAAACTGTTTTGAGACTTCAATAGCCCTCTACAGTCCAACGTTTGTTTGTTTCTCTCTTCAATCCAATATTTGTTCGTTTTTCTCTTCAGTCCAACATTTCTTTCTTTCTTTATTTCGTCTAACGTTTGTTTGTTTCTCTCTTCAGTCCAACGTTTGTTTGTTTCTCTCTTCAGTCCAACGTTTATTTGTTTCTCTCTTCAGTCCAACGTTTGTTTGTTTCTCTCTTCAGTCCAACGTTTGTTTGTTTCTCTCTTCAGTCCAACGTTTATTTGTTTCTCTCTTCAGTCCAACGTTTGTTTGTTTCTCTCTTCAGTCCAACGTTTGTTTGTTTCTCTCTTCAGTCCAACGTTTGTTTGTTTCTCTCTTCAGTCCAACGTTTATTTGTTTCTCTCTTCAGTCCAACGTTTGTTTGTTTCTCTCTTCAGTCCAACGTTTGTTTGTTTCTCTCTTCAGTCCAACGTTTGTTTGTTTTCAACTTTACTTTTTACGCCGTTTGTATACTGTAACTACTGATTTACATAACATCTGAGGCCGTGTGGTCGCTTCAAGAGTGACCGTCAAATATCAGCATTCAACTGGACACGACTCTCTGCTGTTAACAAACTATCTTCACCGTAGTCTGCCAAGTCTCACGGTGGAACAGTGATAAGTCAACAGAACCCTGAAATCTGGGGCTAGATTCCCGACGGTATACATAGTCCAACGTGGCTTTGCACTAAAAAAACTAGTCTATCAGGCAAAAATTACAGATGACCACATGTAAGTAAGGTTAGAAACGAATTGAAAGAACTACGCTCTACATCTTGTAGATATATACACTGAACGTCTTTATGGTTATAATTGAATTTGAATTGGCTTAGAAGCATCATACATCATAGAACAGATTTAGAGCAATATAATATCAGAACAGGCGTTAAAAAAGACGGCCGTTTTGTAGGTCATCACTGACCCATAGAGGGACTTGTGTAGGTCATCACTGATCTACCGAGGGGCACGTGTAGGTAGAAATCATGGAAGCAAACGAATGCTTCTCCTACCGTGTTTCTCCGAAAATAAGACAGGGCTTATATTAATTTTCACTCCAAAATAAGACACTAGGGCTTATTTTCGGGGGATGTCTTATTTTGATATATTAAAAAAATGAAGTTACAAAGTAAAAATTATAAGACCTCTGAATAAATAGAAATTACGAAAAACATTCAGAAACTCAATTTGATCAATACTTAAACAAACTAATTAACTAACTATTAAACTAATTAATAAATCATTTTTTTTATTTCTTTTCTCTTCCTGCCACTCTTAACTAGGGCTTATTTTAAGGGTAGGGCTTGTATTAAAACTATCTCCAAAAATCACACGAGGTCTTATTATCGGAGAAACACGGTATATATCCCATCTAGCATGGTCAGGTGGTTAGGGGGCGCTCGACTCGTAATCACTAATTTAGCAGTGTAAGACTAGAGGAAAGACAACTCGTCATCACCACCCGCCGCCTTCTCTTATGCTACTCTTTTACCAACAAATAGTGGGATTAACGGTCACATTATAACACCCCCACGGCTGAAAGGGCGAGCATGTTTAGTGCGACCGGGATTCGAACCTGCAACCCTCGGATTACGAGTCGAACGCCTTAACCCACCTGGACCATCGCTCTTCCAACATAGCCCTAAATCGCGAAGAGGGTTTATGTGGCAACAGGGCGCGAAATACGAATACTATGATTCATTACCTGGGCATATTGTTTGTTTGTTTTTTAATTTCGTGCAAAGCTACACGAGGGGTATCTGCGCTAGTCGTCCCTAATTTAGTAGTGTAAGACTAGAGGGAAGGCAGCTAATCATCATCACCCACCGCCAACTCTTGGGCAACTCTTTTACCAACGAATAGTGGGATTGACCGTAACGTTACAACGCCCCGACTGCTGAAAGGGCGAGCATGTTTGGTGCGACCGGGATTCGAACCCGCGACCCTCGGATTACGAGTCGAACGTAATGTCAGGCCCTGCATATTAGTCATTCGTCCGCGACTTTAATAAGAGCATGCCTAAATTATTTCTACCAATTAATAGCGAGTAAATGCGAATATTTTAGATTAATAGAATTAACGTAAATGTGTAAAAGCTTGCTCAAAGTACTACGTATCGCAGTTGAATCCAAATATTTAGATTAACAACCCATTCATAATTTCACTGTTGTATCTGTGAATGTGGCCTAACGTATACAATTGGTTCTAACTTTGTATTAAATTAATTGGTCTTGAGTTAAGAAATTGTTGCTGTAATACTCCTGTTTTTCCATAACTCCAGTTATTTATAGGTAGAAATTGTAAATAATCGTTTATTTTATTTTTGTGTTTTTAATAAGCATAAGTCAATACCTTCAGGCCTTTGTTCCTACTTTCTTATTAAAAACATAGTATTCTCGTTTTTAATGGTACAGACAGATGTCACTTCCAACAGTTAAAACAATGAAAGTCGAGAAAATAAAAATTACAAAATTCTCAGACATTTATCACGTTACAATATTTGTTATTAGATACAGGAGTTTAAAGTTAAACAATATTAAATATTCTCATGTCAGAAATACCATATCAAATGTTTGTTCTTAAATTTTCACGTTAATTAAGAGAATATAAAAAACATTTTTATTTACTCGCTACCACGTATTTCAAATAAGTTGGACATCGTTACTAATTGGTTAAAACAACATAGACATCGCTATTAATTGGTTGAAATAATTTAATCATTGCCACTGATTGGTTGAGACAACTGAGGCTTTGCTACTAACTAGTTGAAACAGTTTAGGTATGTTGTTGTTAGCTTTAACAACCAGCTTTGCTGATGTAGCTGTGTACTGTTGAGGTTCCAATACAGGATGAACGCAGCTTCTTTTAAATAAATTCTTTCAGTTTTTTGTTGTTGTTTTTTTCTGATGAAGAAAGATTTACTTTTCGAAAGCGATTCCTATTGGCTCAGCGATAAATCTGAATGCTAAACATCTGGTTTTAAAGTAAATAAAAACACTTTACCAACAATTTGGTAAATTCTAACAAGGAAAAACATAAAACAGTAACTTATTTCGTCATTTACTGAAATAAACAAGAAATAGAAGCACGATACCTCATGGTATAATGTTAAAAACTGCGTTAAATGTTTGTAACTTCCACAGACCTCTAACTAAGCCTCCAAAACTTTTAGAGTTATACGGTTCAGCGCCCATATACTACAGTCATCGGGACAAAGATGTATTTCAGTTCAAATATAAACCACGTGTAATAATTTTTTTTTAATTCATCTGTTTTTAAATGCCAAACCTGAAACCATGCACTCTAACAAACTAGAGGGCGTATTTTAAGTTTAAAACTTATCTGAAAAACATGACATTTGTACCTAAATTCTGTACTATTTAAATTCAAGAATCCCAAGCTGCGTACACTTAAAGGTGAGTAATTGGCATCCTATTACCGATTGTTAACAATTCTCTCTAACTAAGCCTATCACGATAAGCATAAAAATTATCTTCTAGCTTATTTGCTAAACTTTGTGATAGGTTTATGAAATAACTAAAATTTTCTCCCATAAGAAGGCCAAGTTGTTGAATAATTTGGTAATGACTCAGTAGCTAACGTGTTCGGAATGTGTTTCCGAGAATTCGATGTTCGCGACTTGGAGGGCGTAGATGTGGTATAAGAGATGTTGTTATTGTGTGAAGTTAAGTACAAAATTACATGATGGGCTATCTGTACGTTTCCTACCACGGGTATCAAAACGCGGTTTCTAGCGTTGTAAGTTCGTAGAGATACTGTTGTGCTACTGAAGGGGGAAATAAGAGTGACGGTCAAATCTCACAAGAGTTGGCAGTGGGTTGATCATCTATCATTCTTCTATTTTACAGATTAGAGACTGGTTTAAGCATCGAACTCTTGTGTAGCTTTGTAAATATCACTTGTTTAATAACAAGAATACATTTTAGAAATTCGCATTTAAAACTTATTATATTTTTTATTTACCCAACCTTTTAATTGATGGTTTGTGATCATAATTTTCTTACTTAGAGTTGAAAACGTGTTTACTGTTATATTTGATACATTTTAATTTCAGGCTATTATATTTGTTTACATTAAGTTTTTTATATAAGAATTTTGTGTTCGTTAAACTGTTAATTTAAGGTACCAACCATATGTAACAATGAATCAATTTTCAGTGATTCTAATACTCTTGTTCTCGAAGATGTCACTTCTGTAGCTTACGTGCGTTAACGCCAGGTAGTTTTACAGTATGATATAAAAAACGAGCGCTCGAGATATAGCAGAATGAAGCTTGTGACAGAATAATTCATCAGATTCATTATGATAAGTACAACTTTCTATGGAAATTCGTAGTTTAAACAAAATTAGTTCGTGGCCTATTTTTCACTTTATCTTAATTATCACGGAGTATTTCCAAGTAGATAACGGCGAAACTAAAAACACGTGCCCACCATACTGCATATACTACCTAGCTTGATACATTTATTCAAAATGCAATAAAAAGTGTTAATAACAACCTTAACCGAATTAGATCGTGTCCCCCAAACCCTGTTTTTTTTTTTATGTGAACAAGATGTTAATAACAACCCTAACAGAATTAGATCATACTCCCAAAACACCCTTTTCTCAGTAAAGGTCGAATATACCATCGTGTTTTTTAGGCTTAAGAATGTGACGACTTATTTGTAAACGTTGGTATAACGTTTAAATAAGCGAGAAAGAATTGTTTGTTTGTTTTTTGAATTTCGCACAAAGCTACTCGAGGGCTATCTGTGCTAGCCGTTCCTAATTTAGCAATGTAAGACTAGAGGGAAGCCAGCTAGTCATCACCACCCACCGTAACTCTTGGGCTACGCTTTTACCAACAAATAGTTGGATTGACCGTAACATTATAACGTCCCCACGGCTTAAAGGTCGAGTATGTTTGATGCGACGGGGATTCGAACCCGCGATCCTCAGATTACGAGCCTTATCCCATCTGGTCATGCCGGACCACGAGAAAGAAAGTCATTTAGATAGAACTCGCAGAAATTCTGGTTCAGTTCTGACAATAAGCGCCTCTAATCATGTTGATAGTAGTGAGGTTAAATTACTTTATCTTTGTTTTATAAAGAGAAAACCTAACGGAAGAATTCCAATAGATTAAGTTTTCTGTTTTCGATTTTGATGAGTTCTGGAATTTGCCGTTTCTGAGAATATGATTTCAAGATTTTCATTTTATTAACCCTTACTTTGATATACATATTTAATAACTATCAATTTATTATTGAAACAGCAATGATACCCAAGTATTGACTTAATGAAATCTAAGCATATTTGATAATAGCATGTAACTCCTTATAACCAAGCGTAGCAGTCTTGTTGTGATGTGACAACAGGTGTATAACCCACGCTTCGTCCCCACAAAGCGTCATCAATAATAGTTTGTATATTGTAAGTCACTGATAACAAGTTCCGATCAAGGCTTTTTGAATTGTAATCCCAACCAACCTGATGAGATCTGATATTATGCGAAAGACCTCGTCAGTAGAAATATACTGCAGAGATAGTATTATATTTTTTGTTATTAAACATCTGTGATAAAGGTTCTTAAATTATTAATATAATAGTTCTTCGTAATGTCACACAAATAACCTATTATACGATTTAGTTTTCTCTCTCTAACATTAAATATATCTGATCAGTTTGTTATCTTGGATTGTTTTCAAGGTGTATATTCTAATCTTTAAAGTAGAGCACGATTATTCTCTTTAATTAGGAAAACAATTGTAGGAGATATATTCAACCATTGTTTGTGTGAAATCTGTAAATAATTACGTTTCTTAATGTTCGTACTAATTAACTTATGAGTTGCATAAGGTTATATGATTTGTGATAGCTTCATATTGGTTAGTTAATTAGTTGCGCAGGGTTATGTTATGTTTAAAGAGGTGCATTGGTTAACACGAGTTACGCACAGTGTTAGATGCAATTACAATTTTGAATGGTATGTAATACATGGTTTATCGAAAAAAATAAATAATGCACACGGAAAACGTTATATTTACTGTTCCCTTTTTTTTCCGATAAAGTTTAACGCTTGATAACGCTGGGTTAATTTTGTTGTTCAGCTGTGATTGAGCCACTATATTGAGAAATGATACTTGTAGCTTCATTGATCCAATGAATTATGAAAATATACTTGTAACTCCACTGTTCAACTATGAATGTTCCACTGAGTTGAGAAATTACACTTACAATTTCACCGTTAAACTATAATTGATCCATTAAATTAAGAATTCATATTTGTAATTATATATCTAACTCCACTGGTTAAATGTAATTTATCCACTATACTAAGAAATTATACTTGTAACTGTACTCTTCAACTATGAATTCTGATTGACCCACTGTATTCAAAAAATATATTCGTAGCTGCACTGTTTTAAATGAAATTCTACATTTCTTTACATGATATGAAATATTAGCATATCTGGGTAGTTGTTATAAGATATAAAAACTTTTTGATTTTCTTCTATAAAGTATACAAAGAAATATTCGTTCTTTTTTATAATTAACCATTTTTGTAGTAAAAAAATTTTTGATGTACCAAATGGTAGATTTTAGTGTGTTTTAATGTGACAGATGGTATTTTTCAATGTGTTTTAATGTAACAGTCTATATGTTTCAATGTGTTTTAATGTAACAGTCTATATGTTTCAATGTGTTTTGATATAACAGGTGATACATTTCAATGTGTTTTGATATATCAGGTGATACATTTCAATGTGTTTTGATATAACAGGTGATACATTTCAATGTGTTTTGATATAACAGGTGATACATTTCAATGTGTTTTAATGTATCAGTCTGTATGTTTTAATGTACCAGATGGTGTGTTTCAATGTTTTAATGTAACAGATGGTATGTTTCAATGTGTTTTAATGTAACAGTCTGTATGTGTCAATGTGTTTTAATGTACTAGATGGTATTTTCAGTGTGTTTTAATGTAACAGTTTGTATGTGTCAATGTGTTTTAATGTACTAGATGGTATTTTCAGTGTGTTTTAATGTAACAGTCTGTATGTGTCAATGTGTTTTAATGTACTAGATGGTATTTTCAGTGTGTTTTAATGTAACAGTCTGTATGTTTCAATGTGTTTAATGTACTAGATGGTATTTTCAGTGTGTTTTAATATAACAGTCTGTATGTTTCAATGTGTTTTAATGTACTAGATGGTATTTTCAGTGTGTTTTAATATAACAGTCTGTATGTTTCAATGTATTATTTTTACTATAATCTACGTTTTCCAACATCATTCTTAAAATAATATTATCTTTACGAATTTTTCCTCTTCTAATATTGGTTTTCTATATAAAGAATGAAATGTTAAATTACCAATAAGATCTAGAGAAACTAAAATGAATCGTTTCTGTAGTAAAACATATTTACCTCTCGTTAATATTTCTATATTTTCAAAGTACTGTAAATCATACATTAAATGTAATTCAATATTCACTGTTCTTAGCACCTAACTGCTGGAGTGTAAAAATATATTTTTACATTTATTAGACTTCACGCCACTCCCACCGTTCTTAGCATCCGCCAGAGTCCAACAATGATGGAGTGTGAAGACATATCTTTCTAGACATAACACGTTACATAACATTCATCGTTCTTAGCACCTACAAAGACTGCTGAATGATGTGGCATAAATATATATCTTTGAATTATATACCAACACGTCATATAATGTAATTTATTCAATAAAATGTTTAATTGTGAACAACTGTATCTGTGTTTCATTTTCTGTTTGTTTATTTTACACAAGATAGGATTATTTTAGAATTATTTGTGTTATTTCTTATTACTACAGATCGTTAATTATTCAAGACAATTTTTTTTTTGGGCCCGGCATGGCCGGATGGTTAGCGCTACAGTGCCACGCTCCGGACTTTCAACAGTTAAATCAGTTCTCAGATCTGGACAGTAAAACCACCGAGGGAGTGGTTTCTATTGGGTCTTCGATGTGTTCGCTTAGCCCAAGTGCGAATAAATTGCCGTTCAGATTTAAAACTTACATAACTCTGAATATTAACCCTGAAGAAGCCGCAAAGGCGAAACGTTGGCTTACATAAAAAATATTTTATATTTATCTGGAGTTTAAAAGTTGTTTTTTCTTCATTTTTATCTAAATTGTTAATTACTAAAATGCAAATCTCCATATCAAGGGTGAGATGAGTCGACTCTAGAGATCAGCTTTTCCAAATAACCTTCTTTTTACTAGCCCCCCGCTAGTACAGCGGATTTACAACTCTAAAATAAGGGGTTCGATTCCCGTCGGTGGGCTGAGCAGATAACCCTTTGTGGCTTTGCTATACGAAAAACAAACACACACACACAGGTTAAAAAAAACTGTCCCCCGCTAGTACAGCGGTATGACTCCGGATTTACAACGCTAAATTCAGGGATTCGATTCCCCTCGGTGGGCTCAGCAGATAGCCTGAGGTGGCTTTGCTATAAGAAAACACACACACATTCTTTTTACTTTACGAATTTATGTTTCAAACATGCTGCGCCGCCACAACACTTGTCAAAGTGATTTTAATTTTGGTTGTTTTATTTCAACCAAGACACTGATGAACATGTCCAGTAATGCTTTAGTGTACACCATGATTCAGGACCCCTTTTGATGAGTATAGAGTTTTTGAGAGTTTTAGTGTAAACCATAATCCAAGGTACCTTTTTTCATAAGCATGCCAATGAAAGTTTTAGTTCAAACCATGACCCAGGATACCCTTTGATTAACATACCCATTAAAGCTTTAGTGTACACCATGATCCAAGACCTCTTTCGACGAGCATAGCCATGAGAGTTTTAGTTCAAACTATGACCCAGGATACCCTTTGATGAACATCCCCATGACAATTTTGGTGTAAACCATGACCCACGATACCTTTTGATGAACATACCCATTAAAGCTTTAGTGTACACGATGATCCAAGACCTCTTTCGACGAGCATAGCCATGAGAGTTTTAGTTCAAACCATGATCCAGGACACCTTTTGGTGAGCATGTCTAAGACTTTTTTATTTATTTTCTTAGTTTAAACCACCTATGCGACTCTTCCACTTGAAGTTTCAGATTTTGATTTCTTAAAACTGAAATATTAAAAGTTATAATCTTATAACTAATCTTATAATCGAAACATGAGATTTGGTATAGATGTTAGATTTTGTTTATTCCTTCAGTGTATCAAGATCGTGAAATTCAAACCTGGTATCCAGAACGATAACATTAAATTTCATTTTTCTCATATCTTGATAAACGAGTTATTTCAGTTTGTTAACCAACATTTGCTTTTCGTAAACCTAATTTCCGGGGTTATTAGTCTAGCTTGGTTCTCAAAAATATCTTATTTAAACTCCATATTTATGATACTTGCTAAACCTGAAACACAACATCGCTGCCATACTGATGATACAGACCATATGGCGGAAATATTATACGAGTTTCATTGAGCAACATAATGCAAAGAGATAAATCATTAGCTCTTGATGTAGTTAGTTTTTACACGTTGAAAACAACACGAGTAAAAAGTCAGTATTTGAAGTGTGTTGGAAATACGTCCTTAATTTAAAACGGGTTGATGCGTGGGCTTTGCATAAATGACTGACAAACAATATCTTGTTTGTGAAGAATGTTCAACTTTATTATCTGAAAATGGAATAAAAATAGGATTCTGAATATCAAACGCACAGCCGTCCAATTTCTGAGCAAGCTTTTAAGACACACAAATAAAGAGACTGGAAAAGGGATATTTTTTGTTGTTGTTTTTTTTTTTTTTTTGCTATTTAAACTACAAACACTAAAGCTTAAGAGAAAGATACTGAAGTCTGTGAAATCCGTGCACATCCATAATTTGCACGTGGTTTTTAAACCTTAAAAAGGCAACAACTGTTATAAAACAAGTGTCAGTTGACAAAATTATTATGTTATCACACGTGAAGAAATCGATCAACAAGGATACATAATTCACCTATCACATGTAAAGAAATCGATCAACAGCGATACATAATCCAACGCTAAAGAATGCTACGACGAACGAGCCTGATTGCACCGATACATTACATCACTAACTGTGTGACACAGTATTTTCTGAAACACGTTGTGGAAGGCAAGTATACTTTTAAATCAACAAGAAAACAAAACGAACTTTTTAGACTACTTAAAATCAAATCATGCTTCGTCGATAATCAATAGTTAAAATCATTATACAACATAACGTATACAGATGAAGTTTATTGTGGTCATTCAGTTTCTATAAACACTTCTCGTGGTCATCTAATTACCGTGAACACTTCTCATGGTCACCCAGTTACCATTAACACTTCTCATGGTATTCCAATTACCATGAACACTTGTCATGGTCATCTATTTACCATGAACTTTCCTCGTGGTCATCTAGTTACCATGAACGTTCCTCTTGATCATCCAGTTACCATGAACACTTATCATGGTCATCCAGTTACCATGAACACTTGTCATCCTGGACAATTTTCCTTTTTTTATACCACATTGTCAATCGTACATAAAATATACGAAGATTAATATTGCTCATGCTTTGTTGCGAAGACTATATTAGTGATTGAGTCCTACGTACGTAGTAATGTGTCCAAGAAATAATAAAAAAAGCTTTCGATATATCTTTAGCCTTTGTCACATTTTCTTGAAACTGTTAACAAATGTGATAAATGGCCAAAAAATCAAAACTTTTAAATATTGTAAATCTGTTATTTTAAATATACTGGAAGTTTGCCCGAAATATAAAAGTTTACAACTTGAATAAATAGTATTAGCTGTATCATTACGCCAGGTACCGAAGAATGTAAAACTCCACAAATACGATATTGCGTTGTTAGTCTTAAAAATACATACGGAACTATCGAGTATTATTTTAAATTTTTCAATACTTTTGGTAGCGTATAAATACAATTCCTAATAAGTAAACAAACTGTAAGAAACCTGTTCAAGAAATAAACCATAAGTTGTGTATTTTCAACGGAGGTTTAAATAATCGCTTTGTTCAGCATGGAAAAAGACAAACAAACCACACAACTCCCAGCAAGTATCTTCTGTTTACCATGGAAAAACACTTCTTTAGAGAAAAATCTTTGTACAGTTCATATATAGATCATTCATCATGAGATAAGATTTGGATATTTCATGATTTGATCACCATGATGTCTTCCAGTTATTCACTTAAACCGGTTAAGCTTTGGACCGAGTCATGCAAAAGGACGAACAACAAAACCAGTTTATATATGGGAGACGATAAAAAATAAAGAAACCCAACAACACACAATCAGAACGTTAATCATTCATAAGCAAAAACTACGTTTATATGTCCAAGCTTCTTCATAACAATAAGAGAGAGACTACAGTTTTCAGACTTAAGACTCGTTATCATTTGTTTGTTCTCTGCCAGATGATTCACTGGGGTAGGATGAGAACTTATAGCTCTAGAATTCGGCACTCGATCCCCACGGCGAATAGAGCACAACTGTGCAGCTCTGCACTAAAACAAAAACATGTGAAAATGTTAACAAACCAGTAACCACGTTTACGTGATTATATAAGCTACTAATCGGGACAAGAAAACAAACAAATATAGATAATTTATAATCACGAACGTTCTGAGAGAGAGAAACAACAGCTATTCAATAACCTTGTAAACAAAATAAATCGGTTTATAACCGTTTTTATTACTGTAAACCAAACATCATCTGTTTGGGGATAACAGTAGACACTATAGAAAGATCTTGTACAATTTATTGGAATATATATATATTATTTCTGGATTGTTTTATTCTTTTCAGTCTTTAATTTAACTATAAAAAACGCTTTCAACCGGTTTAGACTACGAAAATTAAATTATTTGTTGACGATATAAACAATGTAATAACTTTTAAAGATTCGCCGAAACCTGAAATCAACAGTTTAATTATACCGTAATGACTGGTTTTGTTATTACCATCTTCGTGAGGACCTTGCACTCGTTTCTATAATAATAATATTTTACAACAATGTTACACACGTAGGTATGCATTTAATGCTTTGTTTGTTTGTTGAATTTCGCGCAAAGCTACTCGAGGACTATATGCGCTAGCCGTCCCTAATTTTGCAGTGTAAGACTAGAGGGAAGGCAGCTAGTCATCACCACCCACTGCCAACTCTTGGATTACTCTTTTTCCAACGAATAGTGGGATTGATCGCAACATTATAACTCCCCTTAGGCTGAAAAGGCGAGCATGTTTAGTGCGAAGGGGATGCGAACCCGCGACATTTAATGCTCAAGAATGCTTATGGTTAAATATTCAATGTATTAAATTATTATTACGATAGTTGATTAAATAAACATTTGTAAAACAATTGCAGCGTCAACACATGTTGATATTATCATTGGCACTTGAAATACCGTCAGTTTCAGGGAAAACAAAAACACCCAAAGTTCCTATTCAATCTGTTAAATATATTTTCAGGTTAATTTATTGAATTTATTTCCCCTATTCCAACTATTAGACATGATCAAAACACAGATGTAGAACTATATGTGTAAACACGGCTGGTAAAGAGGTAAAGTCACCTCTTTCTTTCTTTGTGAACCTGACGATGACCGAAGAAGGTCGAAACGTTGTTTGCTGCTCTACATAAATATTTTCTCAACCCAAACCAGCCGTTTTTACATATATATTTCTCTACAAGTGAGTTTTATCGTCGTCACTGATTATAGTTGTAGAACTACTTAGAGCACGAAGAACCAATTAATGGCTAGGAATTAACCAAAATGTCTCAACTCCTACTGTCTTTTGGTATCGAAACCTGATTTCTAGCGTTGTAAAACCTTTCACTGTCTGCAATCAGTTGTAGGAAAACAGTCTCCCTAATATTTAGACATAAAGAAACGTTTGTTTGTAATTAAGTACAAAGCTACACAATGGGCTATCTGTGCTCTGCCCACCATAGGTATCGAAACACGAATTGGAAGACCTAGATATAATGCTGTGCCACTGCGGAGCCCTTGTACAAGAATTAAATCATCCTCTATTTCTATGATTTTAAAACACACAACCTTATCCTTTTAATGATTATTATAAAGTTATTTTAAATAAGGCAGTCTGGAATGTAATATATTAAGTGCAGTATATACGGATTTAGTAACAGGCTTTTTATGCGATTTTGGATTTGCACACGAAAATGAGAAATTAAAACAAATAGAATTTATATTTATGTTTCATTTTTAATAGATTTCTTCAAATTAACGAGAACTGTATTTTTGTTTAATGACGCTTTAAAATTTGTGAATATATATATATATATTTACATACAACATTAAAATTACATTAGGTTTGATTCTTTTTTAATTTCCTGCGAACCTACACGAGGGGAGGGCTATCTGCGCTAGCTGTCCCTAATTTAGTAGCGTAAGACCAGAGGGAAGGCAGCTAGTCATCACCACCCACCGCCAACTCTTGGGCTACTATTTTAGCAACAAATAGTGGGCTTGACCGAACATTATAATGCCCACACAGCTGAAAGGGCGAGCATGTCTGGTGTGACAGGGCTTCGAACTCGCAACCCTCAGATTACGAGTCGAGCGCCCCCTAACCACCTGACCATGCCAGCCTTTATCATTAAGGATAATAATAAACAGTTCTTGAATTTTTTAAATTTTATTTTAACAGTAAGAAAATATCTATTTTATATATAAATATATTCAGAATTAGATATTGTTTTGTGGAAAGCTGGATATAGTTAACTATTTTGGAAAAAAATGGACTTTTATTTTGCCATTCTTGGTTTGCCCACTCCAAACATTGTAGTTTCGTTTATATTATTAAAAGGAATTGCTATTTTTCAGTTAAAATATATTTGACAGTTTTCAATAGTATTAATTGCTTTATGGAAAATGTTCAGTTACTAACCAATAGATTAAGAATGATATTTACAAAGATCGGCAAATAAACATTACACTTTTATAATATATTAAAAATAAAAATTTGATTACTGTAATTATATTCTAGAAAACATAAATACGCCACCACTTACTTAAGGGCTTTCCAAGTTTATAAATAATTAACTATAATTGTTGATCAGTAGGCCCATCACCTTCGAATAGCTGAGCTTATCTTATCCTTTAACCTTTAATTTTTCTTTGACAGAAAGGAAGGAGGGCGTAATTTTAAATAATTATTACAGAACTTGTGAGGTAAAGGTTTTTAATTCAATTTAACACGACTGAAAATTATTTTATAATAATTATTAAAAGGGGTAGTGGCTGGGATTCTTAAAATTTTAGAAATAGATGGTAGTTTACTTCTGTTACTACAAGGTTTTTATTTATATCTAAAGATTGGTGGTGTCTGCTTTCCCCCAAATGGCTGCAGATAGAGAAAGACGTCTTTTTTTTATTTCGCGCAAAGCTACACGAGGGCTATCTGCGCTAGCCGTCCCTAATTTAGCAGCGTAGGGCTAGAGGGAAGCCAGCTAGTCATCACGGCTTACCGCCAACTCTTGAGCTACTCTTTTACCAACGAATAGTGGAATTGACCGTCACATTATAATGCCCCCACGGCTGAAAGGGCGAGCATGTTTAGTGTGATAGGGATTCGAATCCGCGACCCTCGGGGTACGAGACGAGTACCTTAACCACCTGGCCATGCCGGGCTTTGAAAGAAGTAAGGAGTTGATAGGTTGTTGGTTCAAGAACTCGTCTTTTACCACTTAACTGACTAGTTCAACATCTGAGTTTGGATTAGGTCTGCTAAATGGAATATTCCCAAGGATTGACAAGAACCGACAATGGATGCATTTTATGTACGTCATTTCACATTTAACCGTGGCTAGAGTAAGATGATGAACAAACACATTTATCAAATGTATGTTTTCATTTGGTATTAATATTTATAATTTTACCTAATCATGAATTGTTAGGTCCCCTATTTTTATTATAGCTCTTAAAAGCAGGATCTCCATATTCGTGGTGGGCACAGCACAGATTGTATAACACTTTACTTAACATCAAAGAAGTCCTATTTATATATAAGCTTTCCTTTTCCAAATGCTTGTTCTTTACTTATAATTATTCTTATTAATTTTAGATGATTTAAAAAAAATGAAAAAAGATATAGTGCTCGTTTGTCTTTAGTTCCAAATTAAAATTCTCTTCTGCTTCCTATATCCTGGCCTGGTGATTAGGGCGCTCGACTCCCAACCTACGAGTTTCGAATCCCTCTCACACCGAACATGATCGCTCTTTCAGCCGTGGGAGCGTTGTAATATTACTATCAATTCCACAATTCGCTGGTAGAAGAAGAGTAGGTTTGCATGAACAACAAAATTAACTTATTTTGCCTCTAACCTGGACACAGCACAAGTAGGCTTAATATAGCTTTGAGTTCACAAACAAAACCCTGGACACAGCACAAGTAGGCTTAATATAGCTTTGAGTTCACAAACAGAACCCTTGACACAGCACAAGTAGGCTTAATATAGCTTTGAGTTCACAAACAGAACCCTGGACACAGCACAAGTAGGCTTAACACAGCTTTGAGTTCACAAACAGAACCCTGGACACAGCACAAGTAAGCTTAATATAGCTTTGAGTTCACAAACAGAACAAAGCTTCCTATTTTGAGTAAGACTAAAACAGAACTATATTTTGGCTACCTTTATGTCACGCGTAACTCTGTCACGAGCTCCTAGAATAATGTTCATCTCAATCTGTGTTGAATATGACCGAAATACACATGGTTAAGGCAAAGTGAATTTTTGACAAGTGTTTTTAGATTATTCTTGACAAAATACTACAACTTTCTAGCACTCGAGACACTTACTGTAGCTCCAGGTTACGTATGCACTTCCATTTTAAAGTTTGAAGAAACCGTTCCGTTATAGAAATAAGGATTCTGGTAGGTAAAGAATTTTAGAACAAGTGCAAAGTTTGGCAAAGGAAAAACCCGAATGATCAGTAACTGGTAAGAAGATACGACAATATACAAGATCCATAAAAACTGGAAATTTCCAAAGCTATGTTAAATATAATATTACTTTAAATTTACTGAGCCATAATCGCCAGTATTAGGAAAATACATACAACAACAGGACTAGCGAAAGATGTTTTATACTAGAATAACGTCGAATTTGAATTTTATATTTCACGTTGGAGTTCAAATACTACACTGAAATGATAGCACTTTGTATACTCGGCCAAGGTGAGATACATTTGGTCATTGGTATTCATTGAATGGCTTCAGGTCTGACCTGAAAAGGCATTTTTCAGAAAAATTGAACAATTCCCACGATTTTAATGACGTGATGACGTATTCGCACGAGAACAGCCATATTAGATAAAAAGAGAAAAGAAAGCGATTGCATACTTGTGTATCTACACGTAATTGAAAAGCGTAATAAAATAATTAAAGTTACTAAGAGCCATCAACTTGTAACCATTTAAATTTAAATATGTTTTTTTTAAAGTTATGTACAGTTTAATACATTATCAGGTGGGCACAAAGAAGATTACAAACTTGTGATGACCTTTCACCAAACACAGCAGTTGAGTCGAAGGAACCACTTCGTGGATGCTGTACTCTATCAATCTTCTCTGGTTAAATCCTTCTTTGGCTGAGGCAGCAACATGAAGGCTGTAATGGTATTATCACATCGAGTTGTTTTCACTTCTAATGCTAAGTTTATTCTTTGTTCAATTAACCCCAAAACCTTTTGTTGTTGTTCTTTTTATATATCTTTCTCATAGTTTAGGGATAGTACCTTCAAGGCCACTAATAAGCCAAATATGTTGAACGCAAAATACAGATACAAAGTTCAACCAACTTTCACTTCGAAGGCTGCTCTTTGACCTTCAATTATTAATAGTATGATTTACAAGTTTTATATATTTTTTCATAGAATGGTCTCACCCTTCCCACTACGTGAAAAATAAATTACCTAAATTCTCACTACACCCTAGCATTTTTTTCCTTTGGCGTCACGTTTCTTTATTATAAAGTCTTCTTGTCTCCATCATCCTCAGCATCCCAGTCTTGACCCTGATCATGTAGACATCTCTCAAGTCTTTCAATATTATGTTTTCTATGAATTTTGATGTTTCCTTGGAATTCCTTCTTTTCACTCGTTCTCAAGCTTTCTCTATTTGTGACTTCTAATGTTAGATCTCTATTTGTGGGTTCTTGCTTGCTCTTAGATTTTACATCTGGAGCTGGAGCAGGTTCGACGCATACAGTGTGTTCCTTGGATACCCGGAGATCAAACTGACCGGCTTGAAGGACACAAACACCATTTATTATCTCTTCATCCTTTTGTTTAAGATATTCTTCGTCATTGTTTTCACTTTCACTGCACAGATCGCTATCAGGAGACATTTCTATCCCGGGATCTACCCACTGTGGCATGGCAGGTTTTCTCCTTTTACTGCTACTAGATGGCGCGCTCACTGAACTTTTAAAATCTTCTTGCTCTTGGCGTGTATCGTACGAGGACAAAGATTCTCTGTCGCTACTTTCTGACAGGCCTCGATCGTATGAGTAGCTCGAGTCTTCATTGAGTTCGCTGTTTGATTGATCATCAGTTTCTGCAGTTACAGTTTCTGAAGAGAACTGATAATCATAAACGGTGTTACTTCTTCGAGGGAAGAGTTGACTAGATACACTCAAATCTAATGTACCTAAGCTATCATTGACGGTGGATTGTCCAGAAGTGTTTTGGTACACTTTATGAATTGTATTAGTTCTTTTGTTTCGGGTCAGCTCTGCAAGCCTGTGGTTTAAAATCATTCGAAACTGAACAGGATCGAACTTTGTGCCCTCTTTTACCCCTGACACTAGGTGCTCTGGACTTGTTTCGCCGTCATAATTCTTGGATAGAGGTTGTTGTTTGAGACGCATGCGATGATTGTGAAACCAGTTGGATATTGTCCGCACTGATAAATTGAGCTCGTTGCTAAGAAACTCGATTGTTGCTGTACTTGGATACGGATCCATGGAGAACACTAAACGAAGTGCTTCCTTTTGCTCTTCAGAAAATAAAATACGTTGTTTTTTGGTCGAAAAATATGGAGACGGAGAAGGGAAAACACGGTTATACGTGTGGTTTTCATAATGAGACCAATTACCATCAACGTAGGTTTGATTCTTTCTTCTTTTATTTGCTGTAAATTTAAAAAAAACAATAATAAAAATTATCAAAAGTGTATCAATGATAATTAATCAGTGACACGAATACAGAAGTGATAATAAAGTATCCGAAAAACAAACAAACAACAAAACGTAGTCATATGAAGCTTGTGGAAATCAATCGCTTCTGTGATTCGTAGCTTGTACAACCACTTAAGTTCTATGTAATTGACAATTAGGTTAAGTGAGTGTATCGTGACATTGAACCACATTTACCCTTATAAAAAATATTTTCTTACTTCGTTGTTTCTTTATTAGCAGAGACATTATAAGGGTGGTATGAGGGTTCAATGGGGCCCCGTACCCCTGAAAAATCTGGGCATATTGATCACATATTATTTTTTCAGATTTTATATATAATAAACTCGTTTTGTAATCATTTGATAAAAACAGTAAATAAAATATCTGTAAACAGTTACATTTGATTTGTTTTGTTTTAAGGATTTTGTTAAATATTTAAATCAATTTCACCCTTCTAATTTACTGACCCCCTTTGCAAGCTGCTTTGTAAATTATTTTGCTTTAAATCTAAATCTTACTTTGTAAAAAAGAGGATATAGGTTTGTTTACACAGGAAAGGGGGCCACGCGCATCATTAGGGTATTTAATTATCGGGCAAGGAATGTTTTGATTATTCAATATTAAAAAGTACCTCACCTCCCCTCCTCTGATTTTTAAGAGCTTGTAGCTTTTCCAAGTTCTTTGTGTCATTTAACCACAACTGCATACGAATAAAAGGTTCTCTTCCTTTAATACTGAGCATGTGCCATGGTTTTGGTTTTGATAATAATTCACTAACAGATCCCTGAGATAGGCCTAGGACGACCTCACCAAAAATCTGAAACAAAGAAAATCGTATGTAAACTTGAAATTTCGTTATTTTCTGTTATACAAATTTTGCACTGGCATAGTTAATTTCTCAATAAAATGAAGACTTAACGTTGTGCAGTAGAATCGAAGTAACATTAAACAATTGTAGTATAACTGAATAAACCCAAATAGCAACAACAAAAAAAACTTACTGACAGATAGTCACTACGTCAAACGGCCAGGCATGGCCAGGCGGTGCTCGTCTCGTAATCCGAGGGTCTCGGGTTCAAATCCCTGTTACATCAAAACATGCTCGCCCTTTCAACCGTGGGGGCGTTATAATGTCACGGTTAATCCCGCTATTTGTTAGTAAAAGAGTAGCCCAAGAGTTGGCGGTGGGTGGTGGTGACTAGCTGCCTTCCCTCTAGTCTTACACTGCTAACTTAGGGACGGCTAGCGCAGATGGCCCTCGAGACGTTTTACGCGAAATTGATTTTGCGTGAAATACTGTCACGGCTAGAATCCCGTCATCGAACATGCTTGCTCTTTCATCCTTCAGGACGTTATAATCTAAAGTCAATTCCATTATTCGTTGGTAAAGCAGGCGTTTAGTGGCGTTAGTTATCTGCCTCCCTTCAAATCTCCGTTAAAAGGGACGGCTAGTATAAACAGCCTTGGAGTGACTGTGCACAAAATTTGGTAAACAAATTAGGCCTAACAAGTCTCATCAAGTAATTTATATCTTGAACTTTATTGTTACTTAGTACAGTAAATAGCGAGATAGAAGAAGTTGTGACATCTCTAAAGCGTAGATGTCTTTCTCAATGTTTTCTGAGAAAAGATGGTCACTGATTTGCAAGTGTCCGAGTACAATTTGGTTGCAATAATGATTCCATGTTAAAATAACTGTTGTTAATTAATTCAATTAAAAATGCGATTTGCTAACTAATAATTTTGTTTGTTATTAAACACAAAACTACACGACAGGCTACCTGTCCTATGACCACCGCGAGTATTGAAAATTGATTTTTAGTGTCTTTTGCTTTCAGCTTTGTCACTAAGCCATTGGGGCAAACTGTAAGTTAAGGTAAAATTGATAACTCAAGGGCAACTATGAGTTCTAGTGCACAACAGAGAATGTTCTCAATTAACACAAAGTGTTTTTCCTGTTAACTGTTCTGAAATGAACCATTAATATTTTCTTACCTTTTGACCTATGTTATGAGCCAAGAGTGTATCTTTAATTTTGGAAGTGATACTCTGAGTGTCAAAATCTGTTGTCATAGCAGCCATTTCGTATACAGATGGTTGTTGATAGGGCATAGATGGTGAGCTATGATGGGACATCCTCCAGGTTGCTTGTTTATTGTGGATTATGGAGAGAGTACTGGGTTGGATGTTAGTTGGCACTGAAATACTTGGTGAGCTTTCGGAAGTGGTGGGGGAAGAACGTTTCATAGTCATGGATAGAGGAAGTTTCGTATTTAGAAGAGTACAGTTTTTCTCAAGTGCTGCTACAGGTTCCACAGTTCCGTGTGGCATTTCACTGGAAGCTGATAAAATAAAAACACTTTAATTAAAAAATATATCTTTCCAATACAGCGTATAGATCTGCTTTAAAATTTGAAATTCGTGTCACATAACGGTATACAAATAAAAAGTGCAAATATACACATCAACAGTTGAACCATTACATACAACTACTTCATTGTCCCCCGCTGGCACAGTGGTAAATCTACGAATTTACAACGCTAAAATCAGGAGTTCGATTCACCTCAGTGGACTCAGCAGACAGCCCGATGTGGGTTTGCTATAAGAAAAAAAACACACACACACAATACTTCATTTATTCTCTCACGCATTATGATGTCCATGAAAACGACTCTGTTAAAACAACGTATGAACGTCTGGAACATGTGAATGTTTCAATAATGCAAATGTTTTGCATCATGTTCCTATTGTTTTTTGTTACGATGTCATCTCTTACTTCTGTACATTTATTACTGTCATTATTTCATTTTTAAGGACAATGTTTTGTTAGCATGTTACCGCGTAAAAACGTACAAGTAATATTATTACAAGTAGAAAGTAACGAACGTGGACGTTATTATTAATTCTACTTTACATCTCTTTACAATTTGTCATCTCAAACTACCAAATTCATTTTAAAATTTACATTTTTATGTACCTCACGGGCCCGGCATGGCCAGATGGGTTAAGTCGTTCGATTCGTAATTCGAGGGTCGCACAAATTCCGGTCGCACCAAACATGCTCGCCCTTTCAGCCGTGGGGGCGTTATAATGTGACGGTCAATCCCACTATTTGTTGGTAAAAGAGTAGCCGAAGAGTTGGCGGTGGGTGGTGATGACTAGCTTCCCTCCCTCTACTCTTATACTGCTAAATTAGGGACGGATAGCGCAGATACACTCGTGTAGCTTTGCCCGAAATAAAAAAAAACAAACAAACAAAACAGCGTTAACTCATTGTTTTAGACCGAACATTCAGTTCACGATGGGGAAAACAAGAACATATTCTTGTAATATTGAGGATGTAAACAGAAGAAAAAAACACCTGGATAATCATGAGATTAAACATTACTAATATGCATAACGGTATATCATCAGGAGACTATCAGTACGGATAGGTTCATAACGGTATATGATCAGGAGACTATAAGTATGGATACGTTAATAGCGATATATCATCAGGTGACTATAAGTACGGATAGGTTCATAACGGTAAATGATCAAGAGACTATAAGTATGGATACGTTAATAACGGTAAATGATCAAGAGACTATAAGTATGGATACGTTAATAGCGATATATCATCAGGAGACTATCAGTACGGATAGGTTCTTTAATAGTATATCATCAGAAGACTATCAGTACGGAAAGGTTCTTAACGGAATATCAAAAGGAGACTATCAGTATGGATACTTTAATAGCGGTATATCATCAGGAGACTATCAGTACGGATACGTTTTTAATGGTATATCATCAGGAGACTATCAGTACGGAAAGGTTCTTAACGGAATATCAAAAGGAGACTATCAGTATGGATACGTTAATCGCGGTATATCATCAGGAGACTATCAGTACTGATAGGTTCTTAACGGAATATCAAAAGGAGACTATCAGTATGGATACCTTAATAGCGGTATATCATCAGGAGACTATCAGTACGGAAAGGTTCTTAACGGAATATCAAAAGGAGACTATCAGTATGGATACCTTAATAGCGGTATATCATCAGGAGACGATCAGTACTGATAGGTTCTTAACGGAATATCAAAAGGAGACTATCAGTATGGATACCTTAATAGCGGTATATCATCAGGAGACTATTAGTACGGATAGGTTTTTAATGGTATATCATCAGGAGACTATCAGTACGGATAGATTCATAACGGTATACCATCAGGATACTATCAGTATGGATACGTTAATAGCGGTATATCATCAGGAGACTATCAGTTCGGATGGATTCTTAATGGAATATCACAAAGAGACTATCAGTAGAGATACATTGATAACAGTATATCATCAAGAAACTATCAGTACGAATACGTTTAACGGTATATCATCAGGAGACTATCAGTATAGATACATTCATAACGATATACCATCAGAAAACTATAAATATAGATATGTTAATAACGGAATATCATTAAGATACCATCAATATGGATCCGTTCATAACAGTTTATCATCATGAGACTATCAATATGTATACGGAGAGAACCGACTCATGGAGATGTTTGTCATATTCTGACATCAGTGATTTTGATCAGAACTTAAAGAAAGTAAGTGGTAAAACAATGATCCCGTATAACAAACTGAGTAAAAGCACATCACGACATGCACCAAAACACGAGACAGCTAGAATAAATATAATGATTAGAATGCAATAAACCATTAGATGAGATTCCTTTACTGCTAACAACGTTTTCGGCCATAATTCCAATAACATCCCATTTCCTACAACCAGTTTAACACAGTGAAATTTTTTAGCATAAAATATCTGGTATTTGTATTACTGAGTCAAGGTCTCAAAACTTACCACATTAAGATCATACACTATAGAAAATGTATTTCTATAGTTTCAAGAATGACACTACAATTGTTTAAAAGTTTATAAAAGCACCTAGCCTATAAAAAAATACTTGCAAAAGCAAACTTATTGTGTATTTTCTTGCATGCTAAAGAGTGAAAAGGAAAAGTTATTTTAACAAGAGGCTTCTGTGACCTAGATAATTAAACAATAATCGTGGAAAAATGACACAAATAGGAAACAATCTCAAGCATCTTACAAGGTGAGTTACTGGGTCCTCCAAATCCTCCAGTTCGCATCAACTTTTCTGGAGCAATTTTATATTGGGAAGCCACGAGCTTATGTACTGCATTCTCATCCTCGAGAAACATCTTCATACGAATAAATGGTTCTCGACCTTTCTGTGTGAGTAAATGCCAAGGCTTAGGTCTTGCAAGAAGGTCCGAGACAGAACCTTGAGAGAGTCCCAGAACACTTTCACCAAACAATCGCTGGCTTATAGAATATTGGCTTAGCTGTTCCTTTACCTAAAAATAAATAAAAATAAAACATATTTCGAGACAGAGGTACTTTATAATATTGTTAATATTTTATTTAAAGTTTTAAAGACTAAAAATTACTTGTAAAAACATATTTTCTTAATAAGCTTATAAAATTTTCCCTTTTTTATAAAATAATAGTGTTAATTTTAGAAGCAAAACCAACTTCTAACAATTCATCCCTAGTCAGTGGTCAGATTATTTGGTGTCTTTTCGTGATTTATTTTTTCTTGTGTGTGAGAGAGAGACGTGTTTTCCTAATATCCAAAATGTCTGTTATTTATAATTGAGGTCTTGGTATGAAAGAAAATTATTCAATAACACTCTAATATCGCCACGAACGAAACTGTGGAATCTCAGAACTACAAGTCATAATACAAATCTTATTCAAAAGAAATATATATATATATATAAACGGCTGGTATGAGCTGAGAAAATTCTATGTTGAGGAGCGAACAACGTTTCGACCTTCTTAGGTCATCGTCAGGTTCACGGCTTATTCAAAATAGTTTTTAATTTCATAAAAGTACGTTATTTTGAAATTTATATTGCGTTTCAAAGTATATTTGGTAATAGCTTTCTATCAAGTAAAGCAAAAGCCAAACAATAATATTTAGATGGTTTTAATTTATTTTAATGAAAGATATTTTTTTCTAACCATGGTAGCATAACCTTGCAGTTGCAATAAAAATATTCTTCTACTTGATAAAATTATTTAATATGGTAATGTCTTTCTATTCGAATTATTTTTGGTGTAGCAATACCACCAAAATAAGGCTTACATTTTTTACAATTTCTTCAGTGTTCAAGGTGCTGTATTGGTCGAACTGTTGTTGCGTGATGGGTGTAAGAACTGCTTTTGTTGGCCTCTGAGGGGTATTGGGAAGGTTTGCCAAAGATGACTGTGACAATAACGAATTTGTGATGGACTGCATCTGCTGCAGTGGTGATGCTGAAGTGCCAATGTCTTCACCAGAATGGGACATTTCAGCAAGAGACATCACAGACATTGGGGGTAAGGAGGTATGATTTGTGTTATACTGATGTGAAATTGTTGGTTTGACAAGACTAGTCTCTGTCTTTGGTCGTACCAAAGAGAACGCACTTCCGTGGCGACATATACTCTCGGTCTCTGAACCACAGCTATTTCTTTTATCATTTTTTTGGTTCTGGGTCTGCACTGTGGCATCGATGGGCACTTCCAGCTGAGGTTGGGAAGTTGCTAAGCTGATAGGGTGTGTGTATGAGGTGTAAGCATTTCTGTTTGCTAAAGCTGCAGCTGTACTGAGATGGTTAAGGTTTGTAGTACCTAAAGGAAGGACTTGAGAAAGACAGGAGAGTTCTTGATGATAGATGTTAATTGCATGTCTGATTTCTTCATGGGTACGTTCATACAGAGCTTGGGGTAAACGAAAACCTTCTTCCACTCTCTGCCCCATTAGTTTCGCAAGCTCTTCTCGATAGATCCTTGCTACCATCTCCTGGGGTATGTCATCATTGTCATATTTTCTAGATCGTCGCAGGTTGCTTGTCTGGAAGGAATCTTTACAATTATTACTAATGTTTAATGCCCTATCAATCGTATTTCCTCCTTCGTTCTCGACCACTTCACCACCTTTATTTTCTTCTTCCAGTCTTGAACTATTTCCATTGTACGCTGAATAGCTTATGCCTCTATTATATAGTGGACTTTTCTTTTCCGTGCTGTTAGAATTAACCATTGCATTCTGAGCTTCAGTTAAAATTTGTGCTATACGTTCTTCAGTAGCAGGGTCTTCTTGTTTACTTGGTGGAACTCCCAAATCCTTACCTATAAATAACATAATTGAGTAGGATTACTAATCTGAACTAAATAATCCAAAACTCACTGTGAAATATCTACTTTTTGAATGAAATCGAACCGATCACTACCTACTGAAACGTCAATGTTTATAATAACAGGGCATAAAAATGGCAATTTTCTTAACTTGAAAACCTTTTTAAGTAATCGAAACCTAAGCTCTTAAAATGTGTAACTGTGGACAGATTACCTTTATTTTCTAAAAAAAAAAAACATCGATTTAAAACTTCAAAAAATCAATAAATAATTATTGTACTTACACAGCAGAAGACATAAATTTAAAATATTCAATACATCTCATTACCGTCCTGTCTTATCTCGAGAATTAACATTGATAATAGCAATATACACGTTTTAAATTTGAAATGTGTGTGAAAGGTGAAACCAAGGAGTGTTATTTTGAAGTTTTAGGTGTTTAAAGTGTAAGGTGTTAACTTTATTTCACCTTGAGAAAGAAGACTTAGTGCCTGGAATTTAAAAAACAAAATCATGATTAAATTCTTATATTTGAGAGTTTCGTCCAAAAGAAGAAATATTTTGGTTGTGTTTAAAACATCAAATTCACTATAGTTATGGATACTGCAAGCATTAAAAACAGGTGTGTAAATATATCTTTTTTCACAAACCTGTTATTAAATTATAAACATATCTAACGTGCTTGGACAGTACACCTTCAAAATGGGAGTCTTATTTTCTAACGTTGAGGTCTGATCATAGCAAGGGCTGTATCTACCATAGCCTTGAATTTGTTACTCTCACTTCACATTAACCATTTGTGCATATCTGATGGAATAGACTACCAATCCTCTTGCAAAAGTGTTTCCGCGTATAAGTGAGATTTGAGGATATCTTTATTCTTTTTCCAATTCTTCAGGTAGCACTTCTACATCTTCCACCTAAGTTTACCTCTTACGTTGAATAGTGTCATTGGTAACGGTGACACTGCCTAGTTTGATTGTGTTTTTAGAATTTTGGCTGTTTAATTCTATTTAATGTTTTGCCAAATATTTGGACATTGTTTAGATATAAGCTTGTTTTATTTTTATTTTTACGGTTTTTTTTGTCTTTTTAAAACGTTGTTTGGTGTAGATAGCCTAGCTATTTTGTGTCATAAAGTCCCAAACATCCAATCAACCAGGTGGAGATTTTTGTAACCAGAGTGAATGTGCTAACTCATACTCGCAACATATTTAAATGTTTGCGA